>NC_133326.1:447370282-447720782 GCF_042186555.1 Aquarana catesbeiana | reverse complement strand
ATTGAAGAAAAAGAGTCTTTTGTGCTAGCTGTACTTTGGTGTACTACTGGTCCCAGTCAGTCCTGTGTGAACTCTGCCAACCTTCCTGGCTGCTGCAGCCTGTCTTCAACGCTAGCAACATCATAGTCTCTCCCTCTTGCTCTACATCCACTCCTGGCATGTCTCTCCCAGATCTTCTGACTGTGCCTGTCACTCACCGAGCCACAGATGGATCCCTCCTGACGATTTGCCCAGAAGTGTTCCCCGCTGTCCTCACCTGCTCCTCTTCAGAACACCCCTCGTTTGGGTTGTATGTAGGGGTTCCCTCACAGCTCTTCGAGCCCCAGGCCAAGGTCACCCCCCCCAGATAGGGGACTCCCTCCAAGGCCCTGACAGCCTAACACTCCATCACTCAGCTCTTCCACCCGACAACTCCTCCCCCATCAGGCTGACCCCGGGTATATATAGGAGGCCTGCCCCCTGCCAGATATGTAGGAAGAGCCTGGACTTGAACTTGGGATGTCTTCTGGGTCCGACAATGACTCTTCTCGCTGAGCTGATATGCTGGATAGCACCCTACCGGATCCATTGGACAACCCTGCCTTGTGTTGGGATTTCTGTTGAACCTTGAACTTTTTGTTCCTCTCATGAACTTCCTGATAAAAGCCATGTCTTCCTGTTGCCAGATTATTGTGGTTCATATCCTGCCTGCTGCCTCAAGCTACCTCTATTGCTAATTGGAATCGACCTTAGCTTGTGACCCGACTATGAAACTTTTCTCCTGTATCGACCTTGGCTTATGACCCCCACTACAAAACTCTTCTCCTGCACCGATCTTGGCTTGTGACCCCAACGTTGTTCATCAGTCTAAAGGTTTAGACAATTCAATCTCTTACAGAACTGAGAACTGTGCTTAGCAGTTCCCTTCTGTCCGCAACCTCTCCAGCAATGTGCAGACACTGAAGGATACATTCGAGATAGTGTATCCGGGACTCGATACCATCATGGTAAAAGTTTGTAACATGGCTCCTGCGTCTTAGAGCACAGAGACAGAGGATGTATGAGCCAGTTTAGTAGTCTTATCAGTGCTGACATTTTGATCATAAGACTTTGTTAGAAAACAAAGTGATTTTTATACCATAACATTTTGTCAAAGTAGTTTGCAAGGAGACATTTAAGGCTGATTTTGATGAAATTTTGGTGAAGGAAAAACAAATCAATTTCAGTGAAATTTCTCCACGCTTCCCAGTTGCAATATAAATTTAAACACACCATTTGGTGATGCTGGCAATTTTTGATGGACTCTGGACACAGACCTGAACCAACTCTTCTTGGAATTCGGTGACTTGTTTGTTCCATCAAATTGCAACATACTTAACTATCCTCAGAATTTTAGTCTGCTTCCTTTACTACTGATGAGAGCAGTCATCAAGATCCTTCTAAAAATCCTAAATTCAGATGCCATATGCTATGAATAGCAACAGATCCATTTTTATTCATTCATACCAATTGTCACCTTCTGAAAATGCTAGTTGCATGAGGTAGTATTCAAAGAAAATCAAGCTTTACACCAAGTATAAAGCTGTAAAAGCTTTAATGTTTGGGACCAAGAACACAAAACCCTACCAGGGACCTCCTTAACCACTTGCCTATTGGGCACTTAAACCCCCTTCAAGCCCAGGCCAATTTTTAGCTTTCAGCACTGTTACTTTTTGAATTACAATTGCGCGGTCATGCTACACTGTACTCATATGAAATTTGTATCATTTTTTTCACACAAAGGGAGCTTTATTTTGGTGGTATTTAATCACTACTGGGGTTTTAATTTGTGCTAAACAAACAAAAAAGGGCAAACATTTTGTAAAAGAAAAACAGTTTTTATAGTCTGTTATTAAATTTTGCAAACACATAATTTTTCTGATGTGCGCTGATGAGGCTGCACTGATGGGCACTGATTGGCTCCACTGATGGGCACTGATAGGCACTGGTGGGCACTGATGAGGCTGCACTGATAGTGGGCACTGATAGGTGGCACTGAAGGGTACTGATAGGTGGTACTGATGGGCACTGGTAGGTGGGTGGCACAGTGGTGTAGTGGGTAGTACTCTCGCCTAGCAGTAAAAAGAGCTGCTGGTTTGAAACCCAACCAAGACACTACCTGCCTGCAGTTTGCATGTTCTCCCTGTGCTTGCGTGGGTTTCCTCCAGATACTCTGGTTTCCTCCCACTCCAAAGACATGCTGGTAGGTTAATTGGCTTCTGTCTAAATGATTTTTTAAAAATCAATGAATCCTCCAGCCTCCGGTTTCGTCCTTAGGACAGGATACCTGCCCTATTATAGCAAGGAACTATTTGTGAAAATAAAACTGAATGGAACAAAAAAAGAGAAATTGTCCCGGGAACGCCAGATAAGGGAAGGGTCAACTGCAGCTTTATGATGAAATTAATTAGACTTTATTGATGAAAAAGATGCACACCCAATGATAGGGAAATATAAAAGGCAACACTAGTTTCCTAGTAATAAAGTTAGCAATAACGTTAGCAATAAGTTAGCAATAACATTATTATAAAAAAACAGACACAGAGCACTGTAAATACCACCACCCCAAACCATCAGTCTCCCTTCTCCAGATGAAGGTAGCGCATGTAACTCCCGATAAAGATGTCTTCTTGGTATTGGAACCTCCAAATTGCCCTATTGTTTAGGTATCATGTAGCCATATAGAGATATTAGCATAGTTCTCTCCACAACGGGAAATAAGTTGATACAATAAGGAGGAAATAACGTAGCTTTTTTTCTTGAACGTGGGAGCAAATACCCACACCAGCCCCTTTTTGAAATGCCAGTCATTAAAGACAAATAGTGCTGTAAGTTCAGAGAATCAGATTATTGCAGTCCCCTTTGATTAAGCATATATTTCATATAGATTGCCACATAATGGATCCAGTATATTAGCCAGGGATTTCCGTTTCTGAGTGTGACTAGGCAGTAATCAGGGCCAACAGCATGCATAAAGAGTTATATGTGCCTCACAAATCTCACAAGTCACATAGACCTCCACAGTCCACAAAAGGAACAGATAATTAAGGACAGGAGGGGTTCAAACGAAGCTACCCATCAGGGCTCTTACCGCCCGTATCGATCACCACCTCAGCCAAAGTAATTTTCTGTTTCTATGGTCTCTCCACATGGAGGCTGTTTGGAATGAACTGTGATAGCTCTAAATTGCATGTTGGTAATGGCCGCTGGCTGTTCAAGTCCCAGGTGTATAATCCAGAGATGCTTCCTGGGAATATTCAGTCACATGACTTTTCAGATGATGTCTGGAACACAGCTTTAGTTGTTGCAAGGTAGGCTATTTCATTTGCCACTCTTTAGATGTTGAAAATTGTAACGGAAAAACCCTTGCATTTCTGGATAAGGAGACATGATTGAGCTCGGTGTCATGCTCGGCATCAAGTACGTCATCGCGTTTTGTGCACGTCAGTGCACTTCGTCAGGACAATAGACACAAACAGGACTCATCCTTATATAGGGAACACTGTCCAATCAGCTTAGCTTGTGTCGTATTAAGTACTCATTGCCATCTTGTGGTAACACTGCTAACCACAGTTCTTAAAAGATAGGTATTTGAGTACCTCAAGACAATACATAAATCAAACAATATAAAGTTTAATCCTTAATTCTACTAGTTTTCAGTCTATGTATAAGTACATCTTTATCGGGAGTTACATGCGCTACCTTCATCTGGAGAAGGGAGACTGATGGTTTGGGGTGGTGGTATTTACAGTGCTCTGTGTCTGTTTTTATAATAACGTTATTGCTAACTGCAGTATGTTTTTATCATTGTGATTGGGTATAGTGAGAGGTGCAGTTCTGCATAGAACATAGTGTTGCCTTTTATATTTCCCTATCATTGGGTGTGCATCTTTTTAATCAATAAAGTTTAATTAATTTCATCATAAAGCTGTGGTTGACCCTTCCCTTATCTGGTGTTCCCGGGACAATTTCTCTTTTTTTGTCCCATTCAGTCTTATTTTCTGTCCAAATTGGCCCTAGTATATGAATGTGAGTTAGGGACCTTAGATTGTAAGCTCCTTGAGGGTAGGGACCGATGTAAATGTATAATGTATATGTAAAGCACTGCGTAAATTGACAGCGCTATACAAGTACCTTTAATAATAAAAGGTGGCACTGACTGGCAGCACTGGTTGGCATTGATAGGTGGCACTGGTAGGAACTGCTTAGCAGCAGTGGGTGTCTGTATGCGGGACTGACGTCCCGTTTACAGAAGCTGGCAATCAGCTTTTTTTTCTCCTCACGCTGTCAGCTTGAGGGGGGAAAAAAGATGATTACCGAGCTTCTGTTTACATCATGTAATCAGCTGTCACTGGCTGACAGCTGACCACGTGGTAAAGGGCCGGGATCCGCCCCTTATTCCGATCTGTGATCAGCCGAATCTCATGGACTTGCTGATCATTGAGCGTGCCACCCGCGCCCCGTAGGGGCACCCAGGCAGCTCATGCACAGAGGATGTACATGGACACCCTCCTGGCAATTTAAGTCAGCGCTGTAGCTGTCTTTTGGCTATAGAGCAGGTGGGAAGAGGTTAATCAATGAATAAACGGATTTTTGGTGAAATGCAGCAGAGGAAGAGATCCCATGCAGGACTTTATGTTCTAGGTCGAGAACAACTAAGCTTTTACTACATTAGGCTTAGTGTTCAGTCAGTTTTTCTTCTTGGACTGTACAATACTTTCAGATACTGACCTGTAAAAAGCACACAGATAAGAGTAAAGGCAAGCTTCTTATCTGCATACATATGCTGAATCAGTGATTCAGAACATATGAAAGCCATTGGATCAGCATGACTTCCAGGAAACTAGTATTTTACAGTAAGTTAGTCAGTTATGAAATTTTCCTTACTTCTCTCTACCTAATTGCTTTACCTGGCTAATCATTCACCTGTTTAATATAGCATTCAAAGGCATATAACTTCTTTGTATTTTTTTTTTAAAGCTCTAACCAAATAGAAATATTATTTTAGAATAATACACTTTCTATTTTTACAATGTTCTAGATAAATGTTTAGATCAAAAATGCTTCAAAATGTTTATAAAATCAGATCAGTGAATGCATATAGTCTGAGAATTCATTCACCTTCTTTTATGACCCTTGGCTTTGACGTTGACCTTTAAACTTAGCCACCTGCCCTAGCAGGTGCTGGTGATTGAAGTATGACCCTCTTTCATCTGTTCTGACATCTTTATTAGTGGAAAGCTTAATATTGTAAATTTCTTTGCCTGAAGCCTTGTGAGACTGTAGTAGTAAATACGGCATAGCTGACATGTTGAAAAATATAGTAGAGGTAAGCAATTAGGTGATATTTCTAAAGTTTAATTACGTTAAATATTGAAGTTTTAGTTCTGAACTGCCCAGTGCAACATTTGCTATGTTTGTTTCATAAACAATTAACCAGATCAGGTTGCAGTGCACAAAAACTGCTTGATTGTCTCTAAATAAAAAAAATAATGCTTACAATAACAGATTTGGGTATCCCCAACACCCAATCTAAAAACCACATTTTATTCGCCCAATACAAATAGCAAGGTCTTGCAAAACAATTCCAAAAGAAAAGGTAAACATCAGAGCTACAGTAGCAAACGGAACATAACAAAACCTCAGTGGACTTCATGTTTAATGAAGAGAGTCAACATTTCAGGTCTAAATAGTGCATAGCAATTATCTGCTTACAAACAATGTAAAAAGTATTTGGAAACAGCTGAAAGTGAAAAACAAAATAATAAAGTCCAGCTCAACTTCATTGCAGTCAAAGGCCCATTTTACACAGGCAGACCGATTGGGTCCACTTATCAGTTTTTTAGGCGGACCCAATCATCCCTTCTATTACCCTCTATAGAGCGGCGGGTTAACACCCGGTGACATCTGATATGATCCTGTCTGCTAAAAACAGACGGATGGGGACCCATTCCCCATCCATCTAGCAAATTGGATGGCCGTCCAGTGTAAATGGACACATAGTCCGTTTACATCTGACTGTCCATAGAGGTTAGCCGGCGGACAAGGAAAAGCCACCCGCCTGCTCAGCGGGGATCAGCGGACAGATTCCCTGCTGAGCAGGTGGAGTCCACCCCATGTGAAAGGGGCCTACGTGTGAAGTCAATACTGTATATCAGGGGCGGTAAAATTGGGGGGGTGGAAGGGGCGGATGCCCTGGGCGGGGACCATTTACTGGAGGAAGGGGGGCGCAGTAGACGTGCAGTCACACTACCAGCCACACTACATAGATAACAGCATGTGGCGAGTGCGCTCCTGCACCCAGCACCAGACTGACATCAGCCCCGCACCTCAATTCCCTATCAGGCGGTGTAATCTCCGCCCAATAAGCACTTCCTAGTCCCGGCCGGCGTGGCGTCACTGAGAGGCCAGCTGGGAGCTGGGATGGGGAAAAGAGCATTGAGTGCAATCAAAGAGGAGGAACCAAGCAGGGCATCATTACACAAGTAAGCAGATTACCGTCTGCAGATGGTATAATTAACTCTGAATAGGGGGGCGGTTGAGGGGAGTTTGCGATGGTATTGGTAATATGCAGCAGGAAGAAAAATAATTTTCCCCATGGGGCTTTAAAACAGCAATGCACATAATGAAAGGAAATTCTTAATAGATGTATAAAAAGTTTTATCCAATATCATGGTTTGAAGTACAGTATAGAAAATCATCTGGTACAGTAACACACATCTTATTCCCCAGTGCAGTAACAAACACATATTAATACACATAATTAGGTTACATGTTACATAAATAGCAAGCCCCGACGCGTTTCGACCTGTATATGGTCTCTTCAGGGGGACAGTTGGATCTAAAAAAGAATTACATAAATTAAGTTCAAATAGATAAATATATATATTATTGTGCATCACTTGGATTAAACCAAGATAATGAGTCTTTACCGCTAAATGGTGGAATGGGTGTTCTCTAGTCCAGGATATGTGCTGAGGGCCAATGGAAACACTGGAGGGCTCGGGGGGCCACCCTCACTCTCCCAGGAGAGCCAGCCTCAGGGGGCTTACAAGGAGCCACACTTAGCGCGCCCCCCGGGAGGGGGGGGGGGGAAGGGGAGATGAGGGGGAGGAGCCCACACCTGCAACAGAAACCCAAGAATAGCCATGTATTAGTTAGATAAAGTTTGATAATTAACTTGGTAATGTACTGAGTGTTTCCAATTTGTCTATGTGGAGACTGGCGTTGGATAGGATTTTTACTATGTAAATATATTGAAATGTTAATTCCATTCCATAAATATAATCGATAAGATTTAATGATCGTGTGATCCAACAATGCAGTGGTATGGTAGGTCTATTATACTATTGTAATGGATAGGTTAATAAGAAGGATAGAATGGGTGAAAAAGAGGGAAAAAGATGTGTGTGTGAAAAAAAAAAAACAAAAAAAACACAGCAACAACGATGGCCTGAATGGAGAGGAGTGCATTGTGTGGTGGAGAATGGTGTGAATGAGGTGGTGCATGGTGTGGTAACATGACATGGTGCTTGCTTGGTGCCTACTGTGTGAAAACAAAAATGAAAAGTGAACTAAAAAAGTGAAAAGCAAATCAAAATGTGAAAGTGTGTATGTAGGGTGGTGTGTGTATGTAGGAGAGTGCTGTGTGGAATAAAAGTGAAATAACAAAAAATTTACCTTATCAGTTGTATAAATCGTGTAGGCTGGAGGTAATGTTGGACTTGTTGATAGGTTCAATGTGATAAGCTTGGTGGCGATCATGCAAAAATAAGGGCTCTAGTGTAGAAAGAACCTGGCAGCAGTAGCATTCATCCTGGCCTGTGGGAGATCATGTCTGATTATCAGGCCTCCAGTCTCCCTTTATATCCAAATTCAGGCAAATGGGATAATCATGTGCAGGTGCAAACCCCCCACCCACACCGCCCCCAAGAAAAAAAAAAAAAAAAAAAAAAAAACCCCGGAGGGATTGGCACTGGAACCGCTGATGGAGCGGCCCCTGTGTGGCTCCCTCGGCGTCCCGGAAGGCCTGCAGGCCCCGACCACTGTCGTCATCTCCGCCGCAATGCGCGTGACGTCATGACGTTGTGCGCAAGCCGGGCCCTTACAGGCATGCGCACTCCGTCAAACGTCCGGAGATGAACACGGGATGCCGCCGGCAGGATAGAGCTCACCTTAACTGCAGCGGTGAGCAAAAAAGGGGGCACGCAAAGAAATTCGCATCCCCCCCCCTTTTCCTGCCGGGAAGCCGCGAGGGGTCAGACTCACCCCAAGAAGGGAGAGGAGGCACCACCAACACCCGCCAGTCCAAAAAATGGCCCTCAAAACAAAAACGGGGGGCGCGCTAAGTGTGGCTCCTTGTAAGCCCCCTGAGGCTGGCTCTCCTGGGAGAGTGAGGGTGGCCCCCCGAGCCCTCCAGTGTTTCCATTGGCCCTCAGCACATATCCTGGACTAGAGAACACCCATTCCACCATTTAGCGGTAAAGACTCATTATCTTGGTTTAATCCAAGTGATGCACAATAATATATATATTTATCTATTTGAACTTAATTTATGTAATTCTTTTTTAGATCCAACTGTCCCCCTGAAGAGACCATATACAGGTCGAAACGCGTCGGGGCTTGCTATTTATGTAACATGTAACCTAATTATGTGTATTAATATGTGTTTGTTACTGCACTGGGGAATAAGATGTGTGTTACTGTACCAGATGATTTTCTATACTGTACTTCAAACCATGATATTGGATAAAACTTTTTATACATCTATTAAGAATTTCCTTTCATTATGTGCATTGCTGTTTTAAAGCCCCATGGGGAAAATTATTTTTCTTTAATTCAATTTCCGGGGTGCGCAGCCTTTCTTATCTCTTTTATGTGTGTCTTCCTTTTTTCATATTTCAATTTTGGGTGGTTAAACACCCCTCCCCACCTTGACACATTAGAGATAAGACATGGGCTGTGTGTTTCCTTCTCTTCACGTATCCTGCACACTGTTAATCAATTGTTCCCACTCGGTTAACTTTTAACAATCCCATGCATGAGGGGGAATCTAACTTAGACCCCCACACTGCATGATATCCAATTGCCTTATATGGCAATTGCTGACAAACTTTATTTATATTCTACCTATTTTCATACTGACATTCGATGCAGGAACGTGGGGACCTGGAACCAACACACAGCCCATGTAAAAAATTCAAAAAATGTTAAAAATGCAAAATAAACTAAAAACATACCAGACCATCAACATTTGCTGTGTGCTATGTTGGTGATCCCATGAAGTCAGTCATTCATGTCCTACTGACACCATCCCCAATATTTTTGTTTTTGTTTTGAGGGCCATTTTTTGGACTGGCGGGTGTTGGTGGTGCCTCCTCTCCCTTCTTGGGGTGAGTCTGACCCCTCGCGGCTTCCCGGCAGGAAAAGGGGGGGGGGCATGCGAATTTCTTTGCGTGCCCCCTTTTTTGCTCACCGCTGCAGTTAAGGTGAGCTCTATCCTGCCGGCGGCGTCCCGTGTTCATCTCCGGACGTTTGACGGAGTGCGCATGCCTGTAAGGGCCCGGCTTGCGCACAACGTCATGACGTCACGCGCATTGCGGCGGAGATGACGACAGTGGTCGGGGCCTGCAGGCCTTCCGGGACGCCGAGGGAGCCACACAGGGGCCGCTCCATCAGCGGTTCCAGTGCCAATCCCTCCGGGGTTTTTTTTTTTTTTTTTCTTGGGGGCGGTGTGGGTGGGGGGTTTGCACCTGCACATGATTATCCCATTTGCCTGAATTTGGATATAAAGGGAGGCTGGAGGCCTGATAATCAGACATGATCTCCTACAGGCCAGGATGAATGCTACTGCTGCCAGGTTCTTTCTACACTAGAGCCCTTATTTTTGCATGATCGCCACCAAGCTTATCACATTGAACCTATCAACAAGTCCAACATTACCTCCAGCCTACACGATTTATACAACTGATAAGGTAAATTTTTTGTTATTTCACTCTTATTCCACACAGCACTCTCCTACATACACACACCACCCTACATACACACTTTCACATTTTGATTTGCTTTTCACTTTTTTAGTTCACTTTTCATTTTTGTTTTCACACAGTAGGCACCAAGCAAGCACCATTTCATGTTACCACACCATGCACCACCTCATTCACACCATTCTCCACCACACAATGCACTCCTCTCCATTCAGGCCATCGTTGTTGCTGTGTTTTTTTTTTTTTTTTTTTTTTTTCACACACACATCTTTTTCCCTCTTTTTCACCCATTCTATCCTTCTTATTAACCTATCCATTACAATAGTATAATAGACCTACCATACCACTGCATTGTTGGATCACACGATCATTAAATCTTATCGATTATATTTATGGAATGGAATTAACATTTCAATATATTTACATAGTAAAAATCCTATCCAACGCCAGTCTCCACATAGACAAATTGGAAACACTCAGTACATTACCAAGTTAATTATCAAACTTCCTCTAACTAATACATGGCTATTCTTGGGTTTCTGTTGCAGGTGTGGGCTCCTCCCCCTCATCTCCCCTTCCCCCCCCCCTCCCGGGGGGCGCGCTAAGTGTGGCTCCTTGTAAGCCCCCTGAGGCTGGCTCTCCTGGGAGAGTGAGGGTGGCCCCCCGAGCCCTCCAGTGTTTCCATTGGCCCTCAGCACATATCCTGGACTAGAGAACACCCATTCCACCATTTAGCGGTAAAGACTCATTATCTTGGTTTAATCCAAGTGATGCACAATAATATATATATTTATCTATTTGAACTTAATTTATGTAATTCTTTTTTAGATCCAACTGTCCCCCTGAAGAGACCATATACAGGTCGAAACGCGTCGGGGCTTGCTATTTATGTAACATGTAACCTAATTATGTGTATTAATATGTGTTTGTTACTGCACTGGGGAATAAGATGTGTGTTACTGTACCAGATGATTTTCTATACTGTACTTCAAACCATGATATTGGATAAAACTTTTTATACATCTATTAAGAATTTCCTTTCATTATGTGCATTGCTGTTTTAAAGCCCCATGGGGAAAATTATTTTTCTTTAATTCAATTTCCGGGGTGCGCAGCCTTTCTTATCTCTTTTATGTGTGTCTTCCTTTTTTCATATTTCAATTTTGGGTGGTTAAACACCCCTCCCCACCTTGACACATTAGAGATAAGACATGAGCTGTGTGTTTCCTTCTCTTCACGTATCCTGCACACTGTTAATCAATTGTTCCCACTCGGTTAACTTTTAACAATCCCATGCATGAGGGGGAATCTAACTTAGACCCCCACACTGCATGATATCCAATTGCCTTATATGGCAATTGCTGACAAACTTTATTTATATTCTACCTATTTTCATACTGACATTCGATGCAGGAACGTGGGGACCTGGAACCAACACACAGCCCATGTAAAAAATTCAAAAAATGTTAAAAATGCAAAATAAACTAAAAACATACCAGACCATCAACATTTGCTGTGTGCTATGTTGGTGATCCCATGAAGTCAGTCATTCATGTCCTACTGACACCATCCCCAATATTTTTGTTTTTGTTTTGAGGGCCATTTTTTGGACTGGCGGGTGTTGGTGGTGCCTCCTCTCCCTTCTTGGGGTGAGTCTGACCCCTCGCGGCTTCCCGGCAGGAAAAAGGGGGGGGGCATGCGAATTTCTTTGCGTGCCCCCTTTTTTGCTCACCGCTGCAGTTAAGGTGAGTTCTATCCTGCCGGCGGCGTCCCGTGTTCATCTCCGGACGTTTGACGGAGTGCGCATGCCTGTAAGGGCCCGGCTTGCGCACAACGTCATGACGTCACGCGCATTGCGGCGGAGATGACGACAGTGGTCGGGGCCTGCAGGCCTTCCGGGACGCCGAGGGAGCCACACAGGGGCCGCTCCATCAGCGGTTCCAGTGCCAATCCCTCCGGGGTTTTTTTTTTTTTTTTTTCTTGGGGGCGGTGTGGGTGGGGGGTTTGCACCTGCACATGATTATCCCATTTGCCTGAATTTGGATATAAAGGGAGACTGGAGGCCTGATAATCAGACATGATCTCCTACAGGCCAGGATGAATGCTACTGCTGCCAGGTTCTTTCTACACTAGAGCCCTTATTTTTGCATGATCGCCACCAAGCTTATCACATTGAACCTATCAACAAGTCCAACATTACCTCCAGCCTACACGATTTATACAACTGATAAGGTAAATTTTTTGTTATTTCACTTTTATTCCACACAGCACTCTCCTACATACACACACCACCCTACATACACACTTTCACATTTTGATTTGCTTTTCACTTTTTTAGTTCACTTTTCATTTTTGTTTTCACACAGTAGGCACCAAGCAAGCACCATGTCATGTTACCACACCATGCACCACCTCATTCACACCATTCTCCACCACACAATGCACTCCTCTCCATTCAGGCCATCGTTGTTGCTGTGTTTTTTTTTTTTTTTTTTTTTTTTTTTTTTTTCACACACACATCTTTTTCCCTCTTTTTCACCCATTCTATCCTTCTTATTAACCTATCCATTACAATAGTATAATAGACCTACCATACCACTGCATTGTTGGATCACACGATCATTAAATCTTATCGATTATATTTATGGAATGGAATTAACATTTCAATATATTTACATAGTAAAAATCCTATCCAACGCCAGTCTCCACATAGACAAATTGGAAACACTCAGTACATTACCAAGTTAATTATCAAACTTCCTCTAACTAATACATGGCTATTCTTGGGTTTCTGTTGCAGGTGTGGGCTCCTCCCCCTCATCTCCCCTTTCCCCCCCCCCCTCCCGGGGGGCGCGCTAAGTGTGGCTCCTTGTAAGCCCCCTGAGGCTGGCTCTCCTGGGAGAGTGAGGGTGGCCCCCCGAGCCCTCCAGTGTTTCCATTGGCCCTCAGCACATATCCTGGACTAGAGAACACCCATTCCACCATTTAGCGGTAAAGACTCATTATCTTGGTTTAATCCAAGTGATGCACAATAATATATATATTTATCTATTTGAACTTAATTTATGTAATTCTTTTTTAGATCCAACTGTCCCCCTGAAGAGACCATATACAGGTCGAAACGCGTCGGGGCTTGCTATTTATGTAACATGTAACCTAATTATGTGTATTAATATGTGTTTGTTACTGCACTGGGGAATAAGATGTGTGTTACTGTACCAGATGATTTTCTATACTGTACTTCAAACCATGATATTGGATAAAACTTTTTATACATCTATTAAGAATTTCCTTTCATTATGTGCATTGCTGTTTTAAAGCCCCATGGGGAAAATTATTTTTCTTTAATTCAATTTCCGGGGTGCGCAGCCTTTCTTATCTCTTTTATGTGTGTCTTCCTTTTTTCATATGCAGCAGGAAGGGGGTTAATGCGCTGTCACTGATGCATTAGTGGCCAGTGGCAGTTAATTACCCCTTTGTGCTGCATTAGTGGCACCAGTGGGTTAAATAACCCTGACACTGGTGCCACCAATGCAGCACCAAAGGGTTAATTAACTGCCACTGGCCACTAATGCATCAGTGACAGTACGTTAACCCCCTTCCTGCTGCATAGAACCAATACCATTGCTAAATAACGACTTGCTAACCCACCGCAGGTGGCAGCTACAGACACGTCGCTGCCTGTTTCGGGTGCATTCTCCTCTCACCTACTCCCCTGTGATTGTACACAGTGAGAGTCTGTCAGCAGATCCCAGCCAATTATTCATGGCTGGGAGCTGCTGATCGGCTGTGTCGAATCACAGCCCAGAGCTCTGTGTTGACAAACAACACAGCGCTCTGTACAGAGGGAATGATCAGAGAAAAGAAAGAAATCAATCAATAGTGAAAAGCAGCACACATTACACATTGTTAGACACACAGGTAACACCTTGCTTGCCCCTAGATGTTAACCCCTTCCCAGCCAGTGTCACCCGACTTTGAAGCCGCACAGCATAACATCAGCGCAGCTTGCAAACGACTTCTTTAATATAAGTCAATGCAATCTGCTCTAAAGTTGCCACCAAGTAGTGCAGGAACCTTTTTCTAAGGCAGAGTGATTTGAGTCGCTCCAATTAAAAGCAGTTTCATTGCACTGAATGGGGCGTGACTTGTCAGGTGACTTATCGCCTGACAAGTTTCTCCAGTGTGAACCACTCTAAGTTGCTAATTACTGCCAATACTAGTATAAAAACATTTCCAGTATAGATCCAATCATTTGAAGGCACTGTAGCTGTGACAGACCTAGTTGGGACAGAGACTTTTGGAGGGGACTGAATGCCAGCCTCTTGCCTACCGATTATGGGCCCAGGCATTTGGGGGAATGGTGCTCGTTGTGAGCTGTATGCCTGGGGACCCTGGAAGTAATGTTACTTTGGATTCAAGTCCACGTCCCCCCAAAACACAAAACTGTTAGAACCCCTGCTGATAAGACTGATGAGACATTAAACACACCTGACCTGTGTGTCCATTGTCATTGGACAGTTTAAACCGCCCTGTTTTCCAAGGATGGGGGGGAGTGTTTTGAAGTGGGATCTGTATAATATGTTTTTAAATAAAGATTCATTCCTGCTTGAACCTCAAGACAGAGCATCTTGTCTCGTACTTGGAGAATTATTTGTATGGGTTCCTGGTTCGGCTGATGGAAGTGTTCGGTAGTTGCCTTTGTGTTTGGGTATGGAGTGTCCTAAACAACTTTAACCCCTTTCATACTTGGGGTGTTGTTACAACTGGTGGCAAGCAGCGGGATCATTCCCACAGCCCAGAAGGACAGCTACAAAAGGACACAGGACAATGGAAGCACAATATGAACGGCTAAAGCTCTCTTCCCTCAAGGACTTACTGGAGAACTGGGGGCCGACCGGCCAACAACCTTAAGTAGAGGGACATTATCACAGAACTAGTCGAAATTGATAGAATCGAAAGACCCAACATAACCGAAAGGCCCAGCATAACAGACAGGACACCCAAAAAAGGCATGGTTTGATCAGGCTGTTAAAATAAGACTTGCACTTTATGGTCCTAACCCTACAGCGGAGATCATAGACCTAGTTATAGCGGCTGTGGATGCAACTTGGTTACAGCAAAGAGGTGCTGCAGCAGCAGAAGTCACAGCAGCACCAACTGAAGGGAGAGGAGAGGTACAGATACCAGCCACCATGGAAGAGGAATTCAGAAGGAGGTTGCGAGAGATGCAGATACAGCATAGAGGACCAGTATCAGAGCAGGTCCTGCTGGGATGGTCTGATTCTATCCAATGCGAACTCTGGAAGGAAGCGCTAGCCCGTGAGCAGCGACACCAGGGAAAAGTTCTCCCCTTCATCCGTGTAAGGTACTGGTCGCAGTATGAAGTACGAATGCTGTTATTGGGGGAACACCCAAAGCAGGAGTGGACAGCTGAGTTAAGCAGGCTGATCCGGGCAGAGATGCAGTTGGACGAGAGCTACAGAGCCCTCCGGTGGTATGTAGCCCAAGAGTGCCTGTGGTCAGCGGATGACAGCCCCATGGAAGGCTTTGACTATGATGGCCTGGGATTGTTGTATTGGAGGCTGTCCAGGGACCCTGACTTTGGGAGTGATCGGGAGTGGCATTTGGAGGAAATAATGGAGCACAGAGAGCGAAGACTGAATGTCTCAGAAGGGCATTGGGCACAGGAAGATTTGGAGTTTCTGGCCGTTCAGGAATGGGAGCTGGAGATCGCCTACAGACAGCTGCTAGACTCTACTCAGCAGCAGGATGGGGCTCCCTTTGCCTGGGACTATCAAGAAATACCAGTTGACAACTCCAAAATTCTGGCTGAAGATTCGCCAGTCGAAAATCTGGAGATTGCCATCCCCAAAGCTAAAGTGCTGACAACAGGGCAGAGTTCTGCTAACCTCTGCCCAGCACTGATAGCATCTTCTGGGTTCCACGGACATGAGATTGTGAACTTCTATTCCCAGACACCAGTTGCAGAGACAGGGGATTTGATAGATGTGACAGACTCACCCGGGACAGAAGCTTTTGGAGGGGACTGAATGTCAGCCTCTTGCCTACAGATTATGGGCCCTGGCATTTGGGGTACCCCTGAGGTGTTGTTACTTTGGCTTAGGGTCCTTGTCCCCAGGACACACAGACTTGGGGGACCCTATATTTACCATATTAGCAATAGTGACTGATTCATGCTGTTGGGACTCATACTGTGAGGAGATGCTAATATCATCAACTTCACTCACCCGTCTGATGTCTGCTATAATGTGTTTAATGTAAATGAGTCTAGTCTGGCTTGCCACAGCTTCTAAGGGTTTTCCACACATTGTTGTTTGTTCTAATTAACCTTGTGTTGATGTTTATGGTAATGTGTATTAAATAGTGAGTGAGCTAGGAGACGTAAAGTCTTAAACCCAAAGGTCATGTCTCTGAGTCACCTAGTCTGGGTAAATGATTTAGTAAACTAGCTCATGTTAATTAGTTTACAGTTGTAATGTTAGAGTAATAGGAGCAGGAGGGGGAAATCTCCTCTAAGGGTATATAAAGACCTGTAATTTTGGTTCTAATAAATGAGTCCATGTTAGCAACTAAGCAAGTCTCATCTTGTTTTGTGCTCGGAGTGGTTGGAATATCTGATATCTGTATTCAGACTGGGAGGAAGTGGTATACTGACAGAAGCACTCAAGCGGAGTGTGGGACGTTCCGTGACAATAGACTTTTTCTGCTGAGGAAGAACAACCTGATGAGCCTCCAGCAGAAGAGCGGGTATCAGGGCCAAACTTCAGTGTGCTCTGCCCAGCACCAACAGCAGTATCTGTGGAGTTGCAAGGAACTTCCCCAGCTGAGGCACTGGTCACCGGACAGAGGGTCCAAGACCTCTGCCCCACACCTGTGGCAGTTCCGGAGGCTCATGGTGAGAAGGTGGCAATCACTTCCCAGTGGGTTTCAGAGATGCAGGGAGGAGAAGCAGCCATTTTCCCTCCCCAACAAGGGTTCATGCACCTGGGAGACAATACCAGTGAAAGGGAGTGCCAACAGCAGACGGCACCCCAGAATGATGACACCAACCCAGCTGAAACGCTGGCACCCGGGCAGAGCACTGCCAACCTCTGCCCAGCACCGGCAACAACTACAGGGTTCCAGGGAGTCGGGGCAGTCAACCTCCCTCCCCAACAGTTAGCTGGAGCAGATGGTGTGGTTTTCCAGCCGAAGGGCTGGCAACAGGGCAGAGTGCTGCTGGCCTCTACCCTCAACTAACAGAGGACGAATTTCCTGTAAGGGTGGATGGGGCTTCAGTCCCCACCTGTATACCCCAGGGATGCTGGGCAGTTGGTCCAGATCCCCAACAGCATGATGGAGTGAGCTCAGTCACCCTGTCTTCTCTCCAGCGGCTGAAAGGACTCCAGGGAGAAGGGCCAGTCCAGGCCTCTCCCCAGCGGCGGGCATGTTCTCTAAGAGAGGCAGAGGTTGGCTGGGTGAGTAATACTCTGTTTGGAACAATTTGTTTGGGGTACTGTGTGGACACTAGCATTAGAGAACTGGAACTACTGACTAACTTCAGAATGAACCCGTCTGGGGTCTCCTCCTGTGTTAGTCTCCTGCCGAAAGGGGAGAAATGTGACAGACCTAGCCGGGACAGAGGCTTTTGGAGGGGACTGAATGCCAGCCTCTTACCTACCAATAATGGGCCCTGGCATTTGGGGAAACGGTGCTCGTTGTGAGCTGTATGCCGGGGGACCCTGGAAGGAATGTTACTTTGGATTCAAGTCCATGTTCCCCCAAAACACAAAACTCTGGGAACCCCGTATGTGCCATATTATAAATAGTGACTGCTTCACAATGTTGTGTGTATATATTGTGTGTTGTCTCATGCTGTTGTGTACTATTTGCTGTGCTAGTTTGGGGTGGGGCTGTATTCAAACGTTCTATTGTGTCTGCCTGCCTTGGATATAACAGGATGTGTATCTCTATGGAGGGAGGGGGGATTCCTCCAACAGCTCTCCCTGCTGATAAGACTGTGTACTGATGAGACGTTAAACACACCTGACCTGTGTGTCCATT
Source organism: Aquarana catesbeiana (assembly GCF_042186555.1). Taxonomy (NCBI): domain Eukaryota; kingdom Metazoa; phylum Chordata; class Amphibia; order Anura; family Ranidae; genus Aquarana; species Aquarana catesbeiana. Next base: position 447,702,711 of record NC_133326.1, on the reverse strand, counting down.
GTCATTGGATAGTTTAACCCGCCCTGTTTTCCAAGGGTGGGGGGGAAGTGTTTTGAAGCGGGATATGTATAATATGTTTTTGAATAAAGATTCATTCCTGCTTGAACCTCAAGACAGAGCATCTTGTCTCGTACTTGGGGGAGAATTATTTGTATGGGTTCCTGGTTCGGCTGATGGAAGTGTTCGGTAGCTGCCTTTGTGTTTGGGTATGGAATGTCCTAAACGACTTTAACCCCTTTCATACTTGGGGTGTCATTACAACTAAGTTGTTTAGGACATTCCATACCCAAACACAAAGGCAGCTACTGAACACTTCCATCAGCCGAACCAGGAACCCATACAAATAATTCTCTCCCAAGTACGAGACAAGATGCTCTGTCTTGAGGTTCAAGAAGGAATGAATCTTTATTCAAAAACGTGTTATACAGATCCCGCTTCAAAACACTTCCTCCCCCACCCTTGGAAAATAAGGCGGGTTAAACTGTCCAATGACAATGGACGCACAGGTCAGGTGTGTTTAATGTCTCGTCAGTACACAGTCTCATCAGCAGGGAGAGGTGTTGGAGGAATCTCCCCTACCTCCATAGAGATACAAATCCTGTGATATCCAAGGCAGACAAACACAATAGAACATTGGAATACAGCCCCACCCCAAACTAGCACAGCAAATAGTACACAACAGCATGAGACAACACACAATATATACACACAACATTTTGAAGCAGTCACTATTTATAATATGGCGCATACAGGGTTCCCAGAGTTTTGTATTTTGGGGGGACATGGACTTGAATCCAAAGTAACATTACTTCCAGGGTCCCCAGGCATACAGCTCACAACGAGCACCGTTCCCCCAAATGCCAGGGCCCTTAATCGGTAGGCAAGAGGCTGACATTCAGTCCCCTTCAAAAGCCTCTGTCCCAGATAGGCCTGTCACAGTAGCTTTCACAGCGGGGGTGGGAGGGGGAACGCAGTTTTCCATCCGTAGTGGAACAGCAAGCAGGATCTGGAGCCAGAAGGAACATCAGCTAAGCAAGTCTTCGACAGGCACGCAGGAGAGAATCTCAGTTATGTTGACCAGGCGAAGGCAGAGATCATCTGGGCTGGACGGCTTAAGTAAGCAGGACTGACGAGCAGGATATCAACAGGTGAGTCGCTGTGGAGAGATAGGAGCTGGCAAGTAACCGACAGCTGAACGGCCAGCTCAGAGAAGCAAGGTCCAGCCCTGACAATACCCCCTCCTCAACGACCCCTCCCCTTCGGAGGACCACCAGGCTTGAGGGGAAAACGTCTATAGAAATCACGGAGGAGGACAGGGGCATGTATGTCCGAGGATGAGACCCAAGAGCGATCCTCTGGACCGTACCCTTTCCAATGCACCAGGTACTGTATGCGCCCACGCCTATGGGAGTCAACAATGGACTGTACTTCATACTCCTCATGGTTCTCAACCTGTTCAGGGTGAGGATGTGGCACCGAGGTGGTAAAGCGGTTGCAGACCAAAGGTTTAATAAGGAGACATGGAATACATTTGAGAAGGAAAGTCTAAAGCGTAAGCCACTGGGTTAATCCTGCGGAGAATACAGAAAGGCCCAATAAACCGAGGTACCAACTTTAGAGAGGGAACACCGAGTTGGAGGTTGCAAGATGACAGCCAGAACCTGTCCCCAACCTAGTAGGAAGCTGCAGGCAGGTGTCTGCGGTCAGCATGGAGTCTGTACCTATCACTGGCATGTCACAAAGCCTCCTGGAACTGAGTGCCCAAGTGGAACGAAGACCACGGAGATGTTCCTCTAACGCAGGAATGCTCTGTGGAACAAATGAGTCAGGCAAAATGGAAGGTTGGAAACCATAGTTCGCCATAAACAGGGACAATCATGAAGCAGAATTCAAGGCACTGTTGTGAGCAAACTCTGCCCATGGTAATAGGTCTGACCAGTTGTTATGATGGCCAGAAACATAGCAACGTAGGAACTGCTCCAAGGACTTTTTGGCTCGTTCTGCAGCCCCATTAGACTGCGGGTGATACGTAGGAGGAGAAAGCAAGCTGAATTCCCAACTGTGCACAAAAGGCTCACCAGAACCGGGACACAAACTGACTACCCCTGTCCAAGACAATCACCTTGGGTAGCCCATGTAAGATCTCCCAAGCAAAAATGGAAGCCAGTTCCTTAGACGTAGGCAACATCTTAAGTGGAATACAATGAGACATTTTCGAGAACCTGTCAACCACCATACGGATAACTGTTGCCCTAGGAGTTGGGTAACTCCACAGTGGAATCCATAGACAGATGGGTCCAAGGCCTCTCTCCATTGGGTATGGGTTGTAGGAAACCCACTGGAAGGTGTCGTGAAGTCTTACTCTGAGCACACACAGAACAAGCAGCTATGAAGGCAGCTACATCAGCACATAGACTAGGTCACCAGAATTGTTGAGAAATGGCCCAAAAGAGTTGATTCTTCCCAGGGCGGCCAGCAGCCCTGGGAGAATGGTAAGTCTGGAGCATGGCAGTACGGAGACTCTCTGAGACAAAGCAGCGGTCACAAGGTTTCTCAAGAGGGGAATGGACCTGAGCAGCAAGAATTTTGTCACCCAAAGGGGAAGTGAGACTGGTGCGAACCGTAGCCAAAATATGATCAGGAGGAATCACAGGAACCGGAACCGACTCCATCTTGGAAGTGGAGGAAAATTGTTACAACAAAGCATCAGCCCTTACATTCTTAGTACCGGGTAAGAAAGAGACAATGTAATAGAAACTTGACAAGAAAGAGCCCATCGCGCCCTTCTGGGAGAGAGGCGTTTAGCCTCAGACAAGAATGTGAGATTCCTATGGTCAGTAAGAATGAGAACCGGCACAGTGGTACCTTCAAGGAGATGCCTCCATTCCTTAAAGGCTAAAATGATTGCTAACAACTCTTTCTCCCCAATCTCGTAATTGCACTCCGCAGGTGACAATTTCTTGGAAAAGAAGCCAAACGGATGCATAGCGCTCTCAGAGGTAGAACGTTGAGACAGAAGGGCAACTCCAGTCTTCAAAGCATCAACCTCAAGGATAAAGGGTAACGTAGGATCAGGATGTGCCAACACAGGAGCAGAAACAAAGGCAGCCTTGAGACTCTCAAAGGCCTTAATGGAGTTCGGAGATCAACTCTGTGGGTTACCGTCCTTTCTGATCATATCAGTCAGGGGTTTGACCAGAGACGAGAAGTTACGAATAAACTTCTAATAATAATTGGTAAAGCCAAGAAAACGTTGCAGAGGACGTATACCTACAAGTTGGGGCCACTGTAGGACTGCTGAAAGTTTCTCTGGGTCCATCGAAAAACCAGCAGTGGAAATTACATAACCCAGGAATTGAACCTGTTCACAATGGAACTCGCACTTCAACTTACAATATAGAGATTGTTTTCTCTCAGCTTTGGAAGCACACGACAGATGTGTGGCGGCTCTCTAGGGACTTGGAAAATATGAGCATATCATCGAGATAAACCACCACACATAGCTGCAACAAATCTTGGAGGACATTGTTGCCAAATGGCATTATGAGGTACTCATAATGGCCTGTTCTGGTATTAGATGCAGTTTTCCATTCTACGCCCTTTTTAATCCTCATGAGATTGTATGCCCCTCTCAAATCAAGCTTTGTGAAAACCGTTGCTCCCTTGATGTGGTCAAATAATTCTGTAATGGATGGAATCGGATAGGCATTATTAATCATGAGACATTTGAGACCCCAATAATTAATACAAGGTCTCAGTTCACCACTCTTCTTCTTTACAAAGAAGAAACCAGCACCAGCAGGAGACGAGGATTTGCAGATGAAACCTCAAGAAAGTACGTCTGCAACATACTCCTCCATGGCCCTATCCCCCGAGACCGACAAAGGGTAAACCCGGCCACGAGGGGATATGGCACCAGGTTGAAGGTGAATTGCGCAATCATATGACTGTTGTGGAGGCAAACTACCGGCCTGACCTTTGTCAAAGACATTGTTAAAATCTCGGTACTCCCCTGGCAGCGAGGAGAGTGAAGAGGCTCACAGGACCTTAGCCATGTTCTGAAAGCATGTCTTACTACATTGTGGTGACCAGGAGAGAACCTCAGCACAAAGCCAATCAAAAGGGGGATTGTGGCTCTGTAACCAAGGATAACCAATAACCAGTGGAAATTTAGGTGAGGAAATAACTTGGAATTGAATTATCTCATGGTGAAGAGCCCCTACGGCCATGGACAATGGAGCAGTCTCATGAGTCACATGGGCAGGCTGTAGAGGTCTCCCGCCAAGAGCCTCAATGGCAAGTGGAGTGGCACGCAGCTGCAGTGGAATTGAGTGCTTTGATACAAAGGCAACATCAATGAACAGGCCTGCAGCCCCAGGGTCAATTAGAGCCTGTATCTCGACAGACGACTCAGCCCAAGAAAGGGTAACTGGAACCAGGGGCTTATCCTTCTGAATAACTGGGGACGAAACAACGCCACCTAAGGTCTGTCCGTGACAGGATCTTAAGGTTCGGGTGTTCCCTGGACGGGTAGGACAAGACTTCAAAAAGTGACCTGCCTGGCCACAATAAAGACACAATCTCTCCCTCCTCCTAAGGGCTCTCACATCCACAGAGAGACGCGTGAAGCCCAAGTGCATGGGTTCACCTTCACTGACCGACTCGGTACCAGGAGGCATGGGAGGTGAGGGAGGCAAGGGTGGGACTGCAAAGCTTGGAGACAAATATACAGGAGGCTTCTGCAAGCGCTCCTTAAAAAAGAGTCTTTCTCTGAGTCTGGAGTCAATAAGGATGGCAAATGTGATCAACTTCTCCAGCTCAGTGGGTATGTCTTGGGCTGCTATCTCATCTTTGATGGTATCTGAGAGACCATGAGAAAAAGCAGCCACGAGGGCCTCATTGTTCCAACCATCCTCTGCTGCCAGAGTACGGAATTCAATGGCGTAATCGGCAACATTTCTCGTACTCTGTTTGATGGACATGAGGTACTTGGCAAATAGCCTTTTAAAAGAAGCCACAAACTCTGGGTAACTCAGGACAATGGGTTTTTGTGTTTCCCATAGAAGGTTTGCCCAGGCCAAGGCTCTCTCAGAAAGCAAAGATATTATGAAACCTACTTTGCTTTTGTCTGTGGGAAACGTCTGGGGCAGCATCTCAAAGTATATCTCAACCTGGTTAAGAAACCCTCTGCATTGGGTTGGATCACCTCCAAATCGCTGGGGAAGTGGAGCGGATCCAGACTACCTCTTATAAAGGTAATACTGGAGGCGGGAGCCTGCACAGAGACTGGACGGCCTGCAACACAGGTTGTACCAGAGCAGCCACAGTAGGAGATTCCAGGTGAGCCGTGTGACTCAGGAGCTTTTGTAACGCCGTGGCAAACTAATCCATGCGGTGATCCTACTCATCCAATCCGGAAAAAATATTACCAACAAGTGGATTGACTGCATCTTCTAAATTCATGGCCTTCGCCTACTGTCAGAAACCATGAATCAGACCAAGACAGAAGTAAAGTTAAGTCACACTTGTTTCATAATAAAAGTAAATAGAACATAGTCAAAACATAGCCAACATTCAGTAACCGGTATGGATAGTCAGACAATCCAGAAAGTCACGAAGCCAGGAATTAGCGTAGTGGAACAGCAAGCAGGATCTGGAGCCAGAAGGAACGTCAGCCAAGCAAGTCTTCAACAGGCATGCAGGAGAGAATCTCCATTAAGTTGACCAGGTGAAGGCAGAGACCGTTTGGGCTGGATGGCTTAAGTAAGCAGGACTGACGAGCAGGATATCATCAACAAGTGAGTCACTGTGGAGAGATAGGAGCTGGCAATTAACTGAAAGCTGAGCAGCCAGCTCAGAGAAGGAAGGCCTGAGCCCAACCCTGACACCAGCACTGCCTTAACCCTCTTGGGCATGGAGTTCACCAGAGCTTCCCAGGTTGCCACTGGAGTCCTCTTCCACTCCTCCATGATGACATCACAGAGCTGGGGATGATAGAGACCTTGAGCTACTCCACCTTCCATTTGAGGATGTCCCACAGATGCTCAATAGGGTTTAGGTCTGGAGACATGCTTGGCTAGTCCATCACCTTTACCCTCAGCTTCTTTAGCAAGCCAGTGGTCGTCCTGGAGGTGTGTTTGGGGTTGTTATCATGTTGGAATACTGCCCTGCTGCCCAGCCTCCAAAGGGAGGGGATCATGCTCTGCTTCAGTATGTCACAGTACATGTTGGCATTCATGGTTCCCTCAATGAACTATAGCTCCCCAGCGCCGGCAGCACTCATGCGGCCCCAGACCATGACACTCCCACCACCATGCTTGACTGTAGGTAAGACACACTTGTCTTTGTACTCTTCACCTGGTTACCTACACACACACTTGACACCATCTGAACCAAATAAGTTTATCTTGGTCTCATCAGACCACAGGACATGGTTCCAGTAATCCATGCCCTTAGTCTGCTTATCTTCAGCAAACTGTTTGGGGGCTTTCTTTTGCATCATCTTTAGTAGAGGCTTCCTTCTGGGACCACAGCCATGTAGACCAATTTGATGCAGTGTGTGACGTATGGTCTGAGCACTGACAGTCTGACCCCCCACCCCTTCAACCTCTGCAGAAATGCTGGCAGCACTCTATTTCCCAAAGACAACCTCTGGATATAATGCTGAGCATGTGCAATCAACTTCTTTGGTCGACCATGGCGAGGCCTGTTCTGATTGGAATCTGTCCTGTTAAACCGCTGTATGGTCTTGGTCACCATGCTGCAGCTCAGTTTCAGGGTCTTGGCAATCTTCTTATAGCCTAGGCCATCTTTATGTAGAGCAACAATTCTTTTTTTCAGATCCTCAGATTTTGCCATAAGATACCATGTTGAAATTCCAGTGACCAGTATGAGAGAGTGAGAGTGATAACACTAAATTTAACACAATTATACAGACTTTAACGGTATCCAAAAGAGATGCAGCAACCAAAATTATATCAAAAAATATCTATTACAGAAATAAAAAATAACATATATAAAACCCTTTAAGAGCAAAGCTCATGTGTAAATATAGGCCGTTGGCCAAACTGTGTTGGCTTGTACTATTCTGTCAAGAGCTTGACGCGTTTTGCAATCTGCTTCCTCAGGACCGTTATATCTTGACAAACAGTAGGCCTATCCAAAAGAAACACAACATAATTAATTAAATCCAATCATACAGGGTGAACAGCATTACATGTATAACATAACCTCAAAATTTTAGGAAAGAGGGAGATTACCACTTACATGCCCTCAAACTTAAATTGGGTAATGGCGTGCCATGCGTAATGTAGATGCAGCTTGTGTTTGATATGATACTATCAACAAAAAATAATCTCAAAATCTTTGCTAGAAAGATTTTGAGATTATTATTGATTTGTTGATGGTATCATATCAAACACAAGCTTCCATTTCCTTCCATTCATCTTCCACTAAATTTAACACACCTGCTCCCCATTCACACTTGAGACCTTGTAACAAGTTACATGACACTGGGGAGGAAAGATGGCTAATTGGGCCCGATTTGGACATTTTCACTTAGGGGTATACTCACCTTTGTTGCCAGCAGTTTAGACATTAATTGCTGTGTGTTGAGTTATTTTGAGGGAACAGCAAATGTACACTGTTCTACAAGATATACACCCACTACTTTACATTGCAGCAAAGTGTTATTTCTTCAGTGTTGTCACATGAAAAGATATAAAATATTTTCAAAAATATGAGGGGTGTACTCACTTTTGAGCATTATAGCAAACTCGATAAGTCAGCAATTTTTACATCCATCTGAATCTATAGTATGAGTTCTGGGTGGACTATGCATTTCATCCTCTCTGAGATGGACCACTGAAGCCGACACAGACATTTTACAACTAATCTGACTAGTTAGTATCAATTGGTCATTTATTTGCCACAGTATGCAAATCTTTTTTTCTAGCTATCCAGTTAAACATGTAATAACATACTATAAAGTATATAAAAAGAAAATAAACTTCTTTTGTAATAAAAATGATGTGGGAAATGTAAATAAATCAAGCTCTTCTTTGTAGCTTTTGGTTTTCTAAAGAAACATAATTTCTTGCCAATTTGTACCCACAAGATGTTCTTAGACTGCGTTTTGTTGAGTTGCTAAGTTGTAAATTGGCTACATCTAACTATGTAACATTCAAAGAATACGAGTTGTGTGTGTGAATGGCAGATTTAAACAGGCATTCTTTTCAAGTAGTTGGCAGTCTTATGGGTTCTAATGTGTGAATGAAGGACTCAGTGTGTGTTTCCACACATACCATGTTTCTCAAAACAAAGTCAGGACTCTGTGTGTTTGATTTGACTTTCAGGGTATGCATTTACCCAGTATGTCTGCAAGGCAATTTCATCATACAGCACAAAAGATTATAGATAAAACATAAAAAAAAGACAAACACAACCTTAATTTTCATGGGCTATAACGGCCATGGCATTTATTAAGGGGTAACCCAAAGTTAAATAATAATCCATAAACCTTTAGCAATAGATTTTAGCCTTTACATAGTTACATAACTATCATAACTCATTTTATTTATTAATAGTATCACATAGTCCATACAGAACCTAAACCTTCAGCAATAGATTTTAGTTACATAACAATCATAATAAATTTTATTTAATAATTGTATCTCATAGTCCATTCAAAACTGGATGACAAACCCAACCAGCTTAAAGACATTTAGGAATTGTGTGGCTGAAGCCCCCCATGCCGTGGCCTGCTCGATCAGATTCTTTGTACCTAAAATGAAAATGTCCAATCTAACATCTGAAAGGTGCAGTAAATCAGAGGAAACCTTCAAGATCTGAAAGGCGGTATGAAAAACCACCTAGAGAAACTAAAGGGTTGTGTATGGTCCTATTTAAGCGCTTTCTAATTTTATCTAGATAGCGAAGGTTGCTTGAACCTGAAGAAAGTAGTCTAGGAACCATCTCTGAGAATACCATAACTGTGAATGGAAATAACAACTTAAAGGAGGATAAATCCTTTTTCATCTCACAGATTAAATCCCAAGTCTTAATCTTGCCCAGGTCTATAACTCCGGCGTGAATAATAAGCACATCTGGGGAAGACCATTGACCTAGGAGATAAATTAAATGGTCTCTAACATCCCTCCATCTTAAATCCCTACACCTCACCATAAAACATGAAATGGTCTTTTATTAAAAACTGAGATTCATTTTTACATTTCTGATTGGCCTGAAATATAAAGGAGTGGCCAACTGTCCTAATTAACCATCTGGCAGAACCTAGAGAAGGGTTTAAACAATGACAAGATCAGGGCGCACATACAATTTAAATCTATTTCTATCTCGACATACTAGCTTTTTTAGATTGTCAATAGAAAAGACATAGGTCTACATCCTTAAGCCCTCAGCGAAGGTGGGTGAACCAAGAAGCTTTCATTATAGTTAAACCATGAAATGCTTCTGATACTATATCTAAATGCTTGAACAAATCAGAACATTTCTCAGGAAAACATTCACCCATCACTGACTCAAAGATACAGTAAGCCTGAAGTCAGTTTTGAAAATTCAGAGGAATTTCCCTCCTATCTTCTTCAGATCACCCATTTTTTTCAGATTTAAGCAGAAGTTCCTTTGATGATGGGAGCAAGGATAACATATTCTCCCCACCATATTTTTTCCTTTACAGAGGAAGATAAATGATAACCTAGAGAAGATATTTTGCAAGGGAGGGCCTCTTTAAGACATGATGTAAAAACCAAGGTATTAGTCGGTACAGAAAGGACTGAATTTGACACAGGAATAGAAAAATTAGTAAAAACATTGCTAACCTTAGGTAATTTATCAATAGAAGTGATAGAATCAACTTAATTAGCACACATAGGAATGGCAGGGTTACCCTGGAAACAATAAGATTTATCATACAAAGGTAAACCACTAGAGCCACTGCCATTCCATACAGCACCGTTTTTTGTGATACATTCAATCATAAAAGTACATTGACCAAGGAACCAACTAATTTTACCCAACTCAGAAAAGGTATTAACCACTTCAGCCCCGGAAGGATTTACCCCCTTCCTGACCAAGCCCTTTTTTGCGATACAGCACTGTGTCGCTTTAACTGACAATTGCCCAGTCATGTGACCTTTTACCTAAACAAAATTGATGTCCTTTTCTTTTGGTGGTATTTGATCGCCTTTGTGTTTTTTATTTTTTGCACTATAAACAAAAAAAGAGCGACAATTTGAAAAAAAGCAATATATTTAACTTTTTGCTATAATAAATATCCCCCAAAAAATATTAAAAAAACAAATTTCTTCCTCAGTTTAGGCCAATATGTATTCTTCTACATATTTTTGGCAAAAAAAATTCACAATAAGCGTATATTGATTGGTTTGCGCAAAAGTTATCACGTCTACACAATAGGGGATAGATTTATGGCATTTTTATTTATTTATTTATTTTTTTATTAGTAATGGCGGTGATCTGCAATTTTTATCGAGGCTGTGACATTGCGGCAGACAGATCGGACACTTTTGACACTATTTTGGGACCATTGACATTTATACAGCGATCAGTGCTATAAAATGCACTGATTACTGTGTAAACGTCAGTGGCAAAGAAGGGGTTAAACACTAGAGAGTGATCAAGGGGTTAAGTGTGTTCCCTCAGTGTGTTCTAACTGTAGGGAGGATGGGCTCACTAGAACATGACAGAGATCACTGCTCCCGATCACTGGGAGCAGTAGATCCCTGTCATGTTGCTAGGCAGAACAGGGAAAGCCTTGTTTACATAGGCATCTCCCCATTCTGCCTCTCCGTGCTATGATCGCGAGCAACCGGTGGACTTCGAGTCCGCGGGACCCACGCCCGCTTGCTACTGACGACGGAGTGACATACGGGTACGTGGTTTTGAGCACCCATGCCATTCTGCCAACGTATATCAGCGTGAGCCAGTCAGCAAGTGGTTAAATTTAAATTTCTTACCAGTACTGTGGTTTATGCTACAAGGCTGCCCAGATGCTGAAACCTCATTAGAAATAACCGCAGAAACTAGCTGAGGTGTTACTTCTGGCTCTGTTTAATGAGCGTGACCTTTCCTTCCTTGGTACATTTCTGACAGGGGAAGAAGGAGATTGTTCTCTTCTCAACCTCATTTCTCTGTTATTCCTGCGGCTTCTTCTTTGAGCAGTAGGGGGAGATGAAAGCCATCTTCCTGGTTAACTCCCTCAGACAAAGACTCGGCATGCTCCATACTTGTTGGAGCCGAGACCAAAGAGGACAGCCTCTTCTTCCAAGCACCACTCCGCACCCCTCAGCTTTCTGAATAAGGCGATGTAGAAGCTCCTCTATAACAGGTACTGCAGTCTTCAGTAGCAGCAGAGGCGCTCCGTCCTCCAACGGCTCTCCTCAGGCGACTGCTAGAGCGGGAAAACCACCAATTTTATACCCTCTCTGCAGCACCAGACTGCCTAAATTAGCAAATAGGGTGCTGTTGCTATGCACTTCCAGCTTCTGCCATCTCCCAGAGCAATCTGTAACATAAGAGGGGAGGAGGAAAGAGAATGGGAGCCCTTTGCGCTGTCCCATGGAGCCCCGCTTGAACGCCAGGGGCGCAAATTATTCTTTTGGCTTTATTCAAGCAGAGGTGTTTCTGTTGCCCTATGTTGCAACCCACCTTTTTTGTGCTACTGTATGTGCCTAGGATTTCATTGTATCCAGTAAATGTATCATATCTAAAAATTAACACTTCAGAGGGATTATTTAAGGGCATTGACAAAATATAGGATACTAGAAAGGAAAATGGCTGTGTTTATGGCAGACCTGAACAAAATGAGAATCTAGAAATGTTAATTGTGCCTAAATAAATAGTATACTGAAAAATGTACCTTTCACCTAGATTTCCACCCATAGCGCGTTGAGCCTGATAGCTATAAATGCAGGTATTTGGTAATGAAATGAGGTGTAAGAGACACTTAGCAAATTAGTCAAATTTAATTTTACTAAGGGAGTAGTTGAGGACAGAGTCCAGGTACAAAATGCTTGTGGGCTACAGCAAATTACAGTTCTTGAATGAATGTAAACAGTAAGAATTACAGCTTAACCACTTCAATACTGGGCACTTTCAACCCCTTCCTTCCCTGACCAACTTTCGGCTTTCCGTGCTCTCGAACTTTGAATGAAAATTGTGCGGTCATGCTACACTGTACCCAAATTAAATTTTTCTCATTTTGTTCACACAAATAGAGCTTTCTTTTGGTGGTATTTATTCACCACGTGTTGTTTTTATTTTTTGCGATATAAGCAAACAAAGAATAAAAAAATTTGAAAAAAGAACAATATTTTCTACTTTCTGTTTTAAAAGAAATCCAATAAAATCAAAGTTCATCATGAATTCAGGCCAAAATGTATTCTGCTACATGTCTTTGGTAAAAAAAAAATCCTGATAAGTGTATAATAATTGGTTTGCTTGATCACAGACAGATGTGTGCAGATGATCACTGGGACATATGTGGGACAGGTGTTTTTACTGTGTGGGGGCACTATTTTGGGGAGACTGTGTGGGGACACTAGCCCGGTGATCAGTGTGTAAAAAGCTGTAAAAAACCGCTCATACACACTGATTACCGGCCAACTGCAGAGATCCGCTCTCCTTCTCCTCACTGACAAGCTCTGTGTGAGGAGAAGGAGAGCTGATTGCTTAGCAACTGGCTCTCTATTTATATCACATGATGGCTTTAATTGGACACATCCATCATGTGATCAGGAGGGCCAATCACAGAGCCCTACTGCCAACCCGAGATGCGCCGTGTCTGGGTGACACAAGCGCATTGCGATCACGCGGCTGCATGATCCTGCTCCTTCTGAAAGATGTTCAGGAACATTCATTGAGAAGGAGGAAGCGCCCACTTGGCTGTTTATGTGCTGCGGCTGGGTGGGAAGTAGTTAAAGAATGACTTAGCAAAGTCCTTAAACCACAGCTAAACAATTCTCCAGCACACTGGCTCCTTCACTCCACTTAAACTGGCAACTTCACTGTATTGAATCCACCCCAATTGACATGAACACACTCTAACTCAAACAGCAAATATAATGCCAGGCATTCAATAAAAGATGGCATTTACAAGAACGTGTCTAAACAATCTCCATGTAGTGGTCTCTTAGTTTCTAATTCCATGTTGTATTAGGTTTATGTGACACGGTAACCAAGACCACAGCCTGCCTCTTATGTTAACTGCATCAGACTCAAAAATGACAGATAAAATGGAGAGCAGAAGTGTTCACACTAGTGCATCTTCTACATTACTAGCAAAAATAAAACTGCACACATTAAATACATAAAAAAAGTAACACAACCCCTGCATATATCACCTATGCTGTACATTTGTATCGGAAGATCATCTAAGGCTCTGCTCCCTCTGACTGCAACTTTCATGAAATTTGGATTGAGATTAGGTGATTTCACTACTGTGACTACTTACTGCTCTTCTTGTTGGAGAGAAAGCTGTACCTGTAGACAAACAATTCCCTGCTTCTCCGTCATTCAACCTGCAGATCTAGGCTCTGCACCTTTTCTGTTGTTGCTTGATGATTCCATCCATCACTCAGCAGTAGGGATGAGCTTCGTGTTCGAGTCGAACCCATGTTCGACACTCGAACATCGGCTGTTCGCCCGTTCGCCGAATTGCGAACGATATGGGCCGTTCGCGCCAAATTCGTGTGGCGTGTCACGGCCCATAATTCACTACGGCATCGCAGTGCATTGCTGGCTGATGATTGGCCAAGCATGCACTATGACCCGCATGCTTGGTCAATCACAGCGCCGTCTGTAGAGAGAGCTGTAATTGGCCAAAGCCAGGGTGGCTTTGGCCAATTATGGCTCAGGGGGTTTAGTACACTCCCCACACTATATAAGGCCGCCTGCACGGCGCCCCTGTGTAGTGTGTTCTGGCGTTGAGAGACAGAGACAGACAGTGTCATTTGATTTAAGTTAGATATATTAGGCAGGACAGTCAGTCAGTTAGCTGCACTTACAGTGTATTGTGCATATATATGCATCCAAGGTGTTGTGTATATGTGTATATATATATATATATATATATATATATATATATATATATATATATACACACTGTATTCAGTTTATCTAGATCCGTTCCTGTTATTATCTTCCTACTGACAGGCAGGCTTGTGTTGTTACAGTATTTACAGCTACCTGAAGAAAATTGCTGGTGTTCTTCTGATCCTATTAGTACCACAGCCAGGCAGCTAGACTATTTACAGTTAGTGTAGTGCGTCCTCCTCACAGTGTTCAGCTAAAGCTACTAGTTAGTTTAGTGTGACCTCTGCACAGTGTTCAGCTAAAACTACAAGTTAGTGTAGTGCAACCTCTGCACAGTGTTTAGCTAAACCTACAAGTTAGTGTAGTGCGTCCTCTGAACAGTGTTCAGCTAAAGCTACAAGTTAGTGTAGTGCACAGTGTTCAGCTAAAGCTACAAGTTAGTGTAGTGCGTCCTCCTCACAGTGTTCAGCTAAAGGAACAAGTTAGTGTAGTGCGACTTCTGCACAGTGTTCAGCTATAGCTACAAGTTAGTGTAGTGCATCCTCTGAACAGCGTTCAGCTAAAGCTACAAGTTAGTGTAGTGCACAGTGTTCAGCTAAAGCTACAAGTTAGTGTAGTGCGTTCTCCTCACAGTGTTCAGTTAAAGCTACAAGTTAGTGTAGTGCAACCTCTGCACAGTGTTCAGCTAAAGCTAAAAGTTAGTGTAGTGCGTCCTCCTCACAGTGTTCAGCTCAAGCTACAAGTTAGTGTAGTGCGACCTCTGCACAGTGTTCAGCTAAAGCTACAAGTTAGTGTAGTGTGTCCTCTGAACAGTGTTCAGCTAAAGCTACAAGTTAGTGTAGTGCACAGTGTTCAGCTAAAGCTATAAGTTAGTGTAGTGCGTCCTCCTCACAGTGTTCAGCTAAAGCTACAAGTTAGTGTACTGCGACCTCTGCACAGTGTTCAGCTAAAGCTACAAGTTAGTGTAGTGCATCCTCCTCACAGTGTTCAGCTAAAGCTACAAGTTAGTGTAGTGCGTCCTCCTCACAGTGTTCAGCTAAAGCTACAAGTTAGTGTAGTGCATCCTCCTCACAGTGTTCAGCTAAAGGTACAAGTTAGCGTAGTGCGACCTCTGCACAGTGTTCAGCTAAAGCTACAAGTTAGTGTAGTGCATCCTCTGAACAGCGTTCAGCTAAAGCTACAAGTTAGTGTAGTGCACAGTGTTCAGCTAAAGCTACAAGTTAGTGTAGTGCGTTCTCCTCACAGTGTTCAGCTAAAGCTACAAGTTAGTGTAGTGCGACCTCTGCACAGTGTTCAGCTAAAGCTACAAGTTAGTGTAGTGCGTCCTCTGAACAGTGTTCAGCTAAAGCTACAAGTTAGTGTAGTGCACAGTGTTCAGCTAGAGCTACAAGTTAGTGTAGTGCGTCCTCCTCACAGTATTCAGCTAAAGCTACAAGTTAGTGTAGTGCGACCTCTGCACAGTGTTCAGCTAAAGCTAATAGTTAGTGTAGTGCGTCCTCTGAACAGTATTCAGCTAAAGCTACAAGTTAGTGTAGTGTGACCTCTGCACAGTGTTCAGCTAAAACTACAAGTTAGTGTAGTGCGACCTCTGCACAGTGTTTAGCTAAACCTACAAGTTTGTGTAGTGCATCCTCTGAACAGTGTTCAGCTAAAGCTACAAGTTAGTGTAGTGAACAGTGTTCAGCTAAAGCTACAAGTTAGTGTAGTGCGTCCTCCTCACAGTGTTCAGCTAAAGGAACAAGTTAGTGTAGTGCGACCTCTGCACAGTGTTCGGCTAAAGCTACAAGTTAGTGTAGTGCGTCCTCTGAACAGCGTTCAGCTAAAGCTACAAGTTAGTGTAGTGCACAGTGTTCAGCTAAAGCTACAAGTTAGTGTAGTGCGTTCTCCTCACAGTGTTCAGTTAAAGCTACAAGTTAGTGTAGTGTGTCCTCCTCACAGTGTTCAGCTAAAGCTACAAGTTAGTGTAGTGCGACCTCTGCACAGTGTTCAGCTAAAGCTACAAGTTAGTGTAGTGTGTCCTCTGAACAGTGTTCAGCTAAAGCTACAAGTTAGTGTAGTGCACAGTGTTCAGCTAAAGCTATAAGTTAGTGTAGTGCGTCCTCCTCACAGTGTTCAGCTAAAGCTACAAGTTAGTGTAGTGCGACCTCTGCACAGTGTTCAGCTAAAGCTACAAGTTAGTGTAGTGCGTCCTCTGAACAGTGTTCAGCTAAAGCTACCAGTTAGTGTAGTGCACAGTGTTCAGCTAAAGCTACAAATTAGTGTAGTGCATCCTCCTCACAGTGTTCAGCTACAAGTTAGTGTAGTGCGTCCTCCTCACAGTGTTCAGCTAAAGCTACAAGTTAGTGTAGTGCATCCTCCTCACAGTGTTCAGCTAAAGGTACAAGTTAGCGTAGTGCGACCTCTGCACAGTGTTCAGCTAAAGCTACAAGTTAGTCTAGTGCATCCTCTGAACAGCTTTCAACTAAAGCTACAAGTTAGTGTAGTGCACAGTGTTCAGCTAAAGCTACAAGTTAGTGTAGTGCGTTCTCCTCACAGTGTTCAGCTAAAGCTACAAGTTAGTGTAGTGCGACCTCTGCACAGTGTTCAGCTAAAGCTACAAGTTAGTGTAGTGCGTCCTCTGAACAGTGTTCAGCTAAAGCTACAAGTTAGTGTAGTGCACAGTGTTCAACTAAAGCTACAAGTTAGTGTAGTGCGTCCTCCTCACAGTGTTCAGCTAAAGCTACAAGTTAGTGTAGTGCGACCTCTGCACAGTGTTCAGCTAAAGCTACAAGTTAGTGTAGTGCGTCCTCTGAACAGTGTTCAGCTAAAGCTGCAAGTTAGTGTAGTGCACAGTGTTCAGCTAAAGCTATAAGTTAGTGTAGTGCGTCCTCCTCACAGTGTTCAGCTAAAGCTACAAGTTAGTGTAGTGCGTCCTCTGAACAGTGTTCAGCTAAAGCTACAAGTAAGTGTAGTGCACAGTGTTCAGTTAAAGTTACAAGTTAGTGTAGTGCGTCCTCCTCACAGTGTTCAGCTAAAGCTACAAGTTAGTGTAGTGCGTCCTCCTCATAGTGTTTAGCTAAACCTACAAGTTAGTGTAGTGCGTCCTCTGAACAGTGTTCAGCTAAAGCTACAAGTTAGTGTAGTGCACAGTGTTCAGCTAAAGCTACAAGTTAGTGTAGTGCGTTCTCCTCACAGTGTTCAGCTAAAGCTACAAGTTAGTGTAGTGCAACCTCTGCACAGTGTTCAGCTAAAGCTACAAGTTAGTGTAGTGCGTCCTCTGAACAGTGTTCAGCTAAAGCTACAAGTTAGTGTAGTGCACAGTGTTCAGCTAAAGCTACAAGTTAGTGTAGTGCACAGTGTTCAGCTAAAGCTACAAGTTAGTGTAGTGCGTCCTCCTCACAGTGTTCAGCTAAAGCTACAAGTTAGTGTAGTGCGTCCTCTGAACAGTGTTCAGCTAAAGATACAAGTTAGTGTAGTGCACAGTGTTCTGTTAAAGTTACAAGTTAGTGTAGTGCGTCCTCCTCACAGTGTTCAGCTAAAGCTACAAGTTAGTGTAGTGCACAGTGTTCAGTTAAAGTTACAAGTTAGTGTAGTGCGTCCTCCTCACAGTGTTCAGCTAAAGCTACAAGTTAGTGTAGTGCGTCCTCCTCACAGTGTTCAGCTAAAGCTACAAGTTAGTGTAGTTTGACCTCTGCACAGTGTTCAGCTACAGCTACAAGTTAGTGTAGTGCGACCTCTCCACAGTGTTCATCTAAAGCTACTTGTGGAAGATTGGTGGTGTTCTCATACTACAGGCAGGCAGTTGATTTTGCTAGCTGCAGTATCAGTATATATATATATATATATATATATATATATATATATATATATATATATATATATATATATATATCCCAGCTTAGTGCAGCTACATCTCACTGCAGGCCATTAGTATGTCTGGAAGGCCAAAAAGGAGAGGCAGACAGTCACAAGCCAATAAAAGAGGGCAAGCAGGCCCTGTGTCTAGAGGCAACAGTGCTGGTCGTGGAGATGGTGCATCCTCAGCACGTGGCCGTGAGACACGCTTGGCCTTTTTTTCGGCAGCTGGCCCTGTTGAGCCGCAACATGCGGAAGACTTGGTCGAGTGGATGACCAAGCCGTCCTCATCCTCCTCATCCTCTCTCACCCATGCTCAGGGTACTTTGTCTGGCAAAGCAGCTGCCAACGCGGCCTCTTCCCTCGGATTAAAGGCATCAGTGACTCCTTCCCTAGCCCCGCCATGTCCTCCTGAGGAGTCCCTCGAACTGTTTGACCACAGTGTTGGGTACATGCTCCAGGAGGATGCCCAGCGTTTAGAAGGCTCTGATGATGATACTGAGTAGGGATGAGCTTTGAGTTCGAGTCAAACTCATGTTCGACTCGAACATCGGCTGTTCGCCAGTTCGCCGGACAGCAAACAATTGTTCGCGGCAAATTCAAAAGCCGTGGAACACCCTTTAAAAGTCTATGGGAGAAATCAAAAGTGCTAATTTTAAAGGCTTATATGCATGGTATTGTCATAAAAAGTGTTTGGGGACCCGGGTCCTGCCCCAGAGGACAAGGATCAATGCAAAAAAAAGTTTTAAAAACGGCCGTTTTTTCAGGAGCAGTGATTTTAATAATGCTTAGAGTCAAACAATAAAAGTGTAATATTCCTTTAAATTTCGTACCTGGGGGGTGTCTATAGTATGCCTGTGAAGGGGCGCATGTTTCCCGTGTTTAGAACAGTCTGACAGCAAAATGACATTTCAAAGGAAAAAAATTCATTTAAAACTACTCGCGGCTATTAATGAATTGCCGGTCCGACAATACACATAAAAGTTCATTGATAAAAACGGCATGGGAATTCCCCACAGGGGAACCCCGAACCAAAATTTAAAAAAAAAATGACGTGGGGGTCCCCCTAAATTCCATACCAGGCCCTTCAGGTCTGGTATGGATATTAAGGGGAACCCCGGCCAAATTTTTTTTTTAAAAATGGAGTGGGGTCCCCCTCAACATCTATACCAGACCCTTAAGGTCTGGTATGAATTTTAAGGGGAACCCTGCGCCAAAATGTAAAAAAAAATGGCATGGGGTCCCCCCAAAAATCCATACCAGACCCTTATCTGAGCACGCAACCTGGCAGGCCACAGGAAAAAAGAGGGGGGACGAGAGAGTGCCCCCTCTCCTGAATCGTACCAGGCCACATGCCCTCAACATTGGGGGTCCCCTTGTGAAAGGGGGCTTCCAGATTCTGATAAGCCCCCCGCCCGCAGACCCCCACAACCACCGGGCAAGGGTTGTGTTAATGAGGCCCTTGTCCCCATCAACATGGGGACAAGGTGTTTTGGGGGCTACCCCAAAGCACCCTCCCAATGTTAAGGGCATGTGGCCTGGTACGGTTCAGGAGGGGGGTGCTCTCTCGTCCCCCCCTCTTTTCCTGCGGCCTGCCAGGTTGCATGCTCGGATAAGGGTCTGGTACGGATTTTTGGGGGGACTCCAGGCCATTTTTTTTTCATTTTGGCGCAGGGTTCCCCTTAAAATCCATACCAGACCTAAAGGGTCTGGTATAGATTTTGAGGGGGAACCCACGCCATTTTTTTTTAAATTTTGGCTGGGGTTCCCCTTAATATCCATACCAGACCTAAAGGGCCCCGCATGTCATTTTTTTTTTTCTTAATTTTGGTTCAGGGTTCCCCTGTGGGGAATTCCCATGCCGTTTTTATCAATGAACTTTTATGTGTATTGTCGGACCGGCAATTTATTAATAGCCGCAAGTAGTTTTAAATGACTTTTTTTCCTTTGAAATGTCATTTTGCTGTCAGACTGTTCTTAACATGGGAAACATGCGCCCCTTTACAGGCATACTATAGACACCCCCCAGGTACGAAATTTAAAGGGATATTACACTTTTATTGTTTCACTTTAAGCATTATTAAAATCACTGCTCCCGAAAAAACAGCCATTTTTAAAACTTTTTTTTGCATTGATCCATGTCCCCTGGGGCAGGACCCGGGTCCCCAAACACTTTTTATGACAATAACTTGCATATAAGCCTTTAAAATTAGCACTTTTGATTATTCATGTTCGTGTCCCATAGACTTTAACTGTGTTCGCGTGTTCGAACAAATTTTTTGCCTGTTCGCAAGTTCTGGTGCGAACCGAACAGGGCGGTGTTCGGCTCATCCCTAATACTGAGCTAGATGAAGGCAGTAACGTGAGCATGGACAGAAGGGGTGCCCAAGAAGGACAGCAATCTGGCAGTCATGCTCCCCCTGCTGCAGCATACTGCCAGGTTTGCTCCAGTGATGAGGAGGGAGGGGATGATGAGGTCACTGATTCAACGTGGGTGCCTGATAGGAGAGAGGAGGCACATCACCAACGAGGCAGGATGCCCTCCAGGGGCCAGCCTAAGGGCAGCACACTGCCTGCATCACACTGCAAAGCTCCGCATGTGCAGGGCGCTGCTGTCTCTGCGCATTATTCCAAAAGTTCTTTGGTGTGGGCCTTTTTTGAGACGAGTGCATCAGATCGCACCGCTGCTATTTGCAACATATGTCTCAAGCGTATCTCGCGTGACCATAACATCTCCCACTTGGGCACCACATGCTTGACCAGACATATGTTGACCTGCCATGCAGTTCGTTGGCAAGAGTATCTAAAAGACCCACACCAAAGAACAAGAGGACCTCTCCTTGCTCCTCATCAGCTGAGATCTCCAACCCCACTATACCTTCAGTCCTCTCTGAGACCTGCACTGAGAGGAATGAAGGTGTAGAATTAGGTGTGTTACAGCCAAGTACTTGTGGGCAATCTGCTTTCGGTACACCGACGTCAGATTGTACCAGGCAAATTTCCCTGCCCCAGCTGCTGCACCGCCGAAAGAAGTTCGCTCCCAGCCATCCACATGCCCAGCGTTTGAATGCTAGCTTGGCAAAATTGCTAGCACTTCAACTGCTATCTTTTCAGTTGGTAGACTCTGCCCCCTTCCATGAGTTTGTGGAATGTGCGGTTCCTCAGTGGCAGGTACCCAAACGCCACTTTTTCTCACGGAAGGCGATTCCGGCTCTCTACCGGCATGTGGAAGGCAATGTCCATGCCTCGCTGGACAGGGCGGTCAGCGGTAAGGTGCATATTACCGCTGACTCATGGTCCAGCAGGCATGGACAGGGACGTTACCTAAGTTTCATGGCACACTGGGTGACTCTGCTGGCAGCTGGGAAGGATGCAGGACAAGGTGCAGTAATGTTGGAGGTTGTTCCACCACGCCTCCAAAATGCCACTACTAGTGATTCTGACACACCTCTCTCCTCCACCCCCTCCTCTTCTTCTTCCTCCATGGCCTCTTCCTTTGCTTTGTCCTCGGAACCAGCGGTGCTCCGTAGGCGTTCAAGGGGCTACTCAAGTATGCAGGCCAAAAGATGCCATGCAGTGCTTGAGCTGGTGTGCTTGGGGGACAGGAGCCACACTGGGGCAGAGGTTCTGTCAGCTCTGCAGGGGCAGTTACAGAGGTGGTTGACGCCACGCCAACTTAAGGCAGGAATGGTGGTTTGCGACAATGGCACCAACCTCCTCTCTGCCCTCCGACAGGGACAAATGACCCATGTGCCCTGTTTGGCTCACATCCTTAACTTGGTGGTGCAGTGGTTCTTGGGCATGTACCTGGGCTTACAGGATGTCCTGAGGCAGGCCAGGAAAGTCTGTGTGCATTTCTGCCGGTCATATAATGCCAGTGCTCGGCTGGCAGACCTCCAAAAGGAATTTAACCTGCCCAAGAACCGCCTAATCTGTGACATGCCCACCAGGTGGAACTCAACGTTGGCCATGCTGCAGCGGCTGCACATGCAGCAGAGGGCCATCAATGAGTACCTGTGTGACTATGGCACCAGGACAGGGTCAGGGGAGCTTGTTTTTTTTCCCCACGCCAGTGGGCCATGATCAGGGATGCATGCACTGTCCTGTCACCATTTGAGGAGGCAACGAGGATGGTGAGCAGTGACAGTGCATGCATCAGTGACACTGTCCCCCTTGTCCACCTGTTGGAGCACACGCTGCGTGGAATAATGGACAGGGCACTTGAGGCAGAACAGAGGCAGGAAGAGGAGGACTTCCTTAGCTCTCAAGGCCCCCTTTATCCAGACAGTGTTCCTGTGTGCCCGCCGATCACACAGGAAGAGGAGGAGGAGGAGGATTGTATCAGTATGACGGTGGAGCCTGGCACTCAGCATCAGCAGCAGTCTTTAAGGGATCATTTACAGTCCCAAGAAACACATGGACTTGTACGTGGCTGGGAGGAGGTGGCTGCGGATCATGTCGTCCTTAGTGACCCAGAGGACTTCGGACTGAATGCCTCAGCAAACCTATGCTGCATGGCCTCCCTGATCCTGCAAAGCCTGCAGAAGGATCCTCGTATTGGTGGTATCAAGGAGAAGGAACAATACTGTCTGGCAACCCTCCTTGATCCACGTTACAAGGGTAAGGTTGCGGACCTTATCTTGCCGTCGCAGAGGAAGCAGAGGATGAAACATCTTCGGGAGGCCTTGCAGAAAGGTCTGTGCAACGCGTTCCCAGAGACTGGAAGGTTACAAACTCCTGTTTCTGGACAACGTGTTGCTGAGGCTTCGGTCAGTCAAAGAAGGAGAGGTGGAGAAGGTGGCCGTCTGACCGATGTGTTCAGACAATTTTTTAGTCCGCAGCCCCAAGGTATGATCGGTTCCAGGAATACCTAGGGTCAAGATCTGACTTGGACACCTTTCCCACCGAAAATCCTCTGGGTTACTGGGTCTTGAGGATGGATCACTGGCCAGAGCTTGCAGAGTATGCAATTGAGCTACTGGCCTGTCCTGCATCCAGCGTTCTTTCGGAACGCACATTCAGTGCTGCTGGAGGCTTTGTAACCGATCACAGGGCGCGTCTGTCCACTGACTCGGTCGATCGACTGACCTTCATAAAAATGAATCAGTCTTGGATCACCACCAGCTACCAAGCACCTGATCCTGATGTAACCGAATAATTTTTTTTTGAAATGTCAGATCCCTTCAAAGACTGCCTATGCTGATGCTGAGTGACTATTCTGTTTTGCTGAGTAATTATCCTCTTCCTCCTCAATGATCATGCTGATAGCTTGTAAGAACATTTTTGGTTCTGGGCACCGCCACCAGTGCCTAAGGCCCAATTTTTCAGCCCCTGTTTAACAGGGGCATGTCATTACAATTTTTCATGCAATTCTTTGCAGCAGGGCTAGTTCCTGCGCTCCAACTAGAGTATCTGTGAGGGGTTGCGGTGTTGTGGCACCAGCACCAGTGCCTAAGGCCCAATTTTTCAGCCCCTGTTTAACAGGGCGCAAAATTAACATTTTTGATGCAATATTTGCAGCAGGGCTAGTTTCTGTGCTCCAACTAGCGTATCTGTGAGGGGTTGCAGTGTTGTGGCACCAGTGCCTAAGGCCCAATTTTTCAGCCCCTGTTTACCAGGGGCATATAATTACAATTTTTGATGCAATTCTTTGCAGCAGGGCTAGTTCCTGCGCTCCAACTAGAGTATCTGTGAGGGGTTGCAGTGTTGTGGCACCAGCACCAGTGCCTAAGGCCCAATTTTTCAGCCCCTGTTTAACAGGGGCGTGTAATTACAATTTTTGATGCAATTCTTTGCAGCAGGGCTAGCTCCTGCGCTCCAACTAGAGTATCTGTGAGGGGTTCCAGTGTTGTGGCACCAGCACCAGTGCCTAAGGCCCAATTTTTCAGCCCCTGTTCAAGAGGGACATGTAATTAGAATTCTTGTTCTAATATTTCACAGTATGGCCCATTTCTGCGCCCACCAAGAGTATCTGTGAGGACTTACAGTGTTGTGGCACCAGCACCACCACCAAAGGCCCAATTTTTCTGCCCCTGTTCAAGAGGGGCATGTAATTACAATTCTTGATCTAATATTTCACAGCAGGGCCCTGTGAGGGCTTACAGTGTTGTGGCCACAACAACACCTAAGGCCCAAATTTGTGCTGAGTATATAGGGCAGGCCCCTACTTTCAAACATCCAACTTACAAACGACTTCTACTTGCAAACGGAAGGAGACAACAGGAAGTGGGGTGAAATCTACCCCTAGGAAGGGAAATTCTCTCCTGTATGAGTTAATATGGGAAAAACTTTTCTCCTTTCCACTGATGCTTTATCACCAATCCTTGTTTCACAAAAAAACCCAAATTTTCAAAAAACATTTGTCATTGGGACAAAAAGTGAGGTGAAATCTTCTGAAGAGGAGCACAGACAGCAAAACAAATGTCACAGGGGTGATAACCCTTCCCTAGGTTTTCCAAAAAGCTTAAAATAGATTTTTTGTTTGGAGCTAAACACGTTAAAAATGTACCAGTTCAAAATTACAAACAGATTCTATTTAACAACAAACCTACAGTCCCTGTCTTGTTTGCACCACCTGTATACTGCTGTTCAGAGTATATAGGGCTGGGGGCCCCACACCTTTCCTTTTTTAATTTGGGTGCGGGGTTCCCCTTAATATCCATACAAGACCCAAAGGGCCTGGTAATGGACTGGGGGGTACCCATGCCGTTTGTCTCACTGATTTTCATCCATATTGCCAGGACCCAACATTACATTAAAGCCGCAAGCAGTTTTAAATTACTTTTTTTCCTTTAAAAATGACATTTTGTGCAGGGACTGTTCTAAGCACAGGAAACACGTGCCACTTTACAGGAATACTATAGACACCAGCCAGGTACGATATTTAAAGGAACATTTCACTTTTTTTTTTTTTTTTTTTTTACTTTAAGCATTATTAAAATCACTGCTCCCGAAAAAAACAGCCGTTTTTAAAAGTTTTTTTGCATTGATACATGTCCCCTGGGGCAGGACCCGGGTCCCCAAACCCTTTTTAGGACAATACCATGCAAATTAGCCTTTAAAATGAGCACTTTTGATTTTGAAAGTTCAAGTCCCATAGACGTCAATGGGGTTCTAACGTTCATGCGAATTTTCAGTCCGTTCGCAGGTTCTGGTGCAAACCGAACCGGGGGGGGGGGTGTTCGGCTCATCGCTACTCAGCAGATCATCAGTAGTGAAGGGCCAAAGCTCTGACATGAGGAAGCATGACTTTTGACTAGTCCTTTGTCCTCTCTTTGCCTTTTTTTAGGACACAACTTCCACAGGTCAGATCCCCTTTAACCCTTTCATTGCTGCCAATGAATGTCAGATAATTGCAGCAGTGGAGAGGGGAGTACACAAACTCCAGGCCACTACAACAGTTGGGAGTGCACGTACATCTGACAAGCTGACTGTCAACTGCAATGTGCAAGTGAATGGGCAGCTGTACAGCTACCCAATCGCTTCCTTGAACCCCTAGTATATTTCCCCCCTCTGTGCCCCCCACCATGTTTTTAGAGCTCTGCTGTTCCACTTGTGGGCCCAGGGGCCTGGGAACCCCATATTTGGTGCCACCAGGTAGAGGGGAGGGGGACCATCGAAAATTTAAAATATGCAAAAACAGCTCTGGCAGCTAAATGTACTCAAAACAAATTTATACATGTGGGATAGTAGGTGCCTAGAGTCTGGAAGGTTAAAACACATGGATGTTTGTGAAATGTGAAGAGGGTATCTAGCGGTCAAAACTTGGGAGTCAGTTTGCATAAGAAGTCCTGAAGTTGCCAATATCTCCATGTTGCTAGGGGAAAGTTCCCATAAAGATATTGTAGTGTAACAAGGGGTAAAAGTTTACCCCAGGGGAGAAATTTTGCACAGACTGTGTTAACGTTAGTCCCCCAAGAGCAGAAAAACCCAATATCCTCACCCGGTGGGAACAATGGGAATCCCCCTAGGGGTGTTAATAAGGTCTTCTGAAGTCTTCGTACTGTCTTCGTCTTGGCCTCGTACTGGCCTGATACATTTGATCTTTCCTAGACCGTCAAGGTGTTCTGAGTCAGGGGGGACATCCATTCTGAAAATCCTCTAGAGCCAGACGGAACCCAAGGAGCCCCTGCTAAGTTTCTACCTGCCATTGATTTTTCCAGGAGGTACCCATATTTTATTTGGAGCGTCATGACACCAATTTAGGATGTGTACCAGAGCCATGGCCTCATTGTACAATACAATGTCTGGGAGGCCGACCCTGCCGTCCAATTTGTGTCTACGCAGGATATCGAACGCCAATCTCTGCCATTTCCCGTGCCAAACAAAAGTCAGAAAAGCGTGTTGCAGATGTTTAAAAATGGTCTGTGGTAGAGCAATGGGCACTGTATGTAGTAGGTACACTATTCTTAGTAGGATTGTCATTTTAAGCACATTCACCCTTCTGAACCAAGTCAAAGGGTGGGCTTGCCAAACTTTCAAGTCCTCCAGCAGAGTTTCCAATAGCTTACCAAAGTTGAGGTCTTATAAAAGTTTCAGATCGGGTGATATATAGGTTCCTAAATGTGGAACCAATTCCAATTTTGCCACGCAAATTGAAAGAAATGTTGTAGGGAGGTAGCCATGACAGAAGGAAAGTGGATCGGTAACAGCTCAGATTTATTATAATTGATTTTGAAGTTAGATAGTTGGCCACATCTTCGAAATCCCTCCATGAGGACTGGTAGGGAGGTGAGGGGTTGGGAAAGGTATATAAGTAGGTCGTCGGCGTAAACAGACAGCTTTTGCTCAGTAGAGTCTATGTGAATCCCCAAAATGTCCCCATTGTTCCTAACCATCTTAGGGAAGGGCTCCAGGACAAGGGCAAACAGTAAGGGGGATAAAGGGCAACCTTGCCTGGTCCCATTACAATACTGAAGTAATCTGACAACATCCCATTCACCTTCACTCTGGCTCTAGGTTTATGATATAAATCCAAAATCCAGCCCAACATCCACTCACCCAGGCCTAGCCCTCGAAGTAATTCCACCAAGTAAATCCAATGCACCCTGTCGAAGGCCTTTCAGCATTCATCAACACAACTACACAGGGCGTTTGCTCAGGACCGTTCTGAGCCTATGTAAGACATGTAATGCCCCGATAGTATTGTCCCTAGCTTCATGGCCTACCATGAAACCTGTCTGGTCTGGATAAACAAGGGCTACAACATGGTCCTGAAGGCAAACAGCCAACAATTTAGCCGATATTTTAGTGTGCGAGTTCAATAATGAAATGAACCTATAATTGGCACAGTACTGGGATCTTTACCCGGCTTTGGCAACACTGTAATGTGGACCAAAGGCGCCTCTAGGGGCAAATTATTATTATTATTATTATTATTATTATTATTATACAGGATTTATATAGCGCACTTTAAAATATAAAAGGAGACAATACAGTTACAATACAATAAAATACAAGAGGATTAAGAGGGCCCTGCTCAGAAGAGCTTACAATCTAATACTGTAGGGCAGGTGGTACAAAAGGTTCTAACTGTGGGAAATGAGCTGATGGAAGTGGTAGGAGATTAGTTGGAGACATGATAGGCTTCCCTGAAGAGATGAGTTTTCAGGGATCGCCTGAAGGTAGCAAGAGTAGGGGATAGCCGGACCAGTGGAGGTAGCGAGTTGCAGAGGATGGGAGAGGCTCTGGAGAAATCCTGGAGACAAGCATGGGAGGAGGAGACGAGAAAGCTTGAGTGTAGGTCTTAACCACCTCAATACTGGGCACTTTCGCCCCCCTTCTTCCCAGCCCAATTTTCAGCTTTCAGCGCTCTCACACTTTCAATGACAATTGCGCGGTCATGCTACGCTGTACCCAAATTAAATTTATATCATTTTGTTCACACAAATAGAGCTTTCTTTTGGTGGTATTTATTCACGACTCTGTTTTTTATTTTTTGCGATATAATCGAAAAAAGAGCGGAAATTTGGAAAAAAAAACAATATTTTCTTCTTTCTATTTTAAAACAAATCCAATAAAATCACATTTTGTCATAAATTTAAGCCAAAACATATTCTGCTACATGTTTTTGGTAAAAAAAATCCCGTTAAGTGTATTGGTTCGTCTGATCACGGACACGTGCGCAAATGATCATGTACAGATGTGCGCAGGTGACATATGTGTGCAGATAATCATTGGGACATGTTATTTTACTGGGACTTATGTGGGGGACATGTGTTTTTACTATGTGGGGACATGTGTTTTGGGGACATGTGTTTTGGGGACGTGTTTTGGGGACATTGTGTGTTTACTTAGTGTTTGTTTTGTGTTTTTACATTGTGTGGGGTCACTAGACTGGTGATCAGTGAGTAAAAAGCTGTAAAAAACAGCTCATACTCACTGATCACCAGCCGGCTGCAGCGTTCCGCTCTCCTCTCCTCACTGACAACTTCCGTGTGAGGAGAGCAGAGCAGATTGCCTAGCAACCGGCTCTGTGTTTACATCACATGACGGCTGTGATTCGACACGGCCGTCATGTGATCAGGAGGGCCAATCGCAGAGCCCTCCTGCCGATCGGAGATGCGCCGTGTCCGGGTGACACGAGCGCATCGGGATCGCACCGCTGCGCGGGCACGCGCGCGCGCGATCCCACTCCTTCTGAGGGACGTTCCTGAACGTCCACTCAGAAGGAGACAGCGCCCACCCGGCCGTATATGTGCAGTGGCCGGGTGGGAAGTGGTTAAGAAGAGCGGAGGGGAGGATTTGGGTGATATTTGAAGACAAGATTGGTGACGTAGCTCGGGGCAGAGTTTTGAATGGCTTTGTATGTTGTAGTTAGTATTTTGAATTTAATTTGCTGGGTGATTGGGAGCAAGTGTAGGGATTGGAGGAGAGGGTTGGCAGACACTGAGCGGTTGGTAAGGTGGATAAGTCTGGCAGCAGGATTGTCAGCACAGCTGTAAAGTCAACCTGTCACCTAAATAATTAATATAAAAAATGTATAAAAATATATGACATAAACACCCGCGGCTATCTGTTACACAAATATAATAACGCTATTAAAACATCACTAAATCAAAAAAATGTATATAGTATAATCAGTAATAAAAAAATGTAAAAAAAATATATTTTTACCTATCTGAGATAAAACAATTAAGATCAAATTCAACATTTAATCCAAAAGGAGAGAATACTTTTGTTTCTTAATTCCAGAAAGATTTCCTCTTACTCAATTGTCTATTACTTGGTTTCCCTAATGAAAGGGGGGTCAACTGCACCAAGGGCTACCAAGTCCCTAAGGGTGGGAGCATGCTGATAGATAAAATGAGGACGTGCAGAGAAAGCAGGTTCTAAAATGTGATCCTTCAGCAAAATTCCCCAAAGCTTGGTGAGGATTTTTTCAAGTTTTTAATGTTGTACATTATAATCCATCACCAATTTAAACTCATGCTTATTTTATTTTAACTTTTTGGGAGCAGAAACTAAAAGATTTCTATCAACATCACGGATCTTATCCTTCTCACCTTCCAAAAGGCTCTTATTATATTCTTTCTGGACAAATTTATCAATTAAAACTTGAGCTTGGGTATTATAGTCTGTCAATGATGAACAGTTCCTTCTGATGCGAATGAACTGTCCCTTAGGAAAGTTACGCAACCATGTGTTATGGTGATAGCTGTCAAGAGGTATGTAACCGTTCCTATCGGTGGGCTTAAGGTACAGGTTCTGAATGATAGCTCTCCTTATAAACCTCCAAATCCAAAAACACCATACATTCCTTATCTACATTCCATGATAAAGAGATATTATCATTGGAATTAAGATCCTCCTGAAATAATTGGAAACTAGCTAGATCACCCTCCCACACCATAAAAGAGGTCATCGATGTACCTCCTGTAACATTTTAATTGACTTGGACGATTACAAAAAACCTTCTCCTCCTCCCAGTATGCCATAAAAAGATTGACAGCACTGGGAGCGAAACGAGCGCCCATAGCAACTCCCTTGATTTGGAGAAAGAATTGCTTATCGTACCAGAAAAAGGTTTTACTTAGACAAAAGTCCAAACATTTTATCAGGAGACTTTTATGAGTCTGTGAGAGACAAGAGCCCTCTTTACTGAAGATACAGCATCTTGATGTCCAATGATAGTATAAAGTAAGCTGTTATTAATATGCTATCAGGACTACAAGGTAAGGATTCCAAAATCTGGATCATATGCTTGGTGTCCTGCAACTATGCCTTTGTCTTAACCACAAGGGGCTTCAGAAAAAAATCAACATACTGACCCAAGCGTGCGGACACCGACTCAATCTCATTCACTATTGGACAGCCTGGTGGGGCCTGGGCATTCTTGTGAATGTTAGGTAAAAAATAGATGATCAGTGTCTGACACACTAAAGGGTCTAAGTATAAAGCTTCCTTTTTGGACCTCTTTCCCTCTCTCTATAAGATAATGTAGTTCTTCCTTAAATTCAAAAACAGGGTCACTCCGCAAAGGCAGATATGTCTCCTTATCTTTTAACAGGCGCCCCATTTCCTCTCTATAAAAGGTCTTACTCATCACAAGACCACCTCCCTTATCCATGGGGCGGATCACTAATTCTTTTTTGTTTTCAAGCGTATTCCATTTTTAATATATGAGGGGTCCTGAATTGTTTTGATTTTTAATCCCTCTACATCACCAAGTACAATGTTTTTAAAAACTTCAAGGTGCTTGTTATCAGGATTAGGGGGATTGAATTCTGACTTATTAGCTAAATGGGAATGGGGGCAGGGCTGGTGCAAGGAATTTTGACACTCTAGGCGAAACCTCATTTTGCAGCCCTCATTGGCTCCACCCCTGACTCCACCCACTTTGCCCTGTCCATGTATACCCCACCTTTTTAATGAAGTGCCCATCAAATGCAGTCCACCAGCGCCCATCAAATGCAGCCTCACCAGCGCCCATCAATGCAGCCTCACCAGCGCCCAGGGCCGGTACAAGGCAGGGGCGGAGAGGGCACGTGCCCTGGGCGGTACCATTTGGTATAGGGGGGGGGGCGCAGCTGTGCGCTCCTGCATGATCCTCCCTTCCCTTCCCTCAGCACACAACTACACTTTTACTCCCCTACGGAGGAGTCCCGTTGTCTCTGCCAGCGCCATGACGTCACTCACGGACGGAGGCGAGGTGGGAGGACGCAGAGAGGAGCGCAGGGAGGCGGGAGCTGAGAGCTGAGCTGTGTCGTGTCGGCGCGCTGTCTGTCTCAAGCGGAGCCGAGCTGAGGAGCTGCTGCCTGGCTGGATTCAATCTGGAAGGTAGGAGAGCGCAGTGCCAGTGTTCTGACTCAGATATTTAGCAGTGGTGGTCACTGGTCATTAACCTCGCCTCCTCCCCTCCCCCCAATCCAGACATTTATTAATCTGTTTTTTAGTGTTTACTTACACAAGTTCAGACTCATAACTTCTGAGTCTGAACTTGTGTAAGTAAACACTAAAAAACAGATTAATAAATGGCTGGATTGGGGGGAGGGGAGGAGGCTGAGGCGAGGTTAATGACCAGTGACCACCACTGCTGAATACCCCACAATACTGTGCAATACTCTGCAATACCCCACAATACTGTGCAATACTCTGCAATACCCCACAATACTGTGCAATACTCTGCAATACCCCCACAATACTCTGCAATACTCCACAATACTGTGCAATACTGTGCAATACCCCACAACACTGTGCAATACTCTGCAATGCTCCACAATACTGTGCAATACTCTGCAATGCTCCACAACACTGTGCAATACTCTGCAATGCTCCACAATACTGTGCAATACTCTGCAATACCCCCACAATACTGTGCAATACTCTGCAATACCCCCGCAATACTGTGCCATACTCTGCAATACCCCTGCAATACTCTGCAATACCCCACAATACTGTGCAATACTCTGCAATGCCCCACAATACTGTGCAATACTCTGCAATGCTCTGCAATACCCCGAAATACTCTGCAATACCCCGCAACACTGTGCCATACTCTGCAATACCCCGCAATACTCTGCAATACCCCACAGTACTCTGCAATACCCCGCAATACTTTGCAATACTCTGCAATAGCCCCCAATACTGTACAATACTCTGCAATAGCCCCCAATACTCTGCAATACCCCACAATACTGTACAATACTCTGCAATACCCTGAAATACTCTGCAATACCCCACAATACTGTGCAATACTCTGCAATACCCCACAATACTGTGCAATACTCTGCAATACCCTGAAATACTCTGCAATACCCCACAATACTCTGCAATACTCCACAATACTGTGCAATACTCTGCAATACCCCGCAAAAACTGTGCAATACTCTGCAATACCCCCACAATACTGTGCAATACTCTGCAATACCCCACAACACTGTGCAATACTCTGCAATATCCCGCAATACTGTGCAATGCTCTGCAATGACGACATTGATTCTTTATTAAAACCGGGGGGGGGGCGCAGTTTGCCATCTTCGCCCTGGGCACCAAATGGCCTTGTCCCAGCACTGCCAGCGCCCATCAATGCAGTCTCACCAGCGCCCATCAAATGCAGACTCATCAGTGCCCATCAATCCAGCCTCACCAGCGCTCATCAATCCAACCTACCAGCACCCATCATTGCAGCCTACCAGTGCCCATCAATGCAGCCTACCAGCGCCCATCAAATGCATTTTCACCAGCGCCCATCAAATGCAGCTTCACCAGCGCCCATCAAATGCAGCCTCACCAGCGCCCATCAATGCAGCCTCACCAATGCCCATCAAAAGCAGCCTCATTAGTGCCCATCAAATTCAGCCTCATCAGTGCCCATCAAATTCAGCCTCATCAGTGCCCATCAATCCAGCCTCACCAGCGCCCATCAATCCAGCCTACCAGTGCCCATCAATGCAGCCTACCAGTGCCCATCAATGCAGCCTACCAGCACCCATCAAATGCAGCTTCACCAGCGCCCATCAAATGCAGCTTCATCAGCGCCCATCAATGCAGCCTACCAGCGCCCATCAAATGCAGCCTCACCAGCACCAATCAAATGCAGCCTACCAGTGCCCATCAATTAATGTTTGCTTGCTTCCATTCATTCGGGAGTTGGGACACAGACACAGTCCTCTGCTGCCGCTGAGCCTCTTACACTATGTTTAAACAGAGCGGCGGCTGCCTGCTAATGCTTCGACTTAGCTGCTTGCTGCAGAGAGAAGAGAGTAGGGACACCAGTGACCGGGCGCCCTAGGCAGCAGTGCACCCTAGGCGGCTGCCTAGTTTGCCTAGTGGTAGCACTGGCCCTGACTGGGGGTTGAGATACTCTCTCCCCTGGTTTACATAAGAAATATCTTTTGATATTCAAGCTTCTAACATATCTTTGAATACTTAAAGATTTCTCATGCACAGTTACAAATAAAAATGATGAGATTGAAGATCTCATTACGTGTAGCACTCAAGGGGGGGTTTACATGCTTGAGTGTGATTGCGGGTTTCAATATATTGGCAGGAACTCTCAGGCACTGAGTGTGTTTATAGGGGAACATACCAATAACATTAGGAAAGGTATGAGGTCTCATAGCGTGTCGAGGCACATTCGGATGTGTCATAATAGTGATCCCAGATGCCTAAAATTCTGGGCGATAGAAAAAAGCAAAACATTGGAGAGGTGTAAATTTTATTAGACAATTGACAATTAGACAAAAGAGGGAATTTTTCTGGATTTATGAAACAAAAGTACGCTCTCCTCTCAAATTAAATGTTGAATTTGATCTTAATTGTTTTATCTCAGATAGGTAAAAATATATTTTTTAATTTTTTTATTACTGATTATAATATATACATTTTCCCAAAGCGTCTTTCAGGACAGCACCTGAGAGATCGTGACTCCTCCCACTGGACCATAGGAAACACATCCTTCCTCCAGATCTTTAAAGGGAGGAACCTCCCTACCATGCATCAGTTTGTGTGTTTTCCCTGGCCTGGAGGGAACATCTTTTGTGGGGGAGCCATGATCTCTTAGGGCGTTACTGAGAGACAGGGGCTCTTTACCATTTTTTCTTCCTTTTTCTAAAGACCCTAGCCCTCCCACCTTACCAGGGTCTCTGCAGTAGTAAGGACGGGCTCCTTTTTTCCCCCTAGGTGCTCAGGGAGAGCCGTGTGATCCGGTGACCCTGCTCCAGGCTTCCAGGAGCAGCAGATGCACATGCACCGCCACCATGTTTGCGGAAGCCGAGAGAGTCTCGGCCGTGCTGGAAGTGACTCCTAGTGTAATTTCCAGCATCTGGGCGCAGGGGGGAGGAGGCAGAACAGGAGCTGGAGCCTATTTCCGCTTCTGGTCCGGTGCAGCGGCACTATGGGAGTCTGGAAGCAGCGTGTGAAGCCACAGGTGGAACACTGCACACCCGGTATGGAGGACATGGTGTCAGCCGCTGTAGGGACAGGCACAGGCACCAGCAAGGCTCAGGTAGGGGTCAGTTAACCGAACATTTCCAGTGCATTCTGTCATCTCGGATTTCATAAAGAAGGAATGTGTCAGGAAGGGCATGCCAGCACCCAAGATGGCTGCCAAAGAAGACGACCTGTTACCTCTGCCTGTCAGGAAGGGCATGCCAGCACCCAAGATGGCTGCCGAAGAAGATGACCTGTTACCTCTGCCCCTGTCAGAATGCCATTGGTGCACACACACCCTGTGACAGCTTTTGACACCCAAACAGGCTACTTAAACTCAGTCAGTTTCCAGACTCTACAGCGTTCCCTGTGTATCCTGCAATTACCTACTTGACTTCCGTTCCTGTTGTGACCCGGCTTGCTTCTTGACGTTCCTGTTTCCTGCCTGCATCCGACCCTGGCTTGTCCTCTACTCTGCATCTGCCTGCTCCTTCTGCCACTTCACTGCCAGTCTGCTGACGACCCGGCCTGTAATCTGATTCCGCTTCTGCTTCAGCCTCTGTTCCTGACGTGCCCGTTTGTGTATGACCCGGCCTGCCTGTACCTGCCTTCTCTTCAGCCTCGAGGGTGCCACCATACCTTCTGCTGCACCCGCACTTCTGCCTGTAGGGACCGGTTGTCTATTCACTCCAGCTACCTGCCTACCACTGCTCTGGGATTCCTACAGACACCTCTACAGCCCGGCCGAGTGCTCCGATCCAGCTCCAGGTTCAGCGATCCTGCCAGGCACTCGTGCGACTCTGCATCTCGATTCTTCCTGTCAGCTCTATCAGGGGCTCCAAGTCAGAGTTGTAAGAGAGGCCGTCCTCTGCATATCAGGCTCCATCTCCAGGTACGTGACAGAATGGCAAGATCCGGAGAAAAAGCCTTTTTTTTCGAGAGCCTACAAGAGATGCTTTCCTTTCGAGGAAGACCCCCCTGCGGTGTGGAACAAGGTCCCCAAGCTCAACGCTGCCTTCTCCTAGGTCTCTAGTTCCACCGACCTAGCCTTTGAAGACATGGGGATCCTAAGGGATCCGATGGATAAGCGAATGGATCTTTTGCTCAAAAGATCTTGGCAATTGACCATGAGCAATTTAAAGCCAGCTATGGCACCGACATGTGTCGCTAGGAATCTGGAATATTGGGTTAAACAGCTAAAGGCTCATGTATTAGCAGATTCACCCAAACAGGAGATTTTGGATTCTTTTACTAACTTGTCCTCCGCAGTAGCCTTTATGGCGGATGCTTCAGCTGAAGCAATCAGAATATCAGCTAGATCAGCAGCCCTAACAAATTCGGCAAGAAGAGCATTGTGGCTGAAGACTTGGCCAGGCGATGCGGCGTTGAAGAGTAAGCTTTGTGGGATTCCCTTTTCGGGTGACCTTCTCTTTGGTCCTGATCTAAATACCATCCTGGACAGGACAGCCAATAGGAAGAAGTCCTTCCCGGTAAAGAAGAAGAAACAACCCCCCGAAGCACCTTTTTCAACCTCAAAGAGCTCAGGAGCAGGATAAGTCCCAGGGGAGAAGGAAGAATTGGTCCGCGCTAAAAAGCTAAAGGCTAGGGCAGAATCCTTTTCCATCCTCCTGCTCAAGCCGAAAAATCCAAATGACTCGACCCAGCGGGTGGGCGGAAAGGCTGCAAAGTTTCCTTTCGCAGTGGTCAGGCATATAACGTCAAGTCAGTTCATCCTGACCACTCTTTCTCAAGGCTACACAATAGTGTTTACGGAATCTCCCCCAAGAAGATTTCTTACGACGAATACCCCAAAGGATCCAGTAAAGGCCCTGGCCATAAAGTCATTATTAAAGGAGCTGATGCAGCAGAATGTAGTGGTCCAAGTGCCACCAGGAGAGCGGCAACAGGGATTTTATACTCACATTTTCTTGGTAAAAAAAACAACAGGAAAATTCTGATTGATCTTCAACCTAAAACAAATCTGTAAAGTACAGAACGTTCAAGATGGACTCTATTTTTTCAGTCAGAAATCTACTGACCCCAGAATGTTACATGGCGTCAGTAGACCTAAGGGATGCATATTTGCATGTCCCAATTTCACCCCAGTCCCAGAGGTATCTCAGGTTGTCAGTAAATATGGAAGGCGTGATTCGCCATCTACAGTTCAGGGCCTTACCATTCAGTCTGTCATCTGTACCACGGATTTTCACCAAGGTGATGGTGGAAGCGCTAGCTCAGCTTCGACTTCAGGGAATTGCAGTAATTCCCTACTTGGATGACCTTCTATTCTTCGATCTTTCAAGGGAGAGGTTACCACAAGACTTGGTCAGAGCACGCAACCATCTGGAGTCTCTGGGATTGATTCTGAATCTCCAGAAGTCCTCCCTAGACCAGGAGGTTTGGTTTCTGGGCTATCAGATCAATTCAATAGAACAGAAAATTCTTCTCCTACAAGAAAAGAAGGACAAGGTTGAGCGCATAGTCTCTTTGCTGCAGACCAACCAACCGATAACAATAAGGCAAGCATTGTAAGCATTAGGGGTCCTGACCTCAACAATGCCGGCTATTCGGTGGGCAAGACTACACTTCAGGAGTCTACAAGCCTTTCTCCTAAGGTGATGGGATCACAGCTTAAGAACCTTGGACACGGAGGTGAAGATTCCAGCCAAGGTGAAGAGGTCACTATGGTGGTGGAGGAATCAGGAGATCTTATCAAGGGGTCTGGCTTGGGGATTCCCAGTCGAAAGAAGACTAACACCAGACGCCAGCTCTTGGGGATGGAGGGCCCACCCAGAGGAAAACTTCACCCAGGGAAGCTGGTCCAAGAAGGAACGAGATAAGGTCCTCAAATTGGAGATAGTTGAAGGCGATCGCTTTATCTTTAATGATATTCGCGCAAGATCTCCAGCATCACCATGTTCAAGTGTTGACAGACAATGCCACGGCTGTGGCTTATCTAAACAGACAGGGAAGCACAGACAAGGAGCAGGTCCTTAGAAAAACTGGCAACAGAGAATCTTATGTGAGCAGAGAAACATTTACTATCCTTGTCGGCAAGCCACCTAAAGGGGACCCTGAACAGAGTGGCAGACTTCCTAAGCAGGTACCCCATTCAGGAAGCAGAGTGGTCTCTGAATCCAGAGGTCTTCACAATGATTTCCAGGATGTGGGGACAAGCAGAGGTGGATCTGTTGTTCACTTCGAAGGAGAATGCACAGGTGCCTTGTTACTTTTCTCTGAACAATCTCGACGGGTCACTAGGGACAGATGCCCTGATGCATCCATGAGATTTCACCTTTGCTATACTTTCCCCCCCCATTCCAGTTAATCCCACTGGTATTAAAGAAGAACTAATGGGAAGGAGTACCAGTCATTCAATTACTCCATTTTGGCCAAAAAGGGCCTGATTCTTGACCGTTCTGGGGATGGCGACCAAATCTTGTTGGCATCTACCTTTCAGGCAAGATTTACTAATCCAAGTGTCAGGGCTGGGCTCAGCCCTTCCTTCTCTGAGCTGGCCGCTCAGCTGTCGGCTAATTGTTAGCTCCTATCTCTCCACGGTGACTCACCTGTTGATGATATCATGCTGGTTAGTCCTGCCTACTTAAGCTGTCCAGCCCAGATGATCTCTGCCTTTGCCTTGGTCACATCTCTAGAGGCGCTCTCCTGTGTTCCTGTTAAAGACTTGCTTGGCTGACTTTCCTTCTGGCTCCAGATCCTGCTTGCTGTTCTACTACGCTCATCTCTGGCTCCCTGACATTTTGGCTTCTTGACTATCCGTTCCGGTTCCTGAACTCTGGCTATGTTTTGACTACATTTACTCTGTTTACCTTTTTTTATTATAATTAAACAAGTGAGATTTAACTGTACTTCTGTCTCAGTCTGATTCATGGTTTCTTATGCCGTGTACACACAATCGGACATTCCGACAACAAAATCCATGTTTTTTTTCCGACGGATGTTGGCTCAAACTTGTCTTGCATACACAAGGTCACACAAATCTTTCCAAACGTCAAGAACGCGGTGACGTACAACACGTACGACGGGACTAGAAAAGGGAAGTTCAATACCAAGTGCTCCACCCTTTGGGCTCCTTCTGCTAATCTCGTGTTAGTAGAAGTTTGGTGAGAGACGATTCGCTTTTCAGCCTCGTGCTTTTCCAATCGTTACTGCTCTTCAGTTTGTGCTTGTGGGTTCATATCTGGTTTTCAGTGCTTGCCCCCCCAAAGAGCACGCAAGGTCCGTATAAAATATATGGAGTACTTTACGGGTAGGGGGGCCATTCATATGCCAGAAAATGTTTAATAAACATTTTAAAAATACATTTTTTTATTTAAAGTGAAATAATATTTCCTTGGATTTACTGCTTTTGTTTCTTTTAAGCTGTCTCCGAGGTTCTCCAATGGGCTTTTATTTTTTGACACTTTCTTCAATAGTGCAAACGTAATTTATTTGATACATAAGGTGACAATCTCTTCTTCAGCAAAATATTATGTCTCTCTAAAAGTTTTAGAGATGAACACATGGAGACAGGACAAGCTTTCAGGGTGTTCCCTACTTTTTGGTCCCAGCAGTACGGGCAGTCCAAGATCCAACAAGAGATCATTATTTATCAGATCACCAATTGAGAACTACTGAGTGCAGTCTCCTATAATCGTGTGACTGTCTGCCCATGCAAGTTTCCATCCATGTCCACTGAAAGTGGTAAATGCTCTTTCGACCCATCTGTTAGCTCAGGGGTCCATTTGCTGAGGTGAGCTAACTGGTGGTGGAATCACGGATTGCATTGCACTGTATGAACTGTTATGAGCACCTAGACCACCGCAGAGGAGACCTTTTTTTCTATCAACCTGCCTATTTCCACATTTAAAGGGGACTTTATTACATTTATACTATGAGTAACATTTGAGTCTTCTGGTTGTACATATAGCACTGCACTGCTTATTTTTTTGTATACTTTAAGGTTTTATATGTTTGCCTTCAGTGTTCAGCTGCTTTTATTTTACAGTTAGGATTTAGTATTTGCGCTGACTGAATTTCCATTTTCATTTTTTTGAACAAACCAACATATTTTTTGAATAACATTTTTGGTATAGACAGTACAAATAGCCTTTTTTATGTTAAATAGGCATGTTTAAAACCATAAAATAATAACCAACTCAGGAACTTACAAAGTTCAAGTTTGAAAAAATGAAGGCAATATCAAACATTAGTATGTCCAAACTGTGTTGATATGAGAAAAGGGAATTGTCCCCCAAGAAAAAGGGTTTTTCTAGGCAGCAGGCGATATAAAAGGGTGACACTCAATTAAAAAGGAATAATTTTATTGGAACATGATGACAATAAAGTAAAAACATGAGCTGTGGTACAGGAGATGTTAAAAGCGCAAAAACGCATGTAAAACTACACACAATTGTACAAATGGTCAAGCGCTTGGATAAGTACTGACGCGTTTCGACCCCATCGGGTCTTCTTCAGAGGATATGTATGCGCTGTAGAAAAGATTGCATGCATGAAAAATATGCAAATGTACATGATTATGTATAATAGATGTATAGATACAGAACAATGTAAAGCATAGTTACCAATCACATGTGTATAGCCATTTCTCCTGAATCTGAAGTGTTCAAAAGATTTCCTTTTATGATAATAATCATAAGTAGGAAAAGAGAGAGAAAGAAAGAAAGAAAGAAAGAAAGAAAGAAAGAAAGAAAGAAAGAAAGAAAGAAAGAAAGAAAGAAAGAAAGAAAGAAAGAAAGAAAAAGAAAGAAAGAAACTCACCTCTCATTCTCAGTAGTGCTCACATTGCACATCAATTCCTTCATTCTTTTTCTTTTCCTTCTCTTTGTGTCCAGCCTTTTCTTTTTTCTTTCTTCCCTTCTCTTTTGATCTCTTCTCTTTTATTCTCTTTGCCTTTCCTCCCCCCCCCCTTTTTTCCCTTTTTGTTTTTCCCTCACTTTCCTCCCTTTCCCTATCTCCCCCCCTTTTTTTTTCCAACCCTCTCTGTCCTTCCCACTTATTCCTCGCTTGTCGGTGTGTTTTTCATTACTTGCTACTTTTTCTTTCTTTCTTTCTTTTCTTTCTTTTCCTCCTTTTTCCTACTTATTCTATCCTTGTTTCGCCTTTTTCCTTTTTATCCCACGAGTCTTACCACCATACCTGGATATACGCTATAACTTTCGATTATAAGTACATAATTCATTTTTATGTTGCTTGTTGTGACAATTAGGCAAAATAGCCTAAATTTGATTAAAACCATGATTATTATTATTAACCTTCTTACCCAATTCAAGTACACATATTTAGAATTAAATCTCAGCTGTATATCCTTAAAAGCACTGATTAGTGCTGTTGCTTGATGTCTAGGTTGCAGGTGCTGCTGGCCCACACGCCCCTTGCCAACTATAGGGCATTTTCCACAATTGTAATCCATCGTAAGTTGCGCAGTTGCACTCAGCCTCCACCCCCGAGGTGTCAGCAGGCTGGGGGGATCCGGGACGGGACCAGATGGTGGAAATCTTTTGAAGATTTCAGATTCAGGAGAAATGGCTATACACATGTGATTGGTAACTATGCTTGAAATTGTTCTGTATCTCTACATCTATTGAACAATCATGTACATTTGCATATTTTTCATGCATGCAATCTTTTCTACAGCGCATACATATTCTCTGAAGAAGACCCGATGAGGTCGAAACGCGTCATCCTTATCCAAGCGCTTGACCATTTGTACAATTGTGTGTAGTTTTACATGCGTTTTTGCGCTTTTAACATCTCCTGTACCACAGCTCATGTTTTTACTTTATTGTCATCATGTTCCAATAAAATGATTTCTTTTTAATTGAGTGTCACCATTTTATATCGCCTGCTGCCTAGAAAACCCCTTTTTCTTGGGGGCGAATTCCCTTTTCTCTGACGTACTTGGGGTTTGCACCAACTTTCTTTTCTCAGGTGTTCACTTGTCCTAACTGCGTTGATATTGACTTCATCAGATGGGGTGATGTCACCCCGTGAAAGCCAAATTTTGAAGATGCACACAAACTGAGTCAAAATGGGGATTTCCCTCCCGATCCCATGCCTAATGTCAACATGTGCTAGCTCCCATCATGGGGGATCAATGAACGTGTTTTGGGGATGCAACCCCTTCCTCTCAGCTACTTTAGTTGCGAGGAAGGGTTAGCACCCACAAAACGCGTACCTTGATATCCCGTGATGGCAGATAGCACATGTTGACACACTGTGTGCATATTCTAAATTTGGCTTTCAACATACCTAAAAAAATGGTGAAAAATAGCAAAAAAAATGAAGACTTTAGGTGTTTTTTAGATTCAGCCTAAAACATCAATGATGTTTTTGAGTCTTTTTTCAATATCATTGATGTCTTCCTTGATCTTTTGTAAATCATGATTGCACACCATGATCTCCCCGATGAGGACGTGTGCACTTGCACTTACTTGTGAAATGTGAATCTTCTTCCACAACATCCACATCACCCAAAGTAAAAAAAAACACCATGTATTATAAATATGCAGGCATACATCTATTACCTGAAGCTGTGGTCTCAGACACTCACCTGTTGTGGTCACTATTTTGCCCACTTCATA
This sequence comes from Aquarana catesbeiana, assembly GCF_042186555.1. Taxonomy (NCBI): domain Eukaryota; kingdom Metazoa; phylum Chordata; class Amphibia; order Anura; family Ranidae; genus Aquarana; species Aquarana catesbeiana. The sequence continues at coordinate 447,660,832 of NC_133326.1, read as the reverse complement.
AACCTCTCCTTCCTCCACATCTTCTGGTTGTGGTGTGGGGATTTGCTTTTCTTTCAGAGGTGGGGGGTCCCTGGTGTCCTCAGATGTCCCGAGTCTTTTCTCCCCATGTGAATAAAAAAAAGGTATACTTAGGACACAGATATTTGAGGCCAGAAATAGTAATATGAAACATTGCTTGGAAGTGTCGTACAATTGTCTTTTTTGGTTTCAAGCTGAAGACATTATTTTTTTTCCCTTTCTAAAGCTGGAATACTTACCTTTTTTGTACATTTTTCACACATGGAGACACCCCTAGTATCCACTGGAGCACCTGTACGGGACACCCTAAAAAGTTTGTTCTGGTGTCTCACACTAGTGCTCCTGCATCCAGATGTGTAAACAGTTGCTGAGTGTCCCCTCCTTACACTGAATCAAGTTTGAATTTCATTTTAGTACAAACCCATCTAGACAACAATGTCATAAACTTCTTTTAATACAAATAGGCCTGAACATATGTAGTTAACCTGTATCTGCCAAAAACATCGTATTAGTGGGCGAATTAACGATGTTTACTATGAGCGATTACTGTGCCCACGAACCTGAAAGTTGCCATTTTAAACTGTACAACAGTAGAGAAAATCACATGGAGCAGCATGCAAGTAATAATAATAATAGGAACACACGACAAATCCTTACTTTTTTGGAGAACTCTCTTGATCCTTCTGTACTGATTGTGCTCCCTCAATTTCAGGTCTGACCAGCGTTTCCTCAGATGATCCTTAGATCGCCGTACCCCAAAATTCCTGTGCAGACTTCTCACAACTTTAGCCATGATCTTGGCCTTTCTCACATTTGGGTTTGTGCAAATTTGCATATGAGAACCGTGAAAATGTTTATAAATAAAGTGCTAAAAATTATTCAAGCATCATTAATGCAGCTAAAAATATAAAAATGTAAACAATAACAGTTCAAAAATAGATGAATGATGTCTTCAGAAGATAAAGTGCTGGTGATTTAAAGTGCTGGTAATTGCATCTAGCAGCAGTGACAAAGTAACTTTGCATCTAGCAAGGAAGTGACAGAGTGACTGTGATGGATGAATCTTCAGTGCAATTACACTTATAGGTGTGATGGCTCCTTACCTTACTGCTGTAAGGTAAACAGCATAAAATAAATAGCCAGGGATTATCCAAGTGTTGTATCCTACAAACAATCTCTCTGGGTTTGTACCTTCTTGATTCCAGATTGCCTATAGCCCAGTGTAGATATCCTATACACTTGTCATATATTTTCCTCTCAGGATGAATATTATGGGCCAATGCAGGAGGAAGGAGAAACAAGGGAGACTCCAATGGTGAAGTATGTTTAAAATATTTCATTTGTTAGACAGCAGAGTGATCTGCGGTTCTCACATAGAGGAGGGTGAAGCAAAATACAAACAAACGAGCGGCGAGCTTGTGATTAAAACGTCACTTCCAGTGTCCGTACGTTCCTACACGTACCGTCATGGGTCACGTGACTTCATCAGGGAATGGATACGGGAGCCAGAAGTGTCCTTAAATAGGGTAGTCAAAATACATTGACGAGCGGCCATTTTCTTGAAGCCCTATGCTTAATACAGCATAGTGCCCATTTTTCTATGGGTTTTCACAAGGCTATAACCGCGACCATTTTCTTGACGTTCAAAATGTAATAGGAGAATGGCGGTAACAACGAGGAGGATAAAAACTAATTATTAGACATAAGTAAATACTTATTATATATCCAAAATTGATCATTGCTCCAGCCAACGCATTGAAATTAGCCCTAAATAATAAATAATACATATAAGTCTGAGTGAGAACTATTAAAATGGGAAAAAATATGATTAATAATACTAAGGGGATGAAGCATAGTGTAAATATCAAGTTGCGTAAATACATAATAGGACAATGTAAACAAGCCAATATATGATAAACTACAGCCTAAATCCATATTAATAATATGAAATGACTGGCAAATAAAATTACTAATGTATAAAAATCACTGGGGACATCGAGTGAATATATCAGTACTGGGGACATCGGAAATGAGGTAGAACAAAGCAACTTCATAGATAAAAAATATAAGAAATTAATGAAATGTTGTTAAAATGTGTACACATTTTTTTTTTTTTAAATACAGAAAGGAGAAGTATAATTAGAGAAAGACATTTTAAAAGTCGCTAATAAAACAATTAAGATCAAAGTCAATATTTAATACCTGAGGTGCAAAAGTATCCATTATAAAGATCCACTTTGATTCCAATTGGCTGAGAGTCCTTAAATTATGTCCACCTCTCCATTGTTTTTTATAGGGTTCAATACCCCAAAAAATGAGGTGGGTAGGATCTTTGTTGTGATGGGTGGCAAAATGTCTGGAGACACTATGTTTATCAAAACCATTAATAATATTCTGTATGTGCTCCTTTATGCGTACTTTCAGGGGTCTTTTTGTCCGGCCTATATATTGTAATCCGCAGCTGCATTACAGAGCATATACAGCGCCCTCTGTATTACAGCATATAAAATCTTTGACCTCATATGTGTTACCTGTACTTTTAGAGGAGAACCTAAATTTCTTTTCAACTGGTCGTTTGGTTCCAGTACATACAAAGCAACGTTTACATTGATAAAAGCCTTTTCCTGTGAAAAAAGTAAAACCGATCGAAAGTGGGTCGGGATATTCCTGACAATTTTGTCTCTTAATGTAGGGGCCCTTTTCTATACAAATCTGGGATTCTGGGGTAATAGTTCCTGCAGATGTGCGTCTGTGAGAAGTATGTGCCAGTGTTGTCTAATTATTTTCTCAATATTTTTATATTGAGCATTATAATCCAGAATAATCGGAACCTGATTTTCTCTAGAGTCCGGCACTTATTGTGGTACTGTGGTACAGAGTCACTCTGAATAACTCTTACAGGTTTGGCATTAAGTAAAGAATTTCCTGAGAATACATAGTCCAGATCGTATAGAGCCACTCTGAATAACTCTTAACCTGCAGTTGCTTCCAGTTACACTTTGCAGCTTTCCTTCCTCCTGTTTGTTGCTACTTCCTGACCGTACAGCACTTCCAAGTATCCCCAAAGAATGTTACTCTGAATAAAGTTCTTTGGGCTGATTGATTGGATTTCTCCGGGGTATTAATTCTTTAAGGCCCAACTCCCTGCACAGACTTCTTTATTGACCCGCACTCCAACACTCTTTTGGGGTATTGATTCTCTAAGGCCGTAGACCTGCACCTCCTCCTCCACGACCCGCACTTTAACACCTTTAAGTCTCTTTAAAGCACTGTTTCCCTGGGTTTCCACTCACTTGTACTCCTGCATGTTAATTCTTTAAGGCCAAATCCCTGCACAGTCCTCTTTATTGACCCGCACTCCAACACTCTTTCGGGGTATTGATTCTCTAAGGCCGAAGACCTGCACCTCCTCCTCCATGACCCGCACTTTAACAGTTACTTGTTCTCCTGATCAATCGTCCATGTTTGCCACGGAGGGTCGATCACCCAGTCTTCCTCCTGTTAGTAATAGCAACTTCCTCCTGTTAGTTCCTCCATCTCTCTTCCCCGCATGGCACATTCCCCTCCCCAGAGGGGAGAGCACCCGAACTGCACCAGCCCCTACATGCTGTCTTTTTTTCCTCCAAATCTCGAACCCCCTAAGAGCATGTGACCTTCGCTTTTATAGCAGTCCCGCCTTTGCCCAAGCAAAACAACGATTGGTTCAGAGAGGTCTCCAAAAACTACCTGCTACTCTACTCCTTCAGTCCACCCACTTTCCAGAACATTTCAAAGAAAGTGATGGAAATCTTACAGGGCAGAGTGTAGGTGGCCACACCTTCCTCTATTCTAACAAACCTCCCAACCACATTAACCAACCAGCTTACACCAAAAGGGTAAAACACTGGCAATTTTACCTGACACTAATCCTGACTACTTTAGCACACACCTAAGTAGGTGGGCACTACACGCGCCTTGATGTGTTCACTCTTATATCCTTTATTGATGAATCTTTGTCCTATTCTGTCAGCTTGTGCTAGAAAATCATTCCTTTGGGTGCATTTTCTTCGTAAACGCATTAGTTGTCTCTTAGGGATATAGCACAGCCAATTATGATGGTGACAGCTATCCATTGACAGCTGTTTTTGTCAACATTTTAAAAGTGCGTTCTTGTGCTTAGTATGCTGTTTTCTTGCATTATCTCCAAATCTAGAAAAGATACAGTCTTTGTGCTAATATCCCAAGATAGTTTGATATTTCTGTCATTTTTATTCAGGTGTTCTAAAAAATAGATCAAGCAACTTTGTTCTCCTTTCCATAGTATAAAAATATCATCAATATATCTTTTAAAAACGATGAGTTTGATGGGTTTATTCATATATACAGTTTCATCTTTCCACTGAGACATAAATAAACTTGCCACGCTCTGTGAAAATTTTGCTCCCATGGCAACCCCAGTTTTTTGATGGTAATAGTTACGGTTATACCAAAAATAGCTGTTCTTTAAACAGAAGTCTAGTCAAAAAGGGGGAATTTGGGACTTTAAATGAGGTGGTAGACTCGTGTAGGAAAACATGGTCAATTTTATTGTTGGAGTAAAAAATTTTATATAAATGCATGTCAATGGTAAAATTCATATGAGAAAGTCAATGATAGAGTATTCTCATATTTGTACATATGCATACTTTATATAAATACAAAACAATGGTAAAATTCATATACAGAAGTCAATAAATAAATGTCATCATAATGTACGTATGCATAGAATAGTATCATCATATAAACAGATGTATACATGGTAAACACTTGGCACATATATATAGCATGATCGATCCACAGGACAGCTGACAGCCTGATTGATGATTCAAAAATTTAAGAAAAAATATATGACATATCCTGATATTATGCTAGTAGGGCATATAGCTACATCCTTATAGCCCAACGCGTTTCTGTTAAAAAACACTTCTTCAGGGGCGGATGTTGTAGAGTGTCTATGAAAAACATAAATCATAAGAATTAATCCTAGTATTGGAGTAAGTACAGCAGGTCAAGACATGTCGTCCACCCTAAGTACTTACATGCCCATGAGTAGCGACAGTGTGCAGTATGAGCAGAACCAGAGCCATAGGAATTGTCCATCCTGGGAGCTGAGGTGATAGAATGCCCCAAAACCATAGGGGTGCACACGCAGGGACCCCCAAAAACCGCAGACCCCTTGTGACCAAGGTGTGTCCAATGGGGAGAAGCAACAGAAATGTTGAAGTGACCTAAAATGAATAAATTAAGTGACCATTAGTGATAGTAATGGGGAAGTGGAAACATGGAATGGAAGATCGGGTGTAGTGTATGAGGACAGTGGTGGTATGAACCACCGCATCACAAGAAGTAAGAAAATAATGAGAAGCTAGGAAAGAGAGAAAATATGTGCTGAAAAGCACTACCATTGGGTCACATCTGTGTTTACCTTGAGTGAAGGTACAAAAATGGAAAGGCTTCCAAAAGGTAAGCGTGCCGCATATGTGTGAAGAGAGGGGAACTGCGTTGGGGAGTGACTTTATGTGCGCCCTAAGGGAAGGGCCCACCACCAACGTCACGCGCACGACAAGCAAAAGGGGGGGCCCAAGCACGCACAGCGGACGCCGCACGTGACTGGGCTCCGGGATCCCCACTGTCGGCCAGATGGAACCCAAACACGGCCATGATGTGACGTCACATCACACACGGGGCCGCTGAGCAGAAGTCTAGGCACTTAATAATACATTTCCTCTGAATACATGGTAGTGTGGTATATTTTCTTAAACCCCATTTAGTAGCTTCACAGGCCTGGTGATGTAGTATCACTGTATATAACAAGGATACATCGGCAGTTGCCATGATCCATGGTCCCCCTTCCTTAGATATTTCATCCAAGATTTGTAGTAGCTGCTTTGTATTTTTCACAGCCGGCTGTGTTATCTATGTATTGTCCAATTCTGGAGGTCAGGGAGTCTATCCCATTGACTATCGTTCTAGGTGGAGGATTCTCTTTGTCTTTATGTAGTTTGGGAAGTGAATATATGATGAGTGTGTGACAAGATTCTGGCACCAAAAATTTTGCCTCCTTTTTTATTCAGATTGTGCCTTTATTGTGGCCAGGCAAGTCACTTTTTGAAGTCTTGTCCTACCCGTCCAGGGAACGCCCGAACCTTGAGGTCCTGTCACGGACAGACCTTAGGTGGCGTTGTTTCGTCCCCAGATATGCAGAAGGATAAGCCCCTGGTTTCGGTTACCCTTTCTTGGGCTGAGTCGTCCGTCGAGATAAGGCTCTAATTGACTCTGAGGCTGCAGGCCTGTTCATTGTTGCTTACTTTGTATCGAAGCACTCGATTCCGCTGCAGCTGCGTGAACTCCACTTGCCATTGAGGCTCTTGACCGGAGACCTCTACACCCTGCCCATGTGACTCGTGAGACTGTTCCATTGTCCATAGCCGTAGGGGCTCTTCACCATGAGATAATCCAATTCCAAGTTATTTCCTCACCAGTTTCCGCTGGTTATTGGTTATCCTTGGTTACAGAGGCACAACCCCTCTTTTGATTGGCTCCATGCTGAGGTTCTCTCCTGGTCACCACAATGCAGTAAGACATGCTTTCAGAAGGTAGCCAAGGTCCTGTACACTTCTTTTTCCTCCCTGCCGGAGGAGTACCGAGATTTTAGCGATGTCTTTGACAAAGGTCAAGCCGGTAGTTTGCCTCCACACCGGTCGAATGATTGCGCAATTGACCTTCAACCTGGTGCCATACCCCCTCGTGGCCGGATTTACCCTTTGTCGGTCTTGGAGGATAAGGCCATGGAGGAGTATGCGTCTGCAATAAGTTGCAGACGCACTTTCACAAGGTTTCATCCGCAAATCCTCATCTCCTGCTGGTGCTGGTTTCTTCTTTGTGAAGAAGGAGAGTGGTGAACTGAGACCTTGTATTGATTATAGGGGTCTCAATCAATTCCGTTAATTACAGAGTTATTTTACCGCTTCAAGGGAGCAACGGTTTTCACAAAGCTTGATTTGAGAGGGGCATACAATCTCGTGAGGATTAAGGAAGGCGACGAGTGGAAAACTGCATTTAATACCAGAACAGGTCATTATGAGTACCTCGCAATGCCTTTTGGCCTTTGTAACGCCCAGACAATTTTCCAAGAATTCATTAACAATGTCCTGCGAGATTTTTTGCAGTTATGTGTGGTGGTTTATCTCGATGATATCCTCATATTTCCCAAGTCCCTGGAGAGCCACCACACAGATGTCTGTCGTGTGCTTCAGAAACGAATGCCCTGTACACATGGGCAGACTTTTTGGCAACAAAGGTCCGCCAGTCTTTCCGACAGACTTTCGACGGACTTTTGACGGACTTCCGACGGACTTTTCGAACGAACGGACTTGCCTACACACGATCACACCAAAGTGCGATGGACTTGTACGTGATGATGTACGACCGGACTAAAATAAGGAAGTTCATAGCCAGTAGCCAATAGTTGCTCTAGCGTCGGTTTTCGTCCGTCGGACTAGCATATAGACGAGTGGACTTTTCGACCGGACTCGAGTCCGTTGGAAAGATTTGAAACATGTTCCAAATCTAAAGTCCGTCAGATTTTTGACCGAAAAAGTCCGCTGCAGGTCCGATGAAGCCCACACACGGTCGAATTGCCGCCGGACTCGGTCCGTCCGACCAGTCCAGTCGAAGAGTCTGCTCTTGTGTACGCGGCATTAGAGAGAACAATCTCTATTGTAAATTGGAGAAGTGCGAATTCCATCGTGAACAGGATAAATTCCTGGGTTATGTCATTTCCACTGAGGGGTTTTTGATGGACCCAGAGAAACTTTCAGCAGTCCTACAGTGGCCCCGACCCATGGGTTTACATCCGCTGCAGCGGTTTCTTGGCTTTGCCAACTATTATCAGAAGTTTATTCATAACTTCACGTCTCTGGTCAAGCCCCTGACTGATATGACCAGAAAGGACGGTAACCCACGTTCTGCTCCTGTGTTGGCACATCTTGATCTTACGTTACCTTTTATCCTTGAGGTTGATGCTTCTGAGACTGGAGTTGGCACCCTTCTGTCTCAACATCCTACCGCTGAGAGCGCTATGCATCCTTGTGGCTACTTTTCCAAGAAATTGTCACCTGTGGAGTGCAATTATGAGATTGGTGACAGAGAGCTGTTAGTGAACATTTTAGCCCTGAATTAATGGAGACATCTACTCAAAGGTACCACTGACACGGTTCTCATTCTTACTGACCATGAGAATCTCACATTCTTGTCTGAGGCAAAACACCTCTCTCCCAGAAGGGCGCAATGGGCTCTTTTCTTGTCTAGTTTCAATTACATTGTCTCATTCTTACTCGGTACTAAGAATGTAAGGGCTGACGCTTTGTCACAACAATTTTCCTCCACTTCCAAGATGGAGTCGGTTTTGGTTTCTGTGAGCCCTCCTGATAGAATTCTGGCTACGGTTCGCACCAGTCTCACTTCTCCTTTGGGTGACAAAATTCTTGCTGCTCAGGCTCATGCTCCTCCTGAGAAACCTTGTGACCGCTGCTTTGTCCCAGAGAGTCTACGTACTGCCGTGCTCCAGACTTACCATTCTCCCAAGGCTGCTGGCCACTCTGGGAAGAATCAAATCTTTTGGGCCATATATCAACAATTCTGGTGGCCTAGTCTACGTGCTGATGTAACTGCCTTCATAGCTGCCTGTTCCATGTGTGCTCAAATTAACACTCCACGACACCTTCCAGTGGGCCTTCTACAACCCATACCCAATGGAGAGAGGCCCTGGACCCACCTGTCTATGGATTTCATTGTGGAGTTACCCAACTCCCAGGCAATACAGGTATCCTTATGGTGGTTGATCGGTTCTCAAAAATGTCTCATTGTATTCCACTTCAGAAGTTGCCCACTTCTAAGGAACTGGCTTCCATTTTTGCTCGGGAGATCTTTCGCTTAGATGGGCTACCCAAGGTGATTGTCTCAGACAGGAGTAGTCAGTTTATGTCCCGGTTCTGGCGAGCCTTTTGTGCACAGTTGTGAATTCAGCTTGCTTTCTCCTCTGTGTATCACCCACAGTCTAATGGGGCCGCAGAACAAGCCAATCAGTCCTTGGAGCAATTCCTACGTTGTTATATTTCTGACCACAACAACTGGTCAGACCTCTTACCGTGGACGAAGTTTGTTCATAATAGTGCCTTGAATTTTGCTTTGCAACTGTCCCCGTTTATGGCGAACTATGAATTCCAACCTTCCATGTTTCCTGGCTCATTTGTTTGGCAGAGTATTCCTGCGTTAGAGGAGCATCTCCGTGGTCTTCGTTCCACTTGGGCACATGTCCAGGAGGCTTTGTGACATGCTAATAATAGGTACAGACTCCATGCTGACCGCAGACGCCTACCTGTGCCTTCCTACCAAGTTGGGGACAGGGTCTGTCTGTCATCGCACAACCTCCAACTTCATGTTCCCTCTCTGAAGTTCACACCTCGGTTTATTGGGCCTTTCCGTATTCTTCGCAGGATTAACCCAGTGGCATACGCATTAGACCTTCCTTCTAATATGCGTATCTCAAATGTATTTCATGTCTCCCTATTTAAACCTTTGGTCTGCAACTGCTTTACCACCTCGGTGCTTCGCCCTCACCCTGTACAGGTTGAGAACCATGAGGAGTATGAACTACAGTCCATTGTTGACTCCCATTGGAAAGGGTACAGTCCGGAGGAACGCTCTTGGGTCTCATCCTCGGACGTACATGCCCCTGTCCTCCTCCGTGATGTCCATAGATGTTTTCCCCTCAAGCCTGGGGGTCCTCCAAGGGGGAAGGGTCATTGAAGAGGGGGTACTGTTAGGGCTGGGCTCTGCCCTTCCTTCTCTGAGCTGGCCACTCTGCTGTCGGCTAGTTTCCAGCTCCTTTCTCTCCACAGTTACTCACCTGTTGATGATATCCTGCTCGTCAGTCCTAGCAGCCAGGAGTCTATTTACAAGGTTTGTAGTACTTACTGTATGTTCATGGCAGCAGAAGAAAAGAGTTAAACTGTTTAAAACTAAGTCTGTTTCATTTTAAAACTTCAGGCAAAATATATATATTTTTTTTTTATTCACAAGAAAAGAAATGTTTATTCAATTTTTACAATACAAGCGATGTATATACACAGTTGTTCACAGAAATACTGTTACATAGATTGTCACAGAACGAATGAGCGACACCTTAAAACAGGAGAAAGATATACAGAGCTGTTGAATTACATCACATTAGGAAATTAGATTGGAGGCAATAAGTTCCAGCAGTACTATTTAAGGATGGGGGGAGGAAGGGGGGGGGGCGGAGGAAGGATCTCATCCATCCTGTTAGGTTCACAGAGCTCAAACAATGATTAGGCATTCAGAAAAAAAAAAACAGTGGTAAACTATTTTTGGGCGGGTCCAACATCAATATCATGGTGATCATCCTCCACCACTGTGCCCCACGCATCTATCCATACCGACCATATCCTGTCAAATTTGGCAGGGCAGTTTCGGTTGGCATAGGTAAGTTTATATAATGGTAGCACCGAGTTCAGTTTAAGGTGCCATGAGGATACCCTGGGTGGGGTATTGTCCTTTCAGTGAAGAAATATCTCTCTACGAGCATAAAATGTAGCATAATTCAAGAATAATCTAGTATATTTGCCTCTTACCCTAGTGTCAAAAACATTGAGCAGCATCATTTTGGGGTCTGTTCCCAGCTCCAGAGAGGTAACCAGACAAAGGGTGTCAGCTATCTGCAACCAATAGTCTCCGAGGCGGGGACAGGACCATATCATATGAAAGCTCCCCCAAGAAACCTGACATCACCACATAGCGGCTGACTAGCTTGAATGCAGCAGTGCCGCTAAACTTTCCGTATTTTTGATCTTCTGCTAACATTTTTGATGCCGGCCATGTTCTTGTTTTATTAAAGAAGTTTTTACCTATTACATTATGGAGTTTCTCCTGTTTTTGTAATCCACATACGGCGAGAGTTACTATCGAAGTCAGTCCGGCTGCATAAAACTAACAGCGCCTGTGAAGGAGTGAGCTTGTGTGATCAGATCAGCTGTTCCATCTGATCAGCTGCTCCAGTGTATGGGATTTCTTTATACCGCTACCTTGATGCCAGTGGAGGATCCCGGGCGGATGGATGACTGAGGATCTTATCAGCTGTTCCTGGATACTTTATGAGCCCATAAGACCCCTGTGATAAGGGTCACACGGATCTGGTAAGCGGCCACCTTTTCTTATTCTATCACAAGAGTCTGGTTCACAGAGAAAGGATTAATTTACCCAGGAAGCAAATATATATATTTATGTTGCAGGACTTTCGTAATTTTCCTTCCTTCAACTATCTATTCCTTCAGTGGACTTTTTTGCTACATTGTAACCATTTATATATTACCTCTCTGGAAGGCACTATATCCAACATTTGTGTTGTTACTTTTTTTGTTATTTACTATTATTGCTCAAAGGTATAATTCACACACACATTCAGGCTGAGGGAGTTCCCTCAGTCTGATTGTTTGTGACATTAGTAGCGCACCTGAATATAGTTACCATATTGCTAAAACTGAAAATTCCGGGTTTTTTTAAGGTTGCAGCACTTTTTGTCATTTGTCTCATTACACTCACTGGATATTTTATTGTTTATATATATATTTTTTGTAATCTAAAGAAAATAATTTCACTTTATATGTGCAGAATTGTGTGGAAATATTCTGCTGTTCACCTTTGAACCCACATCATGTTTTAAATAAGATAGCAATTTTGGAGTTAGCACAGATTTTTTGCGATATACTGGAGCAGATGAACTTGCAGCTAGTGGAGGCCATCCAATTAAACAATGCAGCCCTGACAGGTAAAATGGACGAGATTAAAACTGACATAGGACTGATCAGGGAGGATATGCAGAGTATGAGAGATAGGATGGCAGAGGCGGAAAATAGGATATCTTTACTGGAGGATGCAGTTACCCCTATGCCCAAAAGGATATTAATAGCAGAAAAACAGATTGTTACATGGCAACAGAAAACAGACGATTTTGAGAATCGCATGCGTTGCAATAACTAAGAATAATTGGTCTACTGGAGAAAGTGGAGGGGTTTAACCCTGGGGACTTTATAGAGAAATGGTTGAAGAATTTATTCCCAGATATGGAGGTATCAGCAGCATTTGCAGTTGAAAGGGCACACAGGGTGCCTGCAGTGTTACCAAAACCAGGGCTCCCCCCTAGACCCCTGCTGGCGCGACTGTTGAATTGCAGAGACAGAGATATGATCCTGCGGAAGGCAAGACAAAAGGGAGAGATTCATTATGAGAATAGTAAAGTGTCAATATTCCCGGATTTCTCTTTAGAGCTACAAAAGCAACTGGCAACTTTTTATGAGTTAAAACGGAAATTGAGAGAGGCAGGAATTGAGTACTCTATGGCGTATCCAGCACGGTTGAGAGTGGAGGAAGGAGGAAAGACTATGTATTTTAGTACATCGGAACGAGCCAGAGAATAGATTCGGACTGGTAAACCTGCACCTAGATAAGGAAAAATATGGAGCTGAGTGAAATCCCCAAATACAGATGCTATCGGGTGGACCTATTGAAAATGGGGCAGCGGAGGGAGGAGGGAGGGAGTGAGAATTTTTTTTTTCTTGTGTGTTTTGTTTTCTTTTTTTAGCACTGGCACATGTACTGCGTATATGAATATAGAATAGATTGAGATACACGTGGGGGTTGAGCAGGGGGTGGAAGGGGAGATATAGTCACTAAAGACTAGATTAAAGATCAAACACAATAAATACAATATTTAAGAAAAGGCTACTAGGGGAGAAGGGGGTGGTGGGACTGGGATAAGGGAGGAGGGGAGGGTTTGAGGAAAACAGGGGTAAAGAGGTGTGGAGTAACACAGAGGTAGAATCAAAAAGAAACACTGATGACACAGAAAGATACACATGTAAGGATAAATAGGTGACACATAAGGGCACTGAGGAGGGGGAAGGGGGGAGGGTATATAAAACAAGTATATGTACATACAGGTACATGGGTAAGGATGAACAGGAGACTTATGAGGACACAGAGGAGGGGGTGGGGGGTAGGATTGGAGGGAACACTAATTCAATATATATATATATATATATATATATATACATATATATATATATATGTACACGGGTGTACATATATATGTGTGTATGTAGGTATATATGTGTTTTTTTTGTCAGGGGGAATAGGCCCCTCTAGGGCCCCCAGCTATTTAATTGGGGCCTGTGACGGGTCGCTCCTTCACCATCTGGTGTTTTTTTTCTGAAGTGTGTTGTGTTTTTTTGGGGGTTTTTTTGTTTTTTGAAGTGAAGTGGGGAATTTTTGTTTTTTTGTTTCTCTCTCTTTCTGCCTCCCTGATACCCCATTCTCTCTTAGGAAAATGAGGAGGGGTCGAGGAGTAGAAAGGCTGAAATTGATACGAATTATCTATATAACAGCAAATGCTGTTGGTAATGCCCTAAAAATTTTTATGTGGAAGAATGATGAATGGATGAGTGGAGAAGGGATAAGAGGGAGGAGGAGGGGTATGTAGAGAAGAGAATGTTCACGAGGAAAGGAAGGAGATTAAGAATCAGGATTCCTGGTGAAAAGATGGATAAAATAAAAAAAAAACAGTAAATATGAGCAGTGAGTACACTTTTTTCATGGAATGTGTAAGGCATGGGCACGCAACTAAAACGAACACAGGTCTTTACAGAAATTAGTAAAGTGCAAGCCAAAATAATTTGTATCCAAGAAACACATTTGATTGACAATTGACCACTGGGCACTTAAACCCCCTTAATAACCAGACCAATTTTCAGCTTTTGGTGCTCTCACATTTTGAATAACAATTACTCAGTCATGCAACACTGTACCTATATGAAATTTTTGTCCTTTTTTTCACACAAATAGAGCTTTCTTTTGGTGGTATTTAATCACTACTGGGTTCTTTATTTTTTGCGCTATAAAAGAAAAAAGACCGAAAATTCTGTAAAAAAATGTATTTTTCTTCGTTTCTGTTATAAAATTTTTCAAATTAGTAATTTTTCTTCATCTATTTTGGCCAAAATGTATACCGCTACATATCTTTGGTAAAAATAACCCAAATCGGTGGAAATTATTTGGTCTTTGTGAAAGTTATAGAGTCCAAAAGCTATGGTGCCAATATCTGAAAATTGATCACACCTGAAGTACTGACGGCCTTATCTAATTTCTTGAGACCCTAACATGCCAGAAAAGTACAAAAACCCCCCAAATGACCCCTTTTTGGAAAGAAGATATTCCAAGGTATTTAGAAAGATGCATGATGAGCTTTTTGAAGTTGTCATTTTTTCCCCACAATTCTTTGCAAAATCAAGATTTTTTTTTTTCTTTTTTTTTCACAAAATTGTCATATTAGCAGGTTATTTCTCACACACAGCATATGCATACCACAAATTACACCCCAAAACACATTCTGCTATTACTCCCGAGTACGGCGATACCACATGTCTGAGACTTTTACACAGCGTGGCCACATACAGAGGCCCAACATGCACAGAGCACCTTCAGGCGTTCTGGAGTGCCCAGGCCAATTCTGACATTTTCTCCTACATGTAAAAAGCATCATTTATTTGCTAGAAAATTACATAGAACCCCAAAACATTATATATTTTTTTTTAGCAAAGACCCTAGAGAATAAAATTGTGGTCGTTGCAACTTTTTATCTTGCACGGTATTTGCGCAGCAATTTTTCGAACGCTTTTTTTTGTGCTTTAAAAAAAAACACAAAACAGTAAAGTTAGCCCAATGTTTTTGCATAATGTGAAAGATGAAGTTATGCCGAGTAAATAGATACCTAACATGTCACCCTTCAAAATTGCACATGCTCGTGGAATGGCGCCAAACTTCGCTACTTAAAAATCCCCATAGGCGACGCTTTAAAATTTTTTACTGGTTACATGTTTTGAGTTACAGAGGAGGTCTAGGCCCAAAATTATTGCTCTCACTCTACCGATCGCAGTGATGCCTCACATGTGTGGTTTGAACACCATTTTCATATGTGGGCGGGACTTACGTATGCGTTCACTTCTGCATGCGAGCACACAAAGACACAGGGGAATTTTTTTTTTTTTATTGTTCATTTTACTTTATTTATATTAGTTTGATGCTTTTGTCCAAAAAAATAATTTTTTGATCACTTTTATTCCTATTACAAGGAATGTAAACATCCTTGTAATAGGAATGTGGCATCACAGGTCCTCTTTAAGGTCCTCAATAAGTCCCCACATCTCACCTCTAGGCTAGGAAACCTGAAATAAAAAAAAAAAACAATCCTGGCTTTGATCGTAGCAGTGAATCGGTAGAAGCACATGAGGGTGGCGGGAGGGGGTCGTCCCCTCTCGCCTAACGTAAGAACAATCAAGCAGTGGAACAGCCGCTATGATCATTCTTATGGTGTAGGGAATCGCCGGCTGAAAAAGCTAATATCTGAATGATGCCTGTAACTGCGGGCATCATTCAGATATCTCCACACAAAGTCAAGGATGTCGTATGAGGGCCGGCGGGCGGGAAGTGGTTAAAACGCATTTTTTTTTAACACAAAGTTGTCCATTTATACAATATTTCTAACACGTAGCATGTACATACCAAAAATGACACCCCAAAATAGATTCTCCTACTCTTCCTGAGTAAGGCGATATCACATGTGTGAGACTTCCACAGCCTGGCCACATACAGAGGCCGAGTACAGCCGAGTACGGCTGAGCATGGCAGAGTATGGCTGAGCATGGCTGAGCATGGCTGAGCATGGCAGAGTATGGCTGAGCATGGCTGAGCATGGCTGAGCATGGCTGGGTATGGCAAAGTATGGCTGGGTATCACTGAGTATTGCAGAGTATGGCTGTGTATGGCAGAGTATGGCTGGGTATGGCAGAGTATGGCTGGGTATGGCAGAGTATGGCTGGGTATTGCAGAGTATGGCAGGGTATGGCAGATTATTGTGGGGTATTGCAGGGTATTGCAGGGTATTGCGGAGTATTGCAGAGTATTGCGGGATATTGTGGGGTATTGCAGAATATTGTAGGATATTGCAGGGTATTGCAGAGTATTGCAGAGTATTGCGGGGTATTGCAGAGTATTGCGAGGTATTGCAGATTATTGCAGGGTATTGCAGAGTATTGCAGAGTATTGCAGAGTATTGCAGGGTATTGCAGAGTATTGCAGGGAATTGCAGAGTATTGCGGGGTATTGCGGGGTTTTGCAGGGCATTGCGGGGTATTGCAGGGTATTGCAGAGTATTGCGGGGTATTGCAGAGTATTGCACAGGGAATTGCAGAGTATTGCACAGGGAATTGCAGAGTAGTGCAGGGTAATGCTGAGCATGGAGGGATGGCTGAGCATGGATGGATGGATCCATGGCTGTGACTGCACATGTCACAGAGCAGCGCTGTGGGCACTACACATCCAGCCCACAGCGCTGCTGCCATCCGATCTCTCCCCCCCTCTGTACCGATCGGTACAGAGAGGGGAGGGAGGAACCGGCATCATGACATGACGCCGGTTTGTTTACATGTGATCGCTCCGTCATTTGACGGAGCGATCACATGGTAAACGGCCGCGGTGGTCACGGATGTTCCCGTGTGCACGCCCCAGGGGGCGTGCGGGAGCGGTTTTCTGGTATCACGTCATAGTACGTGGTCCCAGAGTTATCAGCCCTGCAGCCATCATTTGGCTATGGGCCAGTTGGTAACTGGATAAAGAAAGATTCGACTATATAAAAAAGCTTTGGATACAATGGTCGAGCCATTCATGCCATACAACATATTCAAGAGGGGTCTCCCTTATGGTGCATCGAGCAGTGACATGGAAATGTATCAGGGTAAGGAATGGTCCAGATAGGAGATATGTTTATGTTTTTGCCCTGATACATTCACTGCCATTTGTTATTATGGGGATATATAACCCCCATCTGGTACAGAGGGAGTATTGAAGGAAGCAATGTTATTTATGTCAGAATATCCAGAGGCACATATCATATGTATGGGAGATTTTAACATGTGGTTAAATCCAAAGATGGATAGGTTTGGGAAAAATATTCAAAAGGGAACAGTAGGGTCCAAGGTATTGGAAAAATGTATAAATGAAGTTGGATGGCTTGATCTCTGGAGGATTAGACACCCAAACGCTAGGTCTTATTTGTGGCATGCAGCAGGGAGAGGGTGTATGTCTAGAATAGACCTGGCTCTGGGGAATGAGAAGATACTCCCAATGGTGCAATCTGTCACTTATATGCCCAGAGGAGTGTCTGACCACTCTGGGTTGACCTTTGATTTAAAAATAGGCCCTAGGGGAAGACGCCCGGGCTATAGGATTCAACCTCATTGGTTAACCCAGATTGGACCAAACGATAGAATACCGGAGCAGATGGAAATGTTTTTGGAAGTTCATAGGAATAGAAAAATGGAGGGTGTCCTCTGGGACACCTTTAAGGCATATCTAAGAGGGATAATGAGATCTACAATATCATATATAAAACGCACTAATAGACAGGAAGAAGAGGAATTGGAGGAGTTATGTGCACAGGCAGAAACTGAGTTTATAACTGATCCCTCAAATATAAATCAGATAAGATGGGCAGGATTAACGCGCCAGTATAAGAATCAATTAATAGTTAATGCCAAACGCAAGAGGTTCCAGTAAAAACAAAAACATTTTGAGCAAAGGACATCAAGCTAATAAGATACTAAATTATTTGATAAAACAACAGACATCATCATTGGCGATTTCAGAAGTGAGAAACGAGAAAAGGGAGATTGTAAACACACTAGAGGAGATACTTATGAGCTTTCAAAGATATTATGTTAATATGTATACATCAACATTGACCTTTACAGGAGAAGAGATAGAGGAATATCTGGGGGATTTAGAATTCCTCAAATTAACTGAGGAACAAAAAGAGGGGATGGAGAAAGATATAGAGGAGGAGGAAGTACGAGAGGCCATCTTTTCTTTGGGAAAGGGTAAATCTCCAGGACTGGATGGTTTACCGCTGGAAATGTACCAGCGGTATGTGGAGATTATGGCACCAGCCCTGACCAAGATGTATAGAGAGACATCTCTCCAAGGAAAAATGCCCCCTTCCATGTACGAGGCAACAGTAATATTGATACAAAAACCAGATAAAGATAGAACCGACTGTGCGTCATATAGACCAATTTCATTATTAAACATAGATTACAAAGTATTGGCAAAAATACTTGCCAAAAGGCTCAACGAAGTAATTCTATCCATTGTGGCGGATGATCAAACTGGATTTATGCCAGGGAAATTTACTTCAACCAATATTAGAAGAACTCAATTTATAGTACAGTTGAGAGAGTTTATTCCGGAAACAATAGTGTTCCTATAGATAGTGTTGAAAAAAAGTGGATTTGGGGAAAAATTTAGAAAATGGGTAAGAATACTATATAAGCAACATTACGCAAATTTATTAATAAATGGAATATTATCTCCCACAATAAAACTATATAGGGGAACAACATAAGAAAGCTCCTATATTAAAATGGGCCTGAGGTCTCTTTGCGAACGCAAAGACCTTGTCATCCGCCCGGTGGATAAGGGCGGAGGGATAGTCGTTCTTGATAGTAAAGATTACCATGCTGAGATGACAAGAATCCTAAGCGACACAGAAACGTATTTGCCCCTTGGATCCAACCCCACTACAAGCTTTAAAAGAAGACTAGTAGACCTGATTGATACTGGCTTCCAGCTTGGCATACTAGACAAAAAAGAAAAAAAAAAATCTGCCCAAGGTACACAAGAACATCACTCAACCTCCTGGTCGTCCAATTATAAGTGGAATCAACTCCGTGACCTCCCGCATAGGGAAGTACATTGACCACTATTTACAACCCATAGTAAAAACAATACCATCTTTTCTGAAAGATACTCGAGATACTATTAACAAATTGCAACAAGTTACGTATACTAACGATCTTATACTAGTAACCGCAGACGTTACTTCCCTATACACCATCATCCCCCATGAATTAGGTATAGAAGCAGTTGAACTCTTTTTATCAAGAGAAAAGAACATCCCCATGACTCAAAAGAGGTTCATTGTAGATTTGTTACATTTTGCTACCAAGTCAAATTACTTTTGGTATGACAACCACTATTACCTACAGACGAAGGGAGTAGCCATGGGGGCTAAATTCGCCCCCAGCCTGGCTAATATCTTTATGGCCAAGTGGGAGGAGGATGTCGTCGGAGCCCAAAGACCATTGCAGCTAGCCTTTTGGGCCAGGTATATCGACGACATCCTCTTCCTATGGAGAGGCTCCATGGATTCCCTCGATCGTTTTATGCTAACCTTAAATGCGAATGAGGTGGGCATACACTTGTCATATGAAGCCAGCCCGTCTGTAATACATTTTCTAGATTTGGAAATCACAGCTATCAACGGTCATTTGGAGACGAAAACTTTTTTCAAGGCCACCGACCGTAACGGGTATATCCCGACCGACAGCTGCCACCATACAGCATGGCTGAAATCAGTACCTCGAAGTCAACTGATGAGAATCAGACGCAATTGTTCTCTCCTGCCGGATTACTTCAGACAGGCAGAAACTATTAAGTCTAGATTCCAAGAAAAGGGTTACGATGGAGAACTAATTGACCAGGAAATACAGAAAATAGCACGCATTGATCGCTCATCATTACTAGTGGAACAACCAAAAAAACCTCTGGATGCTAAACACAGATGGGCCTTTCTCACCAACTATTCTATCCAACATAAGCAGATAAAGAGCATCATCTCCAGACATTGGAAGGTTTTGAAAAATGACCGAATACTGGGTCCATTACTTCCCGATCAGGCTGGAGTGATCTATAAAGGGGCACCATCAATAGGTGGCAGAATTGCACCAGGAGTGGTTGACCCCCCGAAGACGCCATCTTTCTTCCATGACCTCAAGGGTTTTTACCCCTGCAGGAAATGTACAGTATGCAAACTCAATGTTTGCAAATCTCGTAAAATTGAAACCTTCATATCATCTTCCACTGGGAGGGAATTCAAGATGAAACAATTTGCGACATGCACCACAAAATTTATAGTTTACCTTATTACTTGCCCTTGTGGTAAGCAATACATAGGACGAACTATACGCAATTTCTCCATACGAGTGAACGAACACATCACAGCCATACTAAAAGGACGCACCAACCATAGTGTTCCCAAACACTACTTTCTTCACCACAACCAAAATCCTTCTGGAACAAAGTTCCAAATTATTGACAAATTTGTCCCACATTGGAGGGGGGAACCAAATACAAGGGGTGTCTCCAAACTCGAAACTTTTTGGATACACCTCATGAAATGCTATGTGCCACATGGACTGAACGTGGAGTGGGATATCAACGCCTTCATAAATCAGTTCTAGACGTTGATACACCACCCCCCCCCTCCTCTGGAAATTTTTATCTAGGGATTGCATAACATCTCCCTAGACCATTTAGTTCTATGAACGCTACTGGACTGCTGTCACCTTATGTTTGAGCAATTGACTTCCTCTCATGCTATATGCTCAAACTCCCCACAGGGCTCTGAAGGAGCACCCACCTTTGCTTAGCTGAACAGTTATTTCCACTTTTTTCACCCTATTAACTATCCTTTCTAGATAGGACACTGTGTTCCTTGAATTCCCTAACTCTTCACTCCACTTAGGAGTTCTTTAATTCTACTGAATTATATGCACATTTGATACTAAGCACATACATTTTTTCCATAGATCCTTTTATGAGTCTCTGTTGTATGCTTTCCTACATTCTAATAGGTTTAACTCTCCTTCTAGCTATTTCTAACTTCCTTTAATTTTTGTGAAAATGTCATATATATTGCCTGTGTACCTTCACAGGTTGACTCATTAAGATTTTTTAATGAACACATATTGAACATACATTGTTCATATGGTGATATGCTGGGAAAACTTCCGGGATCGGGACCGCATTAGTATATCAAAAATAGACACCAACCGGCGTGGATCGCCGCTGTGTTTTGCGTTCCACGCCTCTATCTGTTGGGCCTCGGTTTCCTGCTCTCCCTGACACGCAAACTCAGAGCGTCCCATTGTCACTACCTCATCATGTGATTGTCACATGTCTATCAGAACGAATGGGATTGCCGCTCTACCTATTGGTGATCAAGAGTGAGGCTTGGTTTTAGAACATCTCCCCTAGGATTTGATTGGCCACAAAACATCATGTGACCGTTGTGTCACGGATGACGCTGCCGAACCCGGAAGTAGTCCCGTGTAACAGCGCTGATTAGCTGTTACACTCTAATCTCTATGTATATAAAGCGCAGTTGTGTGGGGGGCTTATTCATACCCCAGCAGAAGCCTTAGGAGGCGAAACGCGTCGGGTTCTATGACTATACCCCACCACTACCTACTGCACCTGTTTTTATAATTTTTATGCCGGTTTTTATATTGGGCCTAGTTTTTACCGCCCTCCGTCTGTAAAAAAATCTTTTTCCGGAGTACACTCCTCAAATAAAGTGCTTTTATGCTCTTTGCAAACCAAGGATTTACACTATGTGGAGTTTTTTTCCTCTCTCTTGCTTATTTGCACACACGATGGACTTCTGAGGAAACGGTCATCCGGCGATCGGAACCATACCCTGGGGACCCCGGACTCCAAATCGGTGCTTCAGTTGAGGACTGCTGACAAGATGGTTTACAAGTTTTCCCACAAACCTCTACCTCACACCGTCTAACGGTATAGGCTCGTTTGACTCACCGCTACGGCCTGTGAGTCCACCGGATCTGGTAAGGGCATTCTTTTGCTTTTTTCTTTCTCCTGGTGGGAATTATCCATATGAGCCAAGATCCAGCGTATTGATCGGGACCTTTCCCAATAACCTCTAAATTACCTTTTGAGAAGACGGCCTACACCCAGTTGCCTGTGGGACTGAATGAGACTACCCCATCTGGCCATTTAAGAGACTTTTGAGTTCCTATTTATGTTTGTTTTCCCCTGGGGATGCCGATGTCCCTTTTCTTGTCTGCCACCTCCATTGAATTTTGGTTTTGTGGAATAACATACTCAGCTCATTTAGATATCTTGCATTGACAATTATTTGTCTTATCCTTTATGTATGATTGTCTCCCTATTAACTTATAGTTTTTCACTGAGTTTTTTATATTCTTAAACACACACTGTGTTTTCACCCGTATTGTATATATTACCCACTATATATATATAATTTTTTGTATGTTTTACAAACACAATATTTTTTCACGTATTTACACTGAAGGTGTTTTCACTCTCTCCTAACCACTATTTCTACCTGTATAGCAACAGGAGTCTCACTATCCATTAGTGCCACACTTTTTTACTTTTAATTTACACTTGCAACGGTCATATTGCTGTGTTGGCTGCTTTATCCCCATTTAGGAGTTGGCGCATTTTCTACATTTTTCTTTTATAAGTGTCCACACGCAAACCTCCCAAATAGCTACACGGTGAGAAATAAAACATGAAAGAAGTTCTAATCTCATCACTTTGTCCAAAAAAAGGTTTGACTAGAGAAAAATTGTTGACATCCGCTGACTGCCCTATTATGACTGGCTCTGGCAGAGTTGGAATCACTCCAACTTGCGGCTCATCTACTGGATTTTGAAGAGGTGGCTCCCTGATGTTTTGGCTTGTCCAACTATCTGTTCGGGTTCCTGAACTCTGGCTATGTTTTGACTACTTTACTCTGTTTACCTTTTTTTTATTATTGTTAAACAAGTGAGATTTAATTGTACTTCTCTCTCAGTCTGATTCATGGTTTCTGACACCAAGGTCAAGTAAATCACCCAGAGGTGACCAGGCTGTCGCTTGCAGCATGGTATCTGAGGAGCAGCTCCTAAGGAGTAAAGGGATCTCAGGTCGTCTGGTTGCTACATTACTATCGAGTAGGAAAAAAATAACAAGAGCCATCTATACTAATGTCTGGAAGGTCTATAACTCATGGTGCATTTCATCTACCCAAGACCGAAGGAGCCTTGTTTCCATCTTGGAGTTTTTACAGGATGGGGCAGATAGGGGACTAGCAGTCAGTACCTTGAAGGTACAGATTGCTGCACTAGTAGTTTTTTTAGAGAAATATGTGGACACTGAACCGCTGGTAGTCAGATTTTTTAGAGCTCGTGCAAGATCAAGGCCAGCATCAGTTAGGGGTTTCCCAAAATGGGACCTGTCAGTAGACCTGCAATCCCTAGCAAGGAGTCCATTTGAACCTCTGGAAGCAGCATCACTCAAATGTCTCACTCTTAAAGCTGTGTTTCTGTTGGTCATCACTTCAGCACGCAGGATCAGTGAGCTACACGCTCTGTCAATTAGGGAACCTTATCTCTCAGTTTTTTCCAGATAGAGTTAGCCTTAGGACAGACCCAAAATTCTTACCTAAGGTAGCCTCGATGCATAATCGTTCACAGGACATTGTGCTCCCAACCTTCTGTGCTAATGCATCGGGGGAGAAGGAGACTTTTTTTCACATGTTGGGTGTCAAAACAATTTTGTTATGTTACCTATAAATAACAAAGGACTTTACGACAGATTCATTATTTGTCGACTTTTCTGGCAACAAGAAAGGTTGCCAGGCTTCTAAAGGATCATTAGACAGATGGCTGAAATTATCCATCCTGGAAGCATACTCGCATGCAGGTTTGTCTCCACCAGCTGGAATTTGTGCACAATCAACCAAAGCGCTTGCGGCCACTTGGGCAGAAAGAGCTGGTGCCACCCCTGAACAAATTTGCAATGCGGCAACGTTGTCAAGTTTTTGCACCTTTGTGCGACATTACAGGCTGGACCTCAACATCTGCCAGCGATCAGGCATTTGGCGGGAAGGTCCTGCAGGCTGTTGTCCCACCCTAAGGGGGGTAAGTCTCTGCTATCCTCTCAGGTGCAGTTCTGAAAGGCGCTTTGGGAAAATTCAAGTTAGTCTTACCGGTAACTTGTTTTCCAGAAGTATTTCAGGACAGTAGGCGACCCGCCCTATTAGTTTTATGTACTATGCTGTGACTAACATATGTGTTTGTTTTCCAACTGGGGCCGAAGGTTCTCTTCTACAACTGATGTGTGGTAGCAAGGTGCCTCCCTTTAAATATCTGGAGGAAGGAGGTGTTTCCTTCAGTCCAGTGGGAGGAGTCACAATCTCTCACGTGCTGTCCTGAAGACTTATGGAAAACAAGTTACTGGTAAGTCTAACTTGAATTTTTTTGATTTAGAGATGTTTTAATAGAGTTATTATATTTGTGTAACGGATAGCCCCGGGTGTTAATGTCGTCATATTTTATACATTTTGTATATTAATTATTTAGTTGACAGGTTGACTTTACAGCTGTGCTGACAATCCTGACTCCTTATCGTAACATTTGGGAAAGTATGTTTTTATTCCTGCTCAGCATGTGCAGTTTAGCATTGTGCCCACTGGGGGGTTTTGTCATTAAATACGCATGCGTGGAGTTTGAGCTTTTGCGTAACTATGGTTACGATTTATTCATATTAGACGACGGGTGATGCCGTGACTCCACCTCGCAGATGAAGTCCCGTAGGACGTAACGCGTACGGGAGGATGAGCCATGCCCTTTGACATCACCCGCTGCTATCCGAGTGGAAAGTGCAGGGCCGCCATCAGAGGGGTACAGCCCATACAAGTGTAAGGGGCCTGAGCATCCTGAGGGGCCCGGTCCTGCAGGACTTTGGGCTCCAAGTTGGCACCTCCCCTTTGCTCTTTTTCTCCCCCTACACTAGTCCCAACTACCGTTGGTGCCGCCGCCTCACTGACTCCTAACTTGATGCGCTCAAGAGGGGCGCACAAATGAGTACAAACCCCCCCGGAAAACGCATGGTTCACTCCACTTGCTCCTCTCCTTCCCCTCCTTTGATGGCTGCTTAGCTGCTCTGTCCTCCTGACGATCCCTGGGCTCAGTGTGCATTGACAAGCAGCTTGAGAGGTGTGGCTGACCTGGAAGGAGAGGATCCCCATGCTGCTCCATCCCCTCCAGCATGCCTGAACTTCACACACATCCCTTCTCCCACCCCTCCCTCCCTGCCGCGTCTGTGAAAGGGATGTGGGGGCGGGAAGATTATGGAGCCGACAGCCACATTGAGAGAAGTCACTGACTGGGAGCCCCCGGGGACTGTCCATGTAAGTGAGAACTGTGACCAGACCCTCCTTCTCTGCCCCTCGCTCTCTCCCTCCCCCCTCCTCCCCCCTTGCTCTTTCCCTGCCCCCTCTCTCCCCCCTTTCTCCCCCTCCTTCTCCTCTTCCCCCCTCCTTCTTCTCTTCCCCCCTTCTTCTCTCTCCCCCCATCTTCCCTCTCCTTCTCTCCCTGCCCCCTCTCTCCCCCCTCCTTCTCCTCTTCCCCTCTCTTTCTTTCTCTCACCTTCTCTCTCCCCCCTCTCTTCTTCTCTCTCCCCCTTATCTCACCCTTCCTTCTCTCCCCCCTTCTTCTCTCCCCCGTCCTTCTCCCCCCTCACTCTCTCCCCCCTCCTTCTCTCCCTCCTCTTCCTTCTCCCCCTCCTTCTCTCCCCCTTCGCTCTCTCTCTGACCCCTCTCTCTCTCTCTCCCTACCCCCCTTCTCTCCCTGTCATCACTGGAAATAGTATTACCCCAGTCTGTTTAACTCCCATCATCTACCCATAGATGTGATGTATAACAGAATTACTTTATTAACTTAATCCACTTAAAGTGGTATTAAACCCGAAAGCAAACATTTATTATATTGCAGCTTAACAATTATTAAATGCAGTGGCTGCATTCATTTTCTTTTTTAGGTTTTCTTTCTTTTATTTTCACCTGGTGATCCTGCTAGCAAGTCTATTGTTTTTCAAAAGACCGAGCTGTCTTGGAGACAAACTGTTTAACACTGGTGGAGGTGCTTACAATGATCAGTTTCCATTTATTCATAAAACACCTTTATCCTAAAAGGAAAAAAAAATGTTTGCTGTAATGGGTTATAACATGTGCGCTGGAGAATGGCTACAATTTGTTTAGTTTACCTAAATCTGCTAGTACATCTAACACTCCCCACTTCCCTGCCCCTCAGACTGCTGTCCAAAGGTGTCTCCACCACATGCAGCCACCACATCTAAGTATTGGTAAACTGTAAATTGTATTCCTATCCATTCACAGTGGATTTGGTGGGGCAACCAGTGGGTGGACCCTGGGGAATGTTGGTGGTCAGGCCCGGGGGGCCCAGTCCTAAAGCTATGTAAGGAGCCCCAAAATTTCTGATGGCTGCCCCGAGGAACCTCATACGTGTTATTCAATAAAGCGTGAATATTTTATCATACAGTGAGCACTTTTTCATGTTTTATAAATGTCAACTGGATGTCGGTAAATTTCAGCTGAGACGAGTATACACCCAATTCCTCGGGATAGTGGGAAAAAGACACAGTATGACCTTCTGTGTCCACAGGGGTCATTTTTTGAGGTGGGCGAAGCAACCCATACATTAGTGGTGGAATTTACTCACTCACTGGTCCATTGTTTCCTGCACTTTGGGATATCTACCAGGATTCTTTCTTCTGTGGATCTGTCTATGGCTATGGTTTTTATACAGACTTTATACAGTATTTATCCATTGTGCTGCACTGCTCTATATAAAATTGCCAAATATGGCTGTTTTTTTCTTCAATACTCACAAATATGCACAGAACAACCACCATATAGTGATGATTTTTTAAACCCAAGAAAAAAAAATGAAACAAAGAAACCTTATACACACAAACATCTTCTCTTATGGTGATGGGTAGAAAACATAAATACACACATTTTTAAAAAACTCAGCTGTTATTAGAGAATGTAGTATAAAGGGGAGGTGAATATTAGAAATTGCACAAAGCGACCCAAAACCTCCTCTACTGAGGTCCCCTGTCGGCGCTATCTTCTCCTTTTTTGTGTCTGCCCCCATAGCAAGTGGCTTGCTATGAGGGCAGGCATGTGATCTTTCTCTTGAGCCAGGCTGTGTGCATCCACAGACACACAGCACGGCTTGACCCTGCCCCCTGCACCCTCCTCACAAGATTTGATTGACAGCAGCAGGAGCCAATGACTCCTCCTGCTGTCTCTGTGTGGTGTGAGGAGAGGAACAGAGACTAGTGCCACTGCAGATGGGCACGGTGCTGGATCGAGATAGGACGCAGGTAAGTATATAGGGAGGTGAGGAGGCAATACTACCACTGTGACATTTTTTTACCTTAATGCAGAGAATGCATTAAAGGAGTTGTAAAGGTAGAACGTTTTTTATCTTAATGCATTCTATGCATTAAGAAAAAAAACCTTTTGTTTGTAGCAGCCACCCCAGCACCCCCCTAATTACTTACCTGAGCCTCATCTCTCTCCAATGATGTCCACTAATGTCTAAGACACTCCTCCCGAATGGCTAAAACACAGCAGCGGTGCCATTTGCTCCTGCGGCTGTCAAAGTCAGTCAGCCAATCAGGGGAGAAAGGGGGCGGGTCGGGGCTCTGTGTCTGAATGGACACATGAAGCTGTGGCTGAGCTCAAGTTCCACCATAGGAAGCTGCTGACTGTGGGGGCACTCAATAGAAGGGAAGGGCCAGGAGCAGCAAAGAGGGACCCAAGAAGAGGAGGATTTGGGCTGCTCGCAAAATCAACTGCACAGAGGAGGTAAGTAGAACATTTTGCAAGTTTTGCCATTAGAACCACTTACGTTTTCAAAATAATAGATCACATACAATAATCTACACTTTACACATTTTAATCCCAAGAAACTGCCCCCATTAAAGAGTTTGTAAACCTCAGACATAAAATATGAGCAAAGCATATTCTTCCATAATGTGTACCTGCCTCTACCTAAAACACTGAGCACGATTTCTCTCTCTGCAGCTTCCTTCCTCTGTTATCTGCATGAGTCACTTCTGACAGCTTTTCCTGACTCTAGCACACAGCCTATGATTGACAGCCACAGCTGTACACGTTCCTATGCACTGTGAGGAGAGGGGGGGGGGGTAACCCTTCCCTCCATTCAGGGCTCAGAGCTCTCCTCACTGAGATCTGCAATTTGAGACTTCAGTACCCCACCTCCTGATTTTCATAACTGAAAGGTGCTTTGTAAATTCTTGAGGAAGAAGGAGCAGACAGCATCTGCAACGGAACTCCATAGAATAAGTAAGAGACAGCTCTGTGCAATATTGTTGCACAGCTCAAGTAAAAACATTCTTTTTATTTTAAGAAAAAAAAAACTTTTTCCTTTAGAATTACTTTAAGGAGTTAAAGTTTTTTTTTTTATCTTTGTTCATCTTGCAGCAAAAAAAATCCCTTTAGTTGTAGCAGATTGTCTTTGCCTACACAAACATTAGTGATGGATTCCTTTTTGTTTTTTCCTTTTTATCTCATGTATAAATTAGGTTCAGTTGAATTCGGTCCTTTAGATACGTTTTTAAATCAAGAAAAACAATTTTGTTAATGTCCCACTCTTTCTTTTTACATAATGTTAACAAGGTGGCAACGTAACATGCTAACATGACCTGTGTGAAAATCTCCTTAAAAAAATATATAATGGTGAGCAACGTGTTGAAGCGTATGAGTGCTCCTCTGTCCCGGAGACAACTCGGTGGAGGTGGTCCTCCGAGTTGCATTCTGGGAGAGGGTATTTATGGGACAGACGTCATGTTTGAGAGTTCGTTTTCCAGCCACCTGCTGGCCCTCCTGGCCGACAGGTATGCGTTAAGAGTACCACCTCGTGGTCCTCCGTTCCGGAGGCCCACGTCGCTGCGGCGTGTGGGTGGCCCGAGAAGCCTGTCTGGGGCCTACCACAGCAGCAGAGGAACAGTCCTGAGCGGTCTATCCTGAGTGAAGAAGCTGGACAACCGAGGAGATCCCAGGGGAGGACCCGTCAAGAAAGGATCATGCAGAGTGCTGGTCTGGAGAGGGGCCTGATGACTCGGTTGGAGGACGTATCCTGAAGTAATCTTACTGCATAGTACAGCCGGGTTGGCTTAAAGGTTCAAGTACTGTGTCTGACATTCATCTTAAACCAATACATCCTGTGGCAGAGGATCGTACGGGTTTTGTTCCAAACAAGTCTGTGGCAGAGACTTTTGTTCGTGCTACGTACTGGCTGCTAGACAAGTGAGAGAGGTCTATCCAGGCGGGCAAAGATTGGGTCCCACAAGGGGGAACGCATTCAACCATTCAACCGCAAGTGTTCAACTCCAGAGAATGTCCTAAAGAATACTAAGGAAAGGTATCTGAGCTTCCCTGCGACTTTCCTTCTGCCTCTTTCCTGCTACTTCCTTTATTGTTTGTTCATTAAAGCATTGGAAAATCTACTCAAGTGTTAGTGTCTACATCGTCCAGAGGTAAACTCAACGGGACCCTAGACCCGGTGCCGGTGAAACAGAGGTGTCAAGAGTGAAGGTAACAGCCCGCTTTAAACCAGCAGCTCCACCGAGAGTTAGTGCTACATAAGTAAACATCCTCTTTTAGTAAATCAATCCTATTCGATCCCTTGTGCATATCTGAGCTTGAGGTATTGTGCTTCATTAACAGGATTTTTTACAAAACAGGTAAGTTAACATATAAAGAAGAGGCTAGTGGAAGTGGAAATATTCATAGTGAATATACACTGTGCTAAGTGAATATTCAACCTCTTAAAGTGATTGTAAATGATCATCTTGTAAAACAACCCATTCAGTTTAAAATAGAAATGAAAGGCAAAACATTTGTTTATAGATATTATAAACTATCATCAATGCCTTTTTTCACTTTTTTTTCAGTGATCACATGCTCTCTGTTCTCAGCTGCATATGAGCTGGGAGGAGGAGAAGCAACAGTACACTGAGCTTCCCAGTGAAAGGCTGTGCAGGGAGGCGTCTCAGGACAAGTTTGATCATTGGAGGAGAGCAGGCTGAGTTTCCAGCTTAGCTAGAGAACTGACCACGGTGTGTTCTCCTGCTTAGTGTGGTCAGGTTTTTTTTTTATATTAAAGCAGAGGGACTGGCAGGATCACCAGGGATTTCACATAAAGGAAGTATTACAGAGAGAACAGAATACTTTTTCATTTAAGTGCATGGTACAGCAGGCACATATCAGAAATATGACATTTTAGGGTAACAAACACTTTAATAATCAAACCCCCTTTGTATGGAACAGATTAGCATGTTATTTGCTGATCTGCCAGCACTGAAGTGAACTGGTAATGGTGTCCATGAGCATGAGAGGAATACCAACCAAAGAATGGTACCCAATCAGCAGGGAATTCTGTTGTATTGACTAAGTGGGCTCCCTGTGACATCGCTCGCTCTAAACTCATATTGGTTATTATACCTACTATGGTGACTGATGCTTCAGAGGGTCGTATAGTTCTCTGTAAAACTTTAGACATTTTATATTGTTTAATCCTCCAAAAACACAGCTCCAAATTGTAAAGAAGAAATTAGAAATTAGAAGTTACAAGCATTATAAATTCCAGAAATTGAAAGCGATACATGAAAACATTTGAAGAAAGACAATGATTACTGATATAATACTGTAAAAATGAAAAACAATGAACAAATCTGTGCTCAGTTAAAACAAAGAATTTGTGCCACCTGGTGGCAAGTTTGGAAATGGTAGACTATAGTAATATGGTACTATTTTATATTTACCTTAAGACCCCTTTCACACCAAGGCGTTTTTGCAGCATTTTAGCGCTAAAAATAACACTATTAAAACGCTCATAAGACGCTCATAAAGCTCTACCCAAACATCTCAATGGACCCTTTCACACTGGGGCTTTGCGCTGGTGGGGTGTTGAGAAAAGTCCTGCAAGCAGCATCTTTGGAGCAGCTGTTGGGCGTTGAAAAAAGCGCTTCAAAAACGCCCCTCTCCATTGAAATGAATTGAAAACGCTGTAAAAACGCCTGAATAATGCCTATAATCCGCCCTGAGTTGTAGAAAATTCAGAAGCAGAAAGAGAGCATCTACAACAACAGGGCTGAACTTGTGGGAAGGTCAGAATAATTAAACAGACCATCAAAGTGCCAAAAAAAACAAAATTAAAGTGCCAAAAAAAAAGAATTAATCCCAGAAAAATGAATATTTGAAGTAAAACAAGACACTGCTTGTTAATTTACAAGACACTGCTTGTTTTACATGATATCACAAAGGATGAACATGCAAGCAGAAAGATAGCATCAATAACACATGCTTCAATAACGCTTGGAAAACGCTGTTAAAACGCCTGCAGCGTTGCGTTAATTTTAACGCTAACGCCCCTAAAACGCTGTAAAAACGCGGTAATAACGCTAAGGCGTTTTAGAGCATTTTTGAAGCGCCTTGGTGTGAAAGGGGTCTAATTATCTAGTCATGCGTAAGGGAAATACCTATTATTTGAATTCCCCTGCATATTGTTCAGGATTTGAGGTGAACGCTGGTTCTCTGGGCTGAATACATTTTCTTACCTTTAAATATTAAAACGCTATTATTAACAAAGTTTAGTATGCATATAATCACAGTACATTAGTTCTCAGTCGTGGTTCTCTTTTTAGCACAAAAATTTGAAATGCTTCCCTTGTTCTTTATACTCAACTCTTTCTCCTTCAGAAGCACCTGTACTAAACCAAATCACTTGCAAGACATCTCTGTGCTGGTATATACCAAACGCCAGACTGTCAGCATTGAGAATTATAGATCTAACAACAAATACGCTCATATGGAAACAAAAAAAAAGCGTCTGAAGTGTTTAAAAAAATCACTCAGTGAATCATTCCAGCATGCTAACTGTTATGGAATGATTGCACTCCTATGCATGCATGAAAGTGACATCATCCCGCGCCAGCCAATCAAGATTGAAGACTGGCACCTGAAGGGAGAAGGTGCAGATGCTAGTGAGAAACATCACAGGCATTAGACTCTTTGTGCATAGGCGAATACTTTTGCCTTTAGTACCGCTTTAAAGTCCAGGCTCTTTATTGCAGAAGAGACATGCAAGGTTTTATCTGCAATAAAATAAACTTGCCTGCCTGTTCGCAATTTTCTGCAGAATGTAGATTTGTACACATTACAGGAGGTCCCCGAGTTACAAACCTCCGACTTGCATACGACACCTACTTACGAACGGGAGGCGGCGTGACGTTCTGCGCATGCGCGGCCACTTTTCGACAGCGGGCACATCGGAAAACGATGTCTGCGCATGCGCGGCTACTTGACAGAACATCAGGAAACGACTTCTCTGCCGTTCTGCGCATGCGCTTCCGACTTCCGACCAAATTCAACTTAAGAACAAACAGGCAGTCCCTAACCCGTTCGTAACCCGGGGACTGCCTGTACATCTTTAGCATGGTGCCTGTGAATGATTTCTGTGCATGCACAGGAGTGATGTCATCTCGCTGGCCAAATGAGACAGCCAAAGACTGCCCCCCAGAAAAATCCAGACAGCTATTACAAAGTGGTCATTTAATTCAAGCATTAACATGGACACCCTAGGAAGGACACTGCCTCCTGTACACAGTAGAAGAGAGAAGACTTGGGACTGATACATCACATGACCACAGATATAGGTGAGTAGAAGGAGCATTAAAGTAGAACTATAGGCAAAACCTTTTCCTGGTGCCTCCATGGCAGCATACCTGTGATAAGCTCTGCTTAAGACTCCTACCCTTGGAACAGTGAATATTATAAAAAGCAAAGGCAAAGCCCCCCACGCCATTCTCCTTTTTTTCCTCATATCTTATGGTCAGTGATGGAAGACATATGTCCTTACCTCTGCCTTGTGCAGCTTCTCTCTGGTTTCAGTCTCTCCCAGGCGGAGTCCTCATCCTTGGGCTGCTGAACAGGCTAATAAGGTGAGAAGTACCTTATGTGGGTCTTTTGGGGCAACAGCTGTCTCCTAACTATGAGCGTTGTTTTTTTGCATTATTTTATGGTGTTTGCTAAGTCTTATGCCCCATACGCACGGTCGGATTTTCTGATGGATAATGCCCGATCGGAGCATGTTGTCGGACATTCCGACCGTGTGTGGGCTCCATCGGACATTTTCCATCGGATTTTCCGACACACAAAGTTTGAGAGCAGGCTATAAAATTTTCCGACAACAAAATCCAATTGCGTCAATTCCGACCGTGTGTGGCCAGTTCCGACGCACAAAGTGCCACGCATGCTCAGAAGAAATTCCGAGACGGAACAGCTCGGTCTGGTAAAATTAGCGTTCGCAATGAATACAGCACTTTCGTCACAGTGCAATGTCAAAAATGGTTTAATACAGCGCACTCTCTTCTTCTTTATAATGTGAGAAGAATTAAGTAGTTTTGCTGCTCATAGTCACACAGACTTCTCACAAACTTCTTTCTTTATTATTTATCGGGACTCCCTATATTTGGATTTGTCACATCTGATAAAATTATTTTTGGGTTGTTATTTTGTTTTTTGTTTTAAAGGCTGTTTTTGGTTGTTTTTTAGGTTTGTATTTTTTTCAAGTCTGATCTTTGTCTATTTTATATTCAGTTTTACTCCATAATATTTTTTATGTGTGTTTTGTGTGTCAAGTTACCACAACACCATTGATATCTTATATTATTTAATCTCAAGGAGATTGTTTGGTGTTGGTGTCCCTTGTTAATTTCACATTGTACTTTAGAAATGTACCTGAATCCTCACAAACAAACTGTCCTTTTTGAAGGAAAAAACACATAGGCGAGTATGATTGAAACACAAAATCCTTTATTAAGAGCTCAGAACCAAACAAAGAGGGAGGCAACACTGGAGAAACAGCTGAAACTAGCGAAGCCTTGGACCCCCAGGGCAGACATCAATTCTTTAACATCAAAATTGGTGGCCTGAGGAGTCCTTATCTAAGGGAGTGCAGTCTGGTCCAGAAGTCCCAGAGATCCGGAAAGCAGCAGATGACATCTGTGTCCCCAGGCTGTGGTACTACAAGAGCCTGCATCTTTTGCCAGACCAGACTGGATCCAGGGTCATCACTTTCTGGTCTTCTTTCCACGCTTCCTTCCTGGCTGTGGCTCAGGTGTTGGAGATGTGGCAGGAGGAGGAGTAGGACCTGGAGGAGGAGGAGGAGGACTAGTAGGACCTGGAGGAAGAGGAGGAGGACTAGTAGGACCTGGAGGAGGAGGACTAGTAGGACCTGGAGGAGGAGGAGGACAATGTGTAAGGTCACAAATGTGGGTAGCAGATGTTATTTGGCCCCTCAACTCCTTATTGAGAGCTTCCAACATTAAGGACTCACACAGGAGTTGTTGGCCCTCCTCCATCTGCCTCATTTTGCAGGCAGTTATGCAAGCAAAGTCCTCCTCCACAGTGTGGGGGCTTCTCAGGGCCTCTGTAGCCTTCCAAAAGAGGCCTATGGCAGCCTCCTCCAGGTTAATCATCTTCCTGCCCCTTTTTCTTTGAAGGTGTAGGGGAGGGACCTGGATATCAGGCAGCCTGCTTGGCCTGGCCACCTCCGCTGAGACTTCCCTGTGTATGAAAAAGGGACATGGTTTTAGTTTTTGCATCATCAATCACAATCATAAATTAGTACTCCAAACTAACATCTAGTTAACATTGTTGATTGGACAACCAGAAATATTTAGAGGAATGCTATACCTGGCTCAAGCTGGGTTCCTCCACATGTTGCTGGCTGGAAGTCCCAGGTTGGGCGTCAGAAGCCTCAGCTGGGATGGAAGGAAGCGTAGAAGGAAGACTGGAGAGTGATGACCTGGGTTCAGTCTGACCTGCCAGAAAATGCACCCTGTCATAGTACCAGTCTGGGGACATAGATGTCATCTGCTGCTCCGGATCTCTGGGAATCCTGGACCTTCTTGTGCTCCCTTAGATAAGTGCTCCTCAGGCCACCAATTAGGATCTTCAAATAGGTCATATCTGCCGTGGGGATCACCATCTTCACAAATTCCAGCAATTGATCCAGTGCTGCCTTCCTCTTTGTTTGGTTCTTATAATGTGGGTGGTTTATCTGCCACAGACAAGGCAGCTCCCTGAACATATCAATGAAGATTGCCATAAAGTCGTTATCTTTCAAGATATCCATTTTCACTGCAAGACACAACACAAGACAAACCCTAATGTCAGGCCAAACTCTCCTAATCTTGTTACAATATAGGCCTCAATCTAGAAGCAGTATAGGCCCAAGTTTGGCTCTTACCTTCGTTATCACGATCGGCGCCTCCGATACTCCTTCCTCCGCTCACAGATCGTACGTACTACGCACGCGTGTTACGCTTTATACACACTGCGCATGCGTGTAACTCCGCCCGCCCATGACGTTCTTTCTAGTCTATTCCCTGCCCCTTTTTGTTCGGCACAGTGGGGGAAGAGCACATGGCGGAGACACAGCAGGTGCGTGGTAATTACAGCAACCAGGAGGAGGGGGAAGAAAGCCCGGATCCGGAAACGTCTGGATCAAGAAGGAGAAGATTTAAGGCCTCAAATATGTCCTTTGGGGAGATGTTGGAGATGGTCGACATCCTGAAGAAGGCCGACTATAATGGAAAGTATGGACCTTACCCCAACCCCAATGTCAGAAAGTCCAAGATAATAGCGAAAGTGGTCAAAAGTCTGCACCGGAATTTCGGGGTACGACGATCGAAAGATCAGCTCAGGAAGCGGTGGTCGGACCTGAAATTAAGAGAACACGAGCAGTACAGAAAGATTCGGAGAGTGCTGCAAAAAAGTAAATAGTTGTCCAGTGTTCCTATTCTTTTTGTGTTTATTACGTTCATGCTGCTCCATGTGGTTTTCTGAACTGTTGTACAGTTTAAAATGGCAACTTTCATGTTCATGGGCACATTATTCATTCGTATCAAACATTTTTCTTTTGGACTATAAAACACCATTGTTTTTGCCATATGCATTTGACCACACTTTTTAGGGGCTACTTGTATGAAACTAATTTGGTTGTGTTTGTTACTAGAATGAAATGCAAACTAGATTCTGTGTAAGGAGAGGACACTCAGCAGCAGTTTTCACATCTGGACGCTGGAGCACTAGTGTGGGACACAAGAACACCCTTTTTATTAGGGGGCCCACACAGGTGCTCCAGTGTATACTATAGGGGGGTCTCCATCTGTGAAGCTTGTACAAGACAGGTAAAGTATTGAAGCTTGACAAAGGACAATACAAATTATACATCTTGGAACTCTGCCAAAATAGACAATTGTACCCCACTTCCAAGCAATGTTTCATATTTATAGTTCTGCCATCAAATATCTGTGTGCTAAGTATACCTTTTTTGTTTCACATAGGGGAGAAAAGACTCGGAGGACACCCCTCATCCGAGGAGACCAGAGACCCCTCACCTCTGGAAGAAGGTAAAATCCCCCAAAGACAAGAAGAGCAGGAGGAGGAAGACTTGGTGGAACTAGTCACCACAACAAGTGAGTGTCTGCGACCACAGGCTCAGGTAAGAGATGGATGCCGGAATATTTATAATACATGTTTTTTTTTGGTTTCTCTCTTTTTAGGTGATCATGATGTTGTGGATCCTGATCCTTTCACCTCGGAAAGTGCCCAGATCCTGATTGGGGAGATCATGGGGTGTAATGTTGCCTTGGAAAATATCACCAAAAACATCAGTGATGTTATTAATAAAAATAAGAACATAATTGATGTTTTGGGGAGAGTTTAAAACCCCTCCAAAGCCCTTTCTTTTATGGTGTACTACAATTTTACATTTTTTGCGCACATTGTAGAAAAGCCAAATTTTGAGGATGCACACAGTGTGCCAACATGTGCTATCTGCCATCACGGGAGATCAATGGACGCGTTTTGGGAGTGCAACCCCTTCCTCAATAATAAAGTAGCTGTAAGGAAAGGGTTGCACCCCCAAAACACGTCCCTTGATCCCCCGTGATGGCAGCTAGCACATGTTGACATTCGTAAATTGGTGTGCATCTTCAAAATTTGGCTTTTCCTGGGGTGACTTCACCCCATCTGAGCACAATATCAAACACAGTTCCTAAATACTCATGTCTGATATTGCGTTCAAGTTCTACCAAATGTGAACTTTGTAAGTTCAAGATTTGTGTCTTTCTTGTTGGTTTAAAACATGCCTGTTTTATCTTAAATGGACATTTGTACTTTTTCTAATGCCACCCCAAAAATTGTTATACAACAAACATGTTGGTTTATTTTAAAAACCTTTTCTAAATGCACATGTGATTGTGCTGGTATTAAAAAGATTGTTAATCAAGAATGTGTGGATAATTGTCTCAACACTACAACACTTTTGTGGTGCTCCAATTGCTGCTTTATGTGACAATGGGGGTTATTTAATAAGGGCCAATCCACTTTGCACTACAAGTGCAGTTTCAGTGCAGTTTCAAGTGCACTTGTAGTGCAAAGTGTCTTTGCCTTTAGTAAATAACACCCAACAGTGCTTTGTAAAGTTACACAATCACGCCATTTTCAGGACTCACCACATTTCTGTCAGGGTCAGCTAAAACAAACACAAGCAGTAAATGTCAACAAAGATTTGCTTAATTTGTTTTTTATTTGATAAAGGTTTCACACATTGTCTGGCATATTGATGGCCCCCCTACCCGCAAAGAACTCAAGGTATCTTAGCCGTACATCACGGGCACTGAGGGAGGGCAAGCCAGGACGGCCACTTTCAAGCGCCGTCAGGGTTGTTTCATTTAGAATTCCGGCCTCAGGCCCAACTGAGCCAGCATAGTTGGCAGAATGTTGACGTAAAAAGTTATGTAGAACACAGCACGCCAGGATAATATGACTCAGTTTATACTCCGCCATATGTATGGGTGTAAGAAATAGGCGGAACCGGCTGGCCATGATTCCAAATGTGTTCTCCACCACTCTTCTGGCTCTGGCCAGCCGGTAATTAAAAACCTTCTGGTCCGGGGTGAGGGTCCTCATCGGGAATGGCCGCATAAGATGGTCCCCCAGCGCAAATGCTTCATCCGCAACGAAGACGAATGGGAGTCCTTCCACATTGTCTTCTGGAGGTGGCAAGTCCAAGCTGTCATTCTGGAGACGCCTGTAAAACTCCGTCTGGGCGATGACTCCACCATCGGACATCCGGCCATTCTTCCCCACGTCCACATACAGGAACTCATAATTAGCTGACACCACCGCCAACATCACAATACTATTGAACCTCTTATAATTATAATAGTACGACCCCGAGTTGGGTGGTGGGATGATGTGGACGTGTTTCCCATCAATTGGCCCTCCGCAGTTAGGAAAGTCCCACCGCTGGGCAAAGTGGGAGGCCACAGTCTGCCATTCCTGTGGCGTGGAAGGAAACTGTGGAGTCAAACAACAACAAAAAATTAGTAATTTTGCACATAAACAGGGAAAGCAGATTAGACACAAAACTTCTTGGCCAACATCAAGATAACATTTATTAATGGGAATTTTTTAAGACCAAAGTATAAGGTACACCTATCAGATTCACCCTCCCCCCCCTCTCATGGGCCATTTCTAACATTATAGGGGGGGGACTCTTGGACAGGTAACCCTCTCCACTTCATTGAGAGATGAATGCCTAAATAATGGGTATTACTTGGAAAGGCCCCTCCTTAGTTACACTATTGGCAGCCCACTGGACAGGTAAGAAGTGTCATAATACAAAGATATAAATACACACTGTACACATTTGAGCACATTTGGACATTCTGCTATTACCTTGCAAGATAATAATGGGATACAAAAACTTTAAACAGTACCATTTGAAAGTGTTCAGGCAGGCCCTTGCACTACATGATTTGGGCAATTCATCCATAAATCTGACCAAAAAAGATATGGGTATAGTGTGTATGGGTTTGGCAAAGTCAGCAGATAGATGATTGAGGATAGATAGAGGATTGGTATCAGCTGAGTTAGCAGTTGGGGGGGAGGGAGGGTTCCAAATGATTTGGGGACCCCCCAAAAAAGCCTCTGGCATTCTGCCTGAATTTAAAGCACAAATCACATTTAAAAACATTTTAGGGGGTATTTAGGGTAAAGCACTACTATGGAGCTGATAAAATACATTGTTAAGTGACTACATGAGGTGAATATAGGGGCAGGAGACCATGCTGGGGAGGTAAGTGAAGGCAAATATGTATGAAGGACAAAAAAAATAATTACCTAAAAATCCAGCATGCATGAGGACAAAGGGGACATTCACAGCATATTCCAATCATGGTAATTAGGGAACGAGGAAAGAATTACAACATATTATCAAACATTATATACAATAAAATGTGATATTAAAGGATACAAATCTTACCTTAATATAATCCTTCTGCAGGACCTGGATGATGGCAGAACAGGTCTCCGGGATAATAATACCCAGAGCCAGGGGGGAGATGCCTGTCGAGAACTTCAAGTCCTGCAGGCTTCTTCCCGTTGCTAAGTACCGCAGGGTGGCGATGAGCCTCTGCTCCGGAGTGATGGCTTGCCTCATGCAGGTATCCTGCCTGCTGATATAGGGGGTCAGCGAAGCCAACAAACAGTGAAAAAAGGGGTCCGTCATCCGGAGAAAGTCCCTGAAATCATCAGGATTATTCTCACGGATGTCACGGAGCAAAGGCATATGACAGAACTGGTCACGCTGAAGCAACCAATTCTTGGTCCATGAACTCCTCCCCACCCTGTTCATGGACTGGACTTGTGTCAAGGTCAGGACCCCAACACCAAGCCCCCGCACAGCACGAACTCTACGAGGAGTACGTATACGCAACATGGCTAGAAAACGGTCGGCAACTCAGAACGAAGTAACAGAAGGCACTGAAGAACAGCAAGGCCTGTGAAGAGTAGCCTGAAAAACAGTAATGAACGAACAAGAACACAATGGCTAATCAAAGTCACGCGTAGCTTGCTGCACGCACTGAAGAGCAGATACAAACCCACAAGCACAAACTGAACAGCAGAAAACGATCTGAAAACCACGAGTCTGAAAAAGCGCGAATCATCTCTCACCAAACTTTTACTAACACGAGATTATCAAAAGGAGCCCAAAGGGTGCCACGCTTGGTTCTGAACTGGCCTTTTCTAGTCTCGTCGTAGGTGGTTGACGTGGTTCCGACAACTTTGTGCGACCGTGTGTACGCAAAACAAGTTTGAGCCAACATCCGTCGGAAAAAATCCTAGGATTTTGTTGTCGGAATGTCCGATCAATGTCCAACCGTGTGTACGGGGCATTAGACAGGCAGAGCAGCTATCCTTCCTATTTTCTATTACTTACTTATTTTTTTGTTTCTTATTTCCTGTATTATGTCCTTTTTGCCTTTACCTTTCTTTCAGTCCTCTCCATCCTTGTTTTTCTGTTCTCATCATTTTTGCTTGTTTGTGTGTCTAAGCCTTTTCCTTTGAGTTCGGATATTAAGCAGTTTCCTTCCCTCTTGCTTCTGCACTTTCCCGGGCTTATGCTACTTCCTATGGCGTCCCTCGTGCTGTCTGGCACGCATGCACCGATGTCTGTCTCAGGGGAGATGCAGTGGTGGAGAGGAGCCGATGTGCAGGACGGCTTTGCGGTGGGGGTTGTGGCCCAGCGGGCGCATGTGGACTAGAGCGGAGGCTATGGTGCCATATTGAAAGAGTGAAAACTATGTAGTTTTGCCCTCACTTTTCTATTTTTCATTGGTCTGGTTTACCCTTTATTTATTTTTTATTTGTTCCTCTCTATCCCTCCAGCTGCTCTCTCTGCTCTGCGGATTATGAGTCGATCACCAACAAGTCAAGACCCTCACTTACTTCTTAGGTAAGGACCGTTGTTTTAAAAAAAATGTAAGAGAAGAGAAAAGAGTGCATTGATGCTGGTACATTTTTATTTCCAGCCCTGTATGCCAGAAGTTCAAGGAGACCTCCGGGCACCACAAAGCTTCTCCTAGGCAGGAAACCCCCAGGAAGTGCTGGGCCTACGGAGCTATTCCTTTGGCAAATAAATTAGTCTGCAAAGACTGCTTCCATGATTATGCTGCTGTGAGAAAGAGGCGGAGGGCCAACAAGAAACAGATTTGATTAAGCAAGTCGTTAAGGATTTGCTCTCAAAGCTGGTATCTCCCATGCCCTTGCAGCAAGACACACAAAGAGAGGGCTGCTGCAGTGATGGGTGTGAGTGAGTGAGTGCCCCCCCCCCCCCCCTCCACGTTCCCGGGCTAATCACATGGACAATCATCTGGCCGACAGCTGAGAAGCGGTGCATGTGAGAGAGGGCTTTGCTAGTCTGCCTGTCTTCAGCCTCTCCGTGCAGTAAGCAAGCACGTTCCCCTGATAGCAGACGGGCGGCCAGATGAAGTGGGAGAGTGAGAGAGGTGAGAGAGAAAGAGGTGAGCGGCTGCTCTCACAGGCTACATCCCTGCCACTTCTCTATTCCACTCCATTCGAGCAGACTCTACAGTGTGACAGAAATCTGAGAAGCGGTGCATGTGAGAGAGGGCTTTGCTAGTCTGCCTGTCCCCAGCCTCTCCATGCAGTAAGCAAACACACGCCGGCGTTCTCCTGATAGCAGACGGGCGGCCAGCTAAAGTGGGAGAATGAGAGAGGAGAGAGAAGTGAGCGGCTGCTCTCACCGACTACTTTCCCCCACTTCTCTATTCTACTCCATTCGAGCAGACTCCACAGTGTGACAGAAACCTGAGGATGACAACCCGCAGACAAGCAGCCCTGCAACCAACAGCAGGGAGAGGAAGAAAATCGACAGACGGCATTAAGGCTTACCTATCCCCCCGCACACCTGAGCAAGCAGGAAGGTCGGATACAAAGAAGCGGAGTTAATGCCATTGACAGTGCAGAAAAAGCAGAGCGGGCGTCCTGGATAAAGCAGGCGAGTGCCCAGATGACAAGTGATAGTGTCGTGGCAAACGGTAAGAGACCTCCTACAGCAGGGAGAGGGAGGAAGACCCCAGAGCAAAGCCCCCCCGGTGGTGATGGGAGCCCCAGGGTAATAGGGGCTAAGAACAAGGGCCAACCCATCCCTGGTAACGGATATCCATCAATGGACATACAAAGCCCACTAGTAGGGATCCGGGGCACAATGACACAAGGGGAGGATAACAGGTGGTCATTAGAGGAGGCACAGTCCATAGACACAGAGACTATGATGGGAAGAGGAGGAGAGGACCCAATCCCCGCTATGGACCGAAGTATCAGACAGGAACACCCAAAAATAACAGGTGGGGACATGGGAGTATGCGGGTCACCACATAGACACGAGTATGATCAGGAGAGCGCTCAGGATGGTGAGGGGAACCCACAGGGGGGAATGGACAAAGTGCAGACCCAGAAAGGGACATCTGGGAATTGTTGAAGGCCCTCCCCACCAAAAATGATATTCAGCAATTAATAAACGCAGTTGAACAATCCTGTATGCAAGCAGTGGCAAGTTTAAAAGAGGACATCAGGGATCTGGGACACAGAGTAGAAGGGGTGGAAAAAGAACAAGAAACCACCATACAGGCAGTGGCAGATGTTCAAGAATCCATGAAAAAATATGAAGAGACATTAAATTCATACAGAGAACAGCTGGATGAGTACGAGAATAGGGATAGGCGACAAAATATACATATAAAAGGACTGAAGGAGTCAATTGCAGCGACAGAATTAGCCCCAGCAGTACAAAAAATTTTTGGACAGATTCTGGGGGATCAAGCCCCAAATGTCATTGAAATAGATCGGATACATCGGGTCCCTCCGCAGAATACAAAAGCTGACGTACCCAGAGATGTAATCGCTGTGAAAGAAAATATAATGAAGACAGCACATAATACTCCTACGATTACATTTGAAGGCTCAAACATAGCCCTGTATCCAGATATTTCAAAAAGAACTCTTTTTAAGCGAGGGTCGGTCCGCCCACTGTTAGAAATCCTACGAAAGGCTGAGATTAAATATCGGTGGGGTTCCCCTTCAGTCTAACAGCTTCCAGGAATGGAAGAACTGCAACGTTGCGAACAAAGGATCATTTAAAATCATTTGTGGAGAAACTAGACCTTCCGATGGTGGACTTTACGGACTGGAGAATACATTTTTTAGGGCCCCCCCTGCAACGAGCAGATAAGTGGCAAGAGGTACCGGCAAGGGTTAACAGGGGTATAGCCCAAAGAAGGACTTAAAGGACTCTTTTTGGGTTTTTTTTTTTCCACCTGGGAAGGGTTCTATAGGGCAATGCCCGGGAGGAGGGGGGAATAGATGGGGGGACATGTTGGGAAATGAGGACCTTGTGTAGGTCAATAGGCCAGCCCCAATTAAAGGGGAGAGTAATCCTGCGGAAGGAAGGGAAGGGAGGTAGCCTGCGCGCAGGAGGTGTCTGTGCGTGTAGGCTCCCCACCCGATTTTTAGATATACCCCTAAAGAGAGGTTTTTGGTATGGGGGAAGAGTATGCAAGGTTTATGTTTATGACACAAATATGATATATTTTTTGTTTTCTTGTTTTTTTATGTATAGGTATGTGTTTAATGGGGTATTGAATGTTGGGAATGGGGAGGTAACGGGGGGGGTGGGATTGGCAGAGGAGAAGACAGAGACCAGGGGCAAGGGACTGTGGGGTTCCTGGGACAAAATAAAATGACAGCCATATTGAAAATATGAGGGGTTTGAGTTCACCAAATAAGAGAGGGCGCCTATGGGTGGAGCTGCAGCATTTAGGAGCTGACGTTGTTTTCCTGCAGGAGACCCATTTTAGGGGCAGCTCGATTCCAGGCCTGCCCCAGAATATATTGAATCAATGGTATCATGCGGTATCCCCAGTAGCGAGGGCAAGAGGGGTCACAATTGCGTTTAAGAAGTCATGCCCCTGGATAATGGAGACCGTGCAAAGTGATCCAGAAGGTCGGTATTTGTTCGTAAAAGGTGTAATACAGGGGAGACGATATACATTTGCTTCAATATATGCGCCCAATGAAGGGACTGTTAATTTTTTGGTTCAAATGTTTAGAAAACTGGAAGAATTTAAGGAAGGATGTGTAGTGGTAGGAGGAGACTTTAATATGGTGCTAGATCCGAGTATAGATACATCCACGGGTAGAACCGCTCTATCTTTTAGAGCTATAAAGCAGGTTAAACAAACCTTATGCTCACAGCATCTTGTGGACAGCTGGCGAGCTCTACACCCAGGGACTAGGGACTTTAGTTACTACTCTAAAACACACGATATATACTCGCGGTTAGACCTTTTTCTGGTGGACCAATTCTACCTGGGGAATGTCAACACAAGTACAATCGAACCAATAACTATGTCCGACCACGCCCCAATAATTCTGACCCTCCGATCAACACAAACGGCCCGTTCGGAACTAATATGGCGTCTGAACGAGTCACTGTTGGATAAGGAGGATATAGTGGAGAAACTAAGTATTAAGATAAAGGAATATTTTGAAATAAATAAAACAGAAGAAGTGTCA
The DNA here is from genome assembly GCF_042186555.1 of Aquarana catesbeiana. Classification (NCBI taxonomy): domain Eukaryota; kingdom Metazoa; phylum Chordata; class Amphibia; order Anura; family Ranidae; genus Aquarana; species Aquarana catesbeiana. Next base: position 447,616,449 of record NC_133326.1, on the reverse strand, counting down.
GATCAAGTGGTGTGGGAAGCCCACAAGGCAGTTGTAAGAGGGGATCTAATCGCCTTTGGTGCGCATATAAAGAAGGAAGGTAAAAGAGAAATAGACGATCTACTAGAGAAGATTAGTACCCTAGAGATAAAACACAAGAAAAATCTTGACCAAATGGATGGCAGATGTCTGGAGAGCTTACGAGCAGGGCTTTTGCAATGCCTAGAACGTAGAGCGAAGAACAAAATTAGGTTTTTCGCAAATAGAGCATACGAACAAGGAAATAAATGGGGACGGCTTTTGGCAAAACAACTTAAAAAACAACAGGACTCTAGACACGTGCATAGCTTACTAGTCCAAGGTAGGAAAATAATGGATACAAAGGTTATAGCGAAAGAATTTGGTAAATTCTATGAGGCCCTATATAACATCTCCAAAACAGAACCATCTGAAGGAGGGGAAAGCGAGGGACAAAGGAGGAATGAGATAGATGAATATATTGAGAATGCTGCCATGCCTACACTACCCAGAGAAATATCTGTGGATATGGAACGTCCAATCACGGTTGAAGAGTTGAGCAGAGTGATAGCAGCCCTGCCCTCCGGGAAAAGCCCAGGGCCGGACGGGCTGACAAACTCATATTATAAGAAATTTCTCCCAGTTTTGGTAAAGCCACTCTGTAGTTATTTTAACTCTATTAATGCCGCAAGTCCACTCTCTCCAGAAGCATCACTGGCATATATAACGGTGTTACCAAAAGAGGGAAAAGATCCCCAGGTATGTGCTAATTACAGGCCTATCTCTCTGCTGAACTCTGACACCAAACTATTGGCAAAAATCTTGGCCTTGAGACTTCAGGAACATGTAGGAGATTTGGTACATCCAGATCAAACGGGGTTCATAAAGGGACGGGAAGCAAGAGACAACACCATCCGCGCGCTCCATATATTGCAATGGATGCAACACAGTCCGGATGGAGCCCCAGGAATCACTCTGTCGATGGATGCTGAAAAGGCCTTCGACAGAGTGAACTGGGGCTTTATGAGAGAAGTACTGGGGAGGATAGGACTGGGGGAAAAAATGTTAGGGTGGATCATGTCCCTATATGCGAAACCAAGAGGAAGAATTAAGGTCAACGGGACAGTATCTGAATGTTTCAACATACAAAACGGTACCAGGCAAGGGTGTCCGCTGTCCCCCCTGATATTTGCGATAGTAATGGAACCACTTCTGCGCAGAATCAGAAAGAATAAGGAGATAGCAGGGACGTATATAGGACATATGGAACATAAAGTAGCAGCGTATGCGGATGACCTATTATTTTTCCTCTCCGCTCCTCAGACATCTATAGCCGCATTGATGGTGGAGGTACAGAGATTTGGAAGGGTGTCTGGTTTCAAGATTAATTTTGAGAAATCAGTCATCTTTCCTAGTAATGTCCCAGTGGAGACGGAGAGGTCATTGAAAGAGATGTATCCATTTATATGGAACGAGGGGTCGCTGACATACTTGGGGGTACAAATTAGCGCAGACTATGAACTATTGTATGAACGTAACTATGGCTCATTATTGAAAGAAATAACAGAAGAGCTAAAGAAATGGAAGGGTAAATACCTGACCTGGTTCGGGAGAATCAGTGCCATAAAAATGAGTATACTGCCTAGAATAGTTTATGTGCTGCGCACAGTGCCAATCAGGTTGCCGGCGACTCTCTTTAGGCAAGTGCGTAGGCTGTTCGTGGCCTATGTGTGGAGTGATAAAAGGCCTAGATTGGCTTACGATATCTTAAGAAGGAGTAGAGTCGAGGGCGGCCTAGGACTCCCAGATATAGCATCCTACTATAAGGCCATGACTCTAGTTAGAATATTGGACTGGTGCCATGACCTAAAGAGAAAACCATGGGTACAGGCAGAAATGTCGATGGCGGGGAGAAATCTGGCAGGAGCACCATGGATCCAAGGGTCATTGAGAGGGTTGTCACAATGGACATCACCGATGACCCTGAATTCACTGGAAGTATGGGATAGAATGAACAGAAAGGGTAGATATGCCCCCCAGACCTCCCCTCTGGCTCCTCTGGAGGGATTCCCTTGGTTCCCTCCGGGGGAGGAGATGGGAAGTCTGGGGGTCTGGGGTCAAGACGGGAATACTGGATGTGGTAAGTTTGCTCCAAGTGGAGCCCTATTATCACTGACAGAGATGGCCTCGAGATTTGGTGAGACATGAATGACAGAATGGAAACATCGTCAAATGATGGGTTTTCTCAAGAAAACAAAACCGTTAAGACCCAAGAACTCACTTACTGCATTCGAGAGGCAGTGTGCACAAATATCAGAATTGGGGCATATGCTATCTCGGATGTACAAAATGATGCTAAGGGAACAAGAAAGGACACCCCCATACTTTGTAAAAGAGTGGGAGAGGGAGCTGGGTCAAGTTTGGACAGATAAACAAATTAATAGAATGATATCGTTAACATTTACTACCTCCATAAGTTCAAAGGTGCAAGAAATGGCATATAAGTTCCTAGCGAGGTGGTACAGGACACCAGTAAAACTAGCACAAATCTCCTCAGCATCTAGTGATAGGTGTTGGAGGGGTTGTGGACAGAGGGGAACATTTCTTCATCTTTGGTGGACATGTCCAATAATTAAGTCGTTTTGGGAATCAGTGGCCCCGTGGATTAAGAAACTAACAGTGGATTCCCTGGAGTTCGGACCTATACAATATCTATTTCATGGAAATCCTGGACCCGTCAAAAAGTATAGAGAAAGCATAACCCCACACTTATTAAACGCAGCAAAAAAACTAATCCCGAAGTACTGGAGGCAGGACCGGAGCCCGTCAGTCATAGAGTGGAGAAACGAGGTTAATATAATAAAGGAAGCGGAGAGGTGGGTTCATGTGGTTAAAAACCAAAAAGAGAAATTTGAAATGACATGGGCGAATTGGGAACAGTGCACCAGGGAGATAATGGAAGAGGGTAACATCAATGGGTAATGGAGGAAGAAATGGTATAGTCATTAAGAATAAAGAAATAAGAAGATTGGCCCTGAAAGAAAGAGTTAAATATTGACATGACTTCTCTAATGCTAACCAAGTAAAGGGGGTGGGGGGTAAGATAATGTATGGTTACATGTTCTCATGTTCCTGTTTTTTTTTTTTTTTTGGAGTTCTTCCATTCTCCCCTAATCGCCTAATAAACACTGGGTGGTGGTGGTAGGGCGGTGTAGGATTTTCCTTCTTTTTTTTTTTGTACACAATTTACTAAATATGGATTATAGTGATTTATGACACGAATCAGAATAAGGGGGAAATTCACTTTATAATCTCATCTAATCATCTTTGGACATTGGGGGGGAGGAGTTGGATTAAATTAATACTAAGGGGGGGGGAATCACAGAATGCGTTTTTTTTTTTTGTCTACACATGCACAAATTATACAATCATGAATTATAGTGATTTATGACACGAATTAGAATAAGGGGGAAATTCACTTTATAATCTCATTTAATTACGTTTGCACATTGGGGGGAGGAGCTGGAGTAAATTAATATTAAGGAAGGGGGGGGGGGGGGGCAGAAAATCACAGATTGTGAATTTTTTTTTTTTTTTTTACATATGCACAATTTATATATTTATGAACTATATTGATTTATGATATGAATTAGAAGAAGGGGGAATTCACTTTATAATCTCGTTTAATCACGTTTGCACACCGGGGGGAAGGAGTTGGAGTAAATTAATACTAAGGATGGGGGGGGGGGAGCCACAGATATTTTTTTTTTTTTCTCCCTGTGTAACTTGTAAACCTCGGTTAGGCCCCTTTCACACTGGGGCGGTGGGGGCGTCGGCGGTACAACAGCGCTATTTTTAGCGCTGCTGTACCGTCATTCTTGCAGCGGTATTCGGTTGCTAGCGGTGCGGTTTTAACCCCCGATGGCGGCCGAAAAAGGGTTAAAATCCCTCGTACAGCGCGGCTATAGCCGCGGTATTGCCGCGGTATAGCCGCGCTGTCCCATTGATTTCAATGGGCAGGAGCGGTGAAGGAGCGGTGAATACACCGCTCCTTCACCGCTCAAAAAAAGCGGTTTGCAGGACTTTTTTCACCGTCCTGCCTGCGCACCGCTTCAGTGTGAAAGCCCTCGGGCTTTCACACTGAACAAACAGCGGAGGCTGTTTAGGGGCGGTTTGCAGGAGGTATTTTTAGCGCAATACCGCCTGCAAACCGTCCCAGTGTGAAAGGGGTCTTAATGGGATAGGTGTGATAATTGTGGATTGATGTAATTTGTAGTTTTGTTTTTGGGTTGAATGTAGGGGTATAGTATGTTGTATAAATGGTGTAATATATATATGAAATAAAAATTTTGATTATTAAAAAAAAGACACACAAAGAGAGGTAGAAGATTTAGCCCTTCCGGGTCCATCCATAAGTGACCCTTCTGTACCAACACCAGTTCTACCGCCTACAGGTTTGACAGATAAGGATCTGTCTTAGGCATCTTTTGATGAAGCAGAACCTTCAGGATTCAGCTTTTCATTGGTCCAGCCCTACGTCCAGGCAGTTGAACAAGCCATAGGCTGGGAAGAAGCAGAGGAACAGCCTAAAAACACAAAAAGCTATTTCCCTTTTTTGAAGCGTTATCTGTACGTTTTCCTCTTATGGATGAAGTTTAAGAGGAACTGCAGTCTGCTCACATAATTTGTAATAAAAGCATCTTTGCCATTATGAAGCTTCCCTCCAACCACTTTGCATATCATTTTATATATACTGTGATTCTGTACTTGCCAAATATGCTGCAGAAATCTCCCTCCACTGAGTCTGGCTGCAGCCATTTTAACTGTGGGCAGCTGCAGCCTGTTCACTTCCTGGATTTACGCAGACACACAGAGGCACACCTCCAGCTCTGCAGCTCTCATTGATCCTCTTATGACTCATCCCCCCTCCCTTCCTGGCAAACTCTCGTGAGAGAGAGCTGTGCATTATGTCATAAGCCTAGGCTTTTTACCAGACAAGAAACAGGAAGTGGGCTGTATAAGGTATTTACTGGCAGAAAAAAATGTTTTACTATCCAAAGTTAAAACACGGGCAGAAGATTTAATAGATGGAAAGTTGAAAAAATGACTGAAGTTCCACTTTAAAGATCTCATAGAGGATGAATGGAAAAAAACAGAAGAAATTCTCACTGAAACGTCTTAATAACTTATACCCGCTGGCGGAAGGAGATTCCACAGCACTAGACAATTCACCAGTGGTGGACACAGCAGTTGTCCGCTTGGTCAAAAATATTACCTTACCTATGGACTCATGGGTAACATCATTCAAGGATCCGTTTGTCAGGAGCATTGATTCAGATTTAAAGAAAGCTTATCAAACAGCTGGAGGTGCGTGCAGGCCGGCACTTGCACTAACGTCAGTATCAAACGCTATAAGGGTATGTACAGACAACATAGAGAGAGCCATCCAACAGGATGTCCCAAAGGAGGATATAGGGAAAGCACTTGAACTTAAACAATCTGCAGATTTTATTGGAGAAGGGGCCATTGATACCATCAGGTGCTCCACTATATCAATGCTGCATATGGTGATGGCCAAACAGGCCTTGTGGCTAAAAGCATGGGCTGTAGATGCACCGTTAAAACAAAACGGGTGCAGAATTCCTTTTGACGGGAAAGCACTGTTTGGGGAGAAACTCAAGAAAGCTTTTTCCCCATGTAACAGGGGGCAAGTCTGGATTATTGCCCCAGGACAGGAGGATTAGAGGAGCCAGAGTTTTTTCATCCAAATTCCAATTCTCAAGAGGAAGAGATTTTAGATAGTTTCGTCAAAATAAAGACCCTAGAAAAAGCTGATAGAGCACTTAGGCAACCTTCTTGCCTCAAACAAAAGAACCTTCCTAATCCCCTGAACAACACAAAGTCCTTTTGACATGAGACCGTCCCAAGTGTTCCCAGTCAGGACCAGACTAAAACACACGTACCTATCCTACCCTCCTTCCCTAAATATCTGAGGGTGGCAGTTTACAATTTAAAAATTTACCCTCGGGCCTCTGTACCTCGATGAGGGCATTTATAAAGGTCCTGATTGCGATCCTAATCCTGCTGAGAGAGAGGGGGTTCAGGGTTTTTCACTACTTGGACGACATTCTATTGTTAGCTCCCAGTCCCGCACAGCTGCTAAAACACAAGAAAATTTTGATGATGACCCTTGCGGAGTTCGGATGACTGGTGAACCAGGAGAAGTGTCCTCTCACCCTGAACCATGATATATATGATTTATCTGTGTGCATTATTCGACACCTCAGTAGGAACAGTGTCTCTCCCCCCTCAGAAGGCGACTTCCATTTCTTGGAAAATGAAGCACATCAGAACACTTTCTCACCTGTCAGCCTCTGGGTGTCTGAGTCTAATAGGGACTACTGTATGTCAGCTTGCATCCCAATGTTACCAGGGGCACCTGAGGTATTTTCAGCTGGGATTCTTGTTGCAGTGGAACAAACAATACCTAACTCAGCACATTCATCCAACGAACTCCATGCAAAGAGGTCTTCTGTGGTGAACGAAGAAAGATGTGCTCTCGAGACCACGCCTGTTACAATGCCTCTCTTGGGCCATAATTACTACAGAGAGGCTCAGAATTACAGGCCTTGGATTCAACAAATGTACATGTTACCTTCCTCCCAGACAATACGGGTTTTGTTCCAAAATTATCTTCTTGTTCCCCTCTTTCAGAACCTTGGGCACTGCCTACTTTCTCGGATCTGGAATCAGGCTCTTTGCATGAATTGGACATCTCTAAAGTCCTGAGATGCTACCTTCAGACTATGGCTCCCTTCAGTGATTCAATTAAATTATTCAGAATTCCTTGGGAAAGAATAAAGGCAAGGAAGCTTCCTCAGAACTATCTTGTCATGGATATGCAAACTAATCCACAAACCGTGAAGGGCTAAAGGTCTGGACCCTGCTTTTGGTCAGAGCACATTTAACTAGGGCAGTGTCCACATTCTGGGCAGCAAGGGCAAACTTGGTTGATACAATTTGCAAAGCAGCAACATGGTCATTCGAAAGCATGATCATGCGGCACTACAGGATTGATCCAGGAGCTCTCACTTTAGTGGAATTTGGGAAAAAGAGAATTCAGTTTGCTTTTGCATTTTCTAAATACATAATTTTTTGTAAGCATTAAACCAGTTTTCAGCAAATTATTAAGTGTTCTTGCATAACAAGACCACTTACTGTTATCTCACATATATATATTATTGTAGCACTGGTAGATTTCTAATCTACCGCTTATATGTAAATTTAGTGGGTCATCTGTTCTGTACATAGTTCACAGTTAATCTATGGCTAAATTAGTCTCTGTTCCAGCGTTGGCTGTGTTGCGTGCAGTTCTACACTGTTGCCTGTAGGTGTCGTTATCATCATAGGTCAGTGTTGGAAAGCAACAAGCTAAAGTATATTGAGTGCCCTTCTTTCTCGGAGGCAACTCGGCAGAGGTGGTCCACTGCCATGCATTCTGGGAGAGGGTATTTATGGACAGACGCCATGCGCTAGGGGTCAGTTTCTACCTTGTGGCCCTCCAGGCTGGAGGGCTGCGACTCTGCAGCCGTGCAAGTAGGCCCAGAAGCCTGTCTGGGGCCTACTACTGCTGGGATGGTTCTGTGCTGTCTGTCCTGCGGGAAGAAGCCGAACAGTTGAGAAGACCCAGGGGAGGACCCATCTTGGAAGGGACCATGCGGAAGGCTGGTCTAGAGAGGGGCCTGGTGACTCGATTGGAGGACGCATCTTATATTTAACCTACCACACAAGTACTGCTGGGTCGGCTTAAAGGTTCTGGTACTGTGTTGCTGTTCATCTAAAACAACTACGTCCTGTGGTAGAGAACTGTACAGTTACATCGCTCTTCTAAAGTCTGTGGCAAAGACTTTTCTTTTGTTCGTGTTACACTCTGGCTGCTAGGTTAGTGAGAGAGACCTATCCGGGTGGGCAAAGATTTAATCCTGGACTGAAAGTATATTCGTCCCTGAGATTTCAAATTCCTCAGTGTCCTAAGGAAAAGGTATTTGAACTTTCCTGCAACTCTTCTTCTACTTCTTTCCTGCTACTTCTTCCAGTTATTTCCTATTAAAGCATTGGAAAAGTACTAAAATGACTGGTGCCTACATTGTCAGATACAAAGCTCAACATGGACTCTAAGTTCTAGTATTGGTGAAACTATGGGTAAAGAGGTGACAGTAACAGCCCGATTTAAATCAGCAGCTCCTTCGGGAGTTAGTGCTACATTATTATTCTTATTATAGCCAAATTTACCACCCTAACTCCTCCCACAGCTTTTACACTACATAGACAGTAATATACCGAAACGTGTGGATTGTTCCCGATTGGTGTGCTATTACTTTGTGGAACGTTTCGCCGAATGGTTCACGAAATACCGTTGTTTTTGCGGCGTTATTGGTCCCATAGGAATGAATGTCGAAATGTTCAAAACTAGAGTGGGAGCTGACAAAAGCTGAAAAATCAGGACATGATTTCTAAACTGCCACCACTCCCTCATTTTCAAGCCCACCTACACAAATCTTGTATCAAAACTTTCAGCTATCCCTGCTGCCACTAAACATGTCCATGGCTAAGCCATAATCCTGATAGTTTTCACAATATGACCATTTGTTTGCAACTCACCCCGTCCATTGACATTCATTGAAACTCCACTCTAGCCACTTCAAATTTGAAGGGCAATATCTAAGGGCAATATCTATCTTTTTAAAATACGACCGTTTGAAGTACTGCACAGTTATTACAGCTATCATGATCTTGTGTATTGTGTTTTGAGCAGTGGTTGTGAAGCATAAACAGGGCATGAGCGTTGCCAGGAAACAGTGGTTGTAAACACTGATTATCATCAAACAGATAGCACACCTTCACCTCCATTCTACGTCAAGATGCTGAGACCCCCCAAATGCATGTGGTCATACCTTCATCTGCTAGGCTTGATAATGCTGCTAATGTTTTTATAAATGTGTGTTTTAATTTAACTGTGAAGCACTTTGGGCAACAACGTTGCAATTAAATGTGCTATATAAATAAATAAAAGTTGAAATGCATTTCTCACTCTATCAAGCTTGTCATGTGCACTTTTTAAACTTGATCAATCAATTGGTTAGTGTAATGTTTACTATCTTTACTCACTCCAAACACTCCACACAGTTACTCTGCCCACTCCATAAAGTTACTCTGCCCAGTCCAACCTTTCCACAGTTACTCCAGCCACTCCAACCGCACAACAGTTACTCAAGCCATTCCTCCCAGTTACTCTGCCCACTCCAGCTGTAGACTACTGGTGGAGGCAAGAACACTTCACACAATTTCCCCAGAAATTGTAGCTTTTCTAGTTTATCACATATATGCTGCTATGGAAGCACCAGGAAAACAGAAAAGATTGACCGCTGTCAGATTATGTTTCGCCATTTGTGTCCCATTACGGAGATTTCCCTGCGCTTCCTGTCTATAATGGTAAACCGATCAAATAAAAGAGGGCAAATCTCCTTAACAGGGGCACAGGCAGCAATAAAAATTGACAAGCATTCTAATCCCTCGTCACTCTATCCAAAACTAAAAAAAAAAAAATTCCCTTTAGTTATACTTTAAGTCCCAATTCAAACTAGTGCAGCAGGGTAGGGATCAAATCTGAAAGCAATGGGAGATCTCCCTGATAAATAATTTGGGATATTCGACGATTTGACTCCTTACTCCATGCCAGAAAATGTCTCCATGCCATTGCTGGTAAGAACCCTGGGTTACCAAACAGGGGTGTCATTAATCCCACTTTAGGCGAAAGTCCTAATTGGGTTTGTAGTTTATCCCAGGTACGCAATAAATGTGCTGTAAGAAAGGATAACGAGGAAGGTGGGCCCCGGGCAGAGATATCTAGCCAGGGAAGCACCTGGAGATCCAAGGGAGCAATTGACTGTTCTATGTGTACCCATTGTTTAAGATGGGAGTGATGGAACCCATTTACTAGTCTAGTTAACACTGCTGCAGCGTGGTAGTAATATAGGTCAGGTGCCCCTGCGCCCCCCTTTGTTTTGGGGAGAGATAAAATTCTCCTTTGCAATCTAGGTCTATTACATCCACAGATAAACCTTGTAAAGGTAGATTGTAGAATGGTAAAAAAGGAACGGGGGACCGCTATAGGTATGGTTTGGAAAAGGAAGAGAAAGCGTGGTATTATATCCATTTTTAATATATTGATCCTCCCAAACCATGAGTAATGGGCTCGCTCATATTTCTTAATGTCCTGTATTGTACGCTGCATAAGAGGATAATAATTTTCCATATATAGCTTAGTAAGATCTTGTGGAATTTTTATGCCCAAGTATTGAAGTGTCGAAGTACAGATCTTAAATGGGAAATTATTCCCTAGAGCTTGAACTTGACGTGGTGATAGAGAGACATTAAGAATTTCTGATTTGGACAAATTTACTTTAAAATTTCTCAGAGCTCCAAAACGCTGAAATTCATACAGAATAGATGGCATGGAGACATGTGGGTTGGTAATATAGAGTAGCAGATCGTCAGCAAATACTGCCAGCTTCACCTCCTGTCCGTCTAATGGTATGCCTGAGATACAAGGATTTTGTCTAAGAGCAGTTACCAAATGTTCCATTACTAAAACAAACAAGAGGGGAGACAGCGGACATCCCTGGCGTGTACCATTATGAATAGGAAAGTTAGGGGATAATGATTGATTAATCCGTATTCTTGCTCTTGGCTTGGTATAGAGTGCCATAATTTTTCTTAACAGAATTGGTCCTAATCCTATTTGAATCAAAGTTTGTTCCAAAAACGGCCACCCAACACGGTCAAATGCCTTCTCAGCATCCACAGAGAGAAGGCAAGCTGGTATCTTTGCTGATTGGGCATATTCGATGAGTAAAAGGGATTTAAGCGTGATCCCTACTCAGCAACAATCAATTAAACATTGGTTGGAATATCGGCAAATAACGTCTTTTCTTTCTTCTTTTCCTTCTATAGATGTGTTTAATAGAGAGCCAGATACCTTTGAGTCTCTTCTGTTACAACAAAATACACCAGAACATATTCTGTCTGCAGTGTATGGGGTTCTTATTCTTAGACTCCATACATGTCTCCCGGAGTTCACAAATAAGTGGAAAATGGACTTGAATGTTGAAATTAAGCCAGAGGAATACAATGTCCCATGCTAAGATGGTAGCCATCGATCAAAATCAAATTCCAAAATTTGAAAAACTTTGGCATCCTTGGATAAAACAACAGTTCCTGTCAAATTTCAATGACTCTGTCCTGTTGCCATGGTAACAGATTAAATGACTTACAGAGACACCCATTCTAAGGCTTCAAAGAGAACTAAAAAGAATAATAAACTGACAAGCGGGACAACCTTGTGGACCATACCTCTGCCTTTCTACCCTTTTTCTTCTTTCTCTTTTCTTTTCTCCACCTTACGATTAAAGCTCCTTATCAGAATTTATTTGACCTATATACACTCTACCTGTAAACAATATGTATAGTAGGTATAAATCATTTAAATACCTACAAAAGTAACTAAGGAAATGATATATATCTTTAATTTAGGTTTACGTGAACCCAATGTTTAATATTTGAAATTTCATGATATTTACCTATATAAACCCCACTGTAAAACAATGAGCTTACTTTATAGATCCTTGTAAACTTACTTTATGTATCTTTATAATATTGTATACTCAATAAACTTCTTTTGACAAGGAAATTAAGCCAGAGGAATGGGAAAAAGCATTTACTCTTACACATAGTATGTCGTTAGCAATCAAGGCCCACGAGACAAATTTTAAGCTTCTCTCTCGGTGGTATAGATGTCAGTTGTTGCTTCACCGGATATATCCAAATGTTTCAGACCTGTGTTGGCGCTGTCATTCTGCCAAAGGTTCTTTATTACATATTTGGTGGGAATGTCCTTCGGTACATAATTTTTGGGACATGATACTGCAGCTTCATACCCGTGCAACTGGGGTGACTATTCCCAACATACCTCAAATTACTTTGTTATCCATCTTACCTGGCTCGTACAAAAGCATTAAAAAAGGCCTTTTAAGACACTGGTTGACAGCTGCAAGGGCAGTAATACCGCGCCACTGGCGGTCAGCACATGCTCCATCGTTGACTGATTGGATTCTAGAGATGGACCATATTGAGAGGATGGAGACTCTTCTATCACAGGAATTGGACACGTACGAACAATGTCGTCAAACTTGGCTTCCTTGGAAAGTGCTAAGGGAGTCCCCTGAACTACGGAATCTGTATGTGGTTTGGAGGTAGGATATGAAACTGGTGGAGAGGTGGTTTGAGTGAGGCGATCCTGGTTTGAGTAACTACTTCGGGTAGTGTATTTAATAAGAACATTACGGTCTCTTTTTTTTTTTTTTTTTCTTTTTTTTTTTCTCTTCATTTACTTTTTTTGTGTTGTGTCTGTGTGTGTGTTTTGTGTGATTATAGCTAATATTACTGTGGGGGTTGAAGAAAGGGAGTAGGAAATTATATATTTTATTTTTCTAAATGGATGAAAGAAAATAAGGCAGGGATATCCCTATTAGGGTTTAGGGATATATGGTCTTGGGCGGTGGTGGCGGAACTTGGTGTAGGGGATGTTTTGGGACCATGCCTCCCTTGAGTGTGGGGAGGATAGGGGAGTGTCTGGGGTCCCGGGGTCCGCCATCACGGGTCTGGAGTATGATCAGGGGTTGTCTCTCTCCCTTGTTTGTTTATGATTTTTTTTTTTTTCTCTTCTCTTTTCAGAGACCCCTTCAGTGTGTTGGTATATCTTTGTTTTATGTTTTATATATTATTGTAATGTGGTATTTATATATATATGTATGTGTTTATGTTTATATGTATGTATATGTGTATATATATATATGTGTGTGTATGTGTATATATATATGTATTTTTTGTTTTTTTTGTTTTTTTTGTTTTTTGGCACCCATTGGATGAGATTAACGCTTGTCTTTTCTTTTTTTTCTCCTTTTTTTGTTATGTAAATTTAAAATTTTCAGTAAAAATGGAATGCTGTGAAACTAGTGCAGCAGGGAAATGCACTCCAAATCATGCACATTCCCACAGTGAGCACAAACGTGTGTCTTTATTACAGACACGCTGTGCTACCATTTATGTTTAATGGTACCCCAAGTAAGCCTGTCAGAGCATGTGTGCTAAATTAGATGAGAACGTATGATAACTTATTAATTAACATATGATTTGGCAGGATGTGTTTTAAAGAAGAACTCAGGATCCTGCTATCTTTGCATTTTCAGATTCGGCTCTACTAAATCGCTGAGAAATAGGTATCGAAAATGTGATGTCATCATGTCCCTCAGAATAATGATCTAATTCCAGGCCCCAGGAGAAGAACTTTCTATTTGTCTACACATCACATCCATGTAGGCAAACCACACTACATTTCCCGCAATGCTTAGGGAAATGGAGGTAGTGGCAGCCATGTGTGTGAGTGGAGTGTCAGCTGAGCAGGCCTGTCATTTAGAGGATGCATCAGCAGTGGCCAGTTTAAACCAGGAGTCTCAGTCTTCCAGGTCTGCCCACTTCAGTGAGCAGGGACGTAGTTGCTAGCTGGAACAGAACAAAAGCGCTTAAAGCGTTTGTTAACTCCAAAAAACAAAATAATGGATCCTGTCCCTTTAAACCATGTTATTCAGGACAGTGCTTGTGCTGTGTCATTTGACCCCCTGTAACACCTGTAATACCTGGCTGATCCTGCCTGGCTATACCCTCCTATCTGTAAACTGACCACGATGTATCAAGGCTGCTGAGCCCTGACATTGTGGTCAGTTTACGTGCCTCCGTCATCCGCAGCTCTCCTGTCCTCTCATGTGCTCCTCCCCCCTCCCCTCCCTGCCTGCCCCTTTGTCAGTGCCAGCTCCCTCCGCTCTTGCTGCTCTCCTAACTTTTAAACATTATAAGAGCCCCTCTGTGCTCTAATAACAAGTGCTCCTGTCTGTGTGCTTTATTTAAAAAATGCCTCCTTTACCGTATATATCACAGCAGTCATGTGACGGCCGGCTCTCTCTCCTCTCCTCCCCTCCTTGCATCTTGGCTGATGTCAGTGGGGGGAATCTCGGCCCCGCCAGCTGCATCTGTCAGCCGGACAGAGAGGAGACACGGCCAGTAACGCGATTGCGGGGAACCGCTGTGAAACAAGGTGAGGGAGGCTTCTTTTAAAAACAAAAAAACACACAGACAGGAGCACTTGTTATTAGAACACAGAGAGGCTTATATAAAGTTAGGCCCCTTTCACACGTGGCTGTCCATTTTCACTACTCCGCTTGCTCAGCGGAGATCGCTCCTTTGATCCCCGCTGAGCCGGCAGATGACAAGTCCGTCTCTGCACTCTGTCAGAGAGTCCGCTCTCCCCTATGGGGGGGATCGGATGATTACAGACCGACTGTCCGTTTTTATCCAATCCGATCCGCCAGATGGATGGAAAATAGGACATCCATCCATCTGGATTTTGTGGAGTGGATCGGATCGGGGCAGATCGGATGTCAGCAGACATGTCACCGCTGACATCCGACGCTCCATAGAGATGTATGGAGCAACCGTTCAGATCCGCCTGAAAAAACTGACAGGCGGATCTGAACGGTCCACATGTGTGAAAGGGGCCTTATGGAAGTGGGTTAACAACCACTTTAAGTTACTAGACCAGTGGCCAGGGAATAGAGGTTACAGTGGCCACCAGTCTTTGATAATGTATGTGCGGGAAAATGAGGACTGCAAATGGGCAAAGATCCTATGGATTTCTCAGTGCCAGTTTACAGATGAAAGAAAACAAGAACTCATTTATTTAAGATATAAATTGACCTTTATACACAGGCAAAAGAAATTCTGCCCGGAGTTCAGCTTTAAAGGGCCATGCACCTCTTCATTTTAATATTTCTGCAGAAGGCAGCCCTATCTGAAGGGAGTGTGTATCTCGCTCCCTTCAGAGTAACACTCACCAGACCTAATTGCCATTCATTCTCATGAGTCGCAATTGCGCTTATTGATGTTCAACTCTATTTCAGGAAAAAAATCAGCTCAGCCTCCAAATCTCTTATTCAATTCTCATTTCAGCAAGCATATGCAGAAGAAAGAAAACACCTCCAATCGTGTATTACCTCAGATTACAAATTTTTATTCAAAAGAAATGCACTTACATTTAAAACCATATAATAGTAGCCTGTAGCATAAACACCAGGTAATGCTCACCACTTCCACAATGGTCAGAATGGCCGCTATGTTCCCATCACTTCCTACCCTGACTTTACATCCAGTTCTTTGTCACAGGGGGGTGGTTACATGGCTTGGCGACTCGGCTTTTCTATCCTCCTCCTCCTCAACCTTAACCCCTCACAAGCCAATTCAGTATCCAATACCTGGATACAACAGAGCACTTGGTCAGACATTATCCACCTGTGCTATTAACCATTGATTAGCCAATTAAAAATAACACATGCATCTCCAGATACAAAGCACTTTGTTGGGCAGTATCCATCCGTACTCTTAACTCCTGGTTTGTCATATACAAGTGAATTGAACATCTCCAGAAGCAAATATCACCTTACTAAATAAAAGTAATGAGCATTTAAAAGGAAACATTCACCCACTAATATATATACAACAGAAATGCCATCCATCGTACCATCCAAGTCGTATGACATGTCAAATTCAATGTTTCCCTATGAGAGCTGTCTTAACTGATACTACACAAGTCACTCTGACTTTAGAAAAGGTTCCTGGACTATATTGGTTCAACTTGGGTGCAATTTCAGCCCTTGCACAGGCTCCCAAATAGCATCCAAGTTGGAAGGAAGTCACAGGGCAAAGTCACAGGCTTACAACTTTGCCATTGCAGCGGTGTGAACCGAGCCTAATTCCAGTTAATAGCAAGATACAAGTGTGACTTGGAGGAGGATTCCCAATAAAAAAAAATTTAGGGCATATTTGGTATATATTTCTAACATACATCTACCACCAATATAGTCCAGACTCCCCTCATAACACAATACACATACTGTACATACAAAATATTTAGGTTAAATTTAAAATAAATATACACAACCAAATCTGAACCCTTCAGAGACAATGGGGGTCATTTACTATAGCGCTGTGGTGCTAATTAGCGCTAATTGCCACTAATCTGTGGCAATTTACCGCTAATTAGCGCTAAAATGGTATTCACTATAGCGCTGGTGAGAAAATACTCCTAAAATCGAATTTACTATAGTTCCCTAAAACCAAATAGCGCCCAAACCCCTACTCTGCTAAAACCTGGAGTAGTGCACATGGAAATAGTGTTTAGAGCATGATATAATTGCCTAAATGGTACTGAACTATGCGGTATATTATTTAAAGATAATCTGCTTTTAAACTGTGTGAAAAAATGATTTCTACACTGAAATATCTTTAAAAGTCTGAGAAGTGAAAAATTCCCCGTTTTGGACAAATCGGTGCAAACACAACTGAGCATGCTCAGACCTGAAAATAGCTCTCATTTTAACTAAAGTGTCTTTTTTACCCGGCGCTATAGTGAATACCAAAATGAGAGCTAATTAGAGAGCATTTTTTGGAAGTGAAAATCTGCTCTATTCTAGTCCTATGCAAGTTTTAGCCATTGATTCTAATGGAACAATTGTAACTTTCACAAAAAAAACCTTTTAATGTTGAGATGTATCTTTCTCTGAAATACATTTTCCTTTGCAACATTGTTGCTTCTACTTAAAATATGTTGTTTTTAAGAATGCTAGAATGTGGAATATTTTGATGTTTTGGTAAAATATATTTCCTGGTGCATCATGGCAGCATACATATGGGTTGTGGCTCCGCCCCCACAACCTGATAGGACTGGTTAACTATAAATAAAAGACAGACCCGGCTCACAGCATTCTCCTTTTTTTCCCTCACCTTACTGCTTGTCGCCCCAGCCAGGTTCAGCCTCTCCTGGGTGGAAGTCCTTCCTGTACAGCCTCTAAATGAGCTAGATGGTTGGAGCCCCATTCTGGTGGTGCAGGCTTCTCAAAGAAAGCTTTAAAAAAGCTTTGACGTAAGTGAAAGCATTTCCTTTTGCTTTCCATATGCTTTTTACTTCTTTTCTCTGTGTTATGGGCATTTGCCATTTCCAAGATGGCTGCAGCAGTGCAAGTACACTCTGAGCATGAGAGGCAGGAAGTGATGCGGCCTCTGTGTTTCCTGGCTAGAGCTTTTCCAGGATGGTGATCTGAACATGCTCAGGTACTGATATCACTAATGGCAAATGTGAGTTCTAAATGGTTTATGGCATTTTTGGGCAACAAATGGTGGAGCGCTCTACTCATGCATGCTGGATGCTTATTTGGTCATTGTTTGCAGGTATGTTTTCCTTTTTTATGGCATTCACCTGTGTTTTTCCTATCTCCTTCTCAGTGTTGCTCTAGGATCATTGTGCTCCTTATGGAATTCACCTGGGTTCTTCCTATCCCCTTTTCTATGCTTGCTCTGGGAACACTGTGTTAAGCTCAGTTTCCACTAGTGCGACTTGTCAATGCAAAGTCACATGTCAAGCCCATGATTTCTAATGAGTACCGTTCATATCTGTGTTCATAGACCTTAAGAATACACAGGCATTGCTTCAAGTCGCATCAAATTGCAGTGAAATCTTGCGACTTTCAGGTCGCAATAGTGGAGACTTAGCTTATGCTGTTTTTCATTTCAGTCTCCTGCTTTGCTCTGTTTCTATGGGAAACGCTGTCCAGCCAGACCACCCATTGCTTTTAGGGTATAGGGATTAGGTAAGTAGTGAAGATTGAGAAAAAGAGAGCCAATATCTATAGTCCTGTAAGGACTACAAGATGGAGGGAGCCTTCTGATGGTCAAAACAAAGTCACCATCTAAGAACAGACATCGAGGCAATGTTGATTAAACTCATCATCTCACCCCTCATTATCATTGCTCCCCGTTTACAAACATCACAAGTTACCAGCCCTAATAGTCGCTGCATTTGTGTTGGAAGGTCATTTGCCTGCCAAGCTAGTATGTCAAATCTGCCTGTAGCAAACACTATACAGCCCTGCAAGGACTTCAAGGGGAAGAGATCCTGCTAAAAGCCAGAACAGTCACCGTTCAAGGCACAGACATACAGGCAACATTGATCAATGTCATCTTCTCACCTCTCCTTTTGTTTGCTCCCCGTTTACGAACACCACAGATTACCAGCCCTAATGGTTGCTGCATTCGTGGTGGAAAGTCATTGCTTGACAAGCTACAGTGCATAAATTGCCTAGCACTTCCAACCAAAACCAGTAGGTGGTGTCCAAATAAAAAAGCTTGCACAAGCTTTGAAGAATGCCCAATAGAGACTTTTTTTTGCAAGGACAGCTAAGGATGCAATTGCCTGGGTTGAAGTGGAGGTAACTCTCCACAAGGTTAGAAAGTACTAATTTCCTTCACTGAACAACTGGAAGAGTTAATCCAGGAAGAATTGAATGGGTCAGAGAAAAATGCCCTTATAAACAGGCTGTCAAAACTGTATACCCTGAAAAAGCTAGAGGTCAACCTGCTGCAGTCTTCTCCGATGATGGATGCATCATGAATGTACCTGGCAAGACATGGCACATTCAAGGAGACTCTAGTCCGAAAATTAGATCTAGATCTGAAGTGCTCCCTCAAACTGTAGCACACCAGCAATAACCAGCCCATGTGCTGAATGAGTCTTAATGGGAATGGTTTCATAATTGTCAACCAGCTGCTGTACCTGCAGGACTCTGAGGAAAGTGGCAGGGTCTGCATCCCTTTAGACATGATTCCCTTTTGGGAGTATCTTATCAAAAATTAAATTTTTATTGTGGTGGATGCCAAAGAATCTGACTTATCTTGGTGCAGACTTCTGGGAAATTATGTTTGGGGGGTGTTCTGTACACATTCTGTGTGCAGAGCACCTCCACATGGCCATGTTTAATTGCATTTTACAGAAAACTGCAGCACTGAAAAAAAAAAAAAAAAAAGTGGTGTAACCCTTTAAATAAGCCCATCTGGAAGAAGTGAAGAGACAAGGTGGTAGCAGCATTGTAAGAGCTGAAATTGGCGGCATACTCTGTGGTGTATGTGTCAGACATTAATTGATGTTTTTCAAGAGCGGTGTTCCCCACGGTCACGGCAAGGAGTGCATTATGGCTGAAGCCATGGTTGGTGGATCCCGCCCAAAAAAAATGGTGCCAGACACCAGAACACAGATCCAATCTATTTGGGAGTAGACAGGATACAGCCAAGGGTGACCATTAGCAGGTCAGGGCGAATATCATCTGACAAAAAACAGAAAATTCAAAAGTCCAGCATACAGGTGGCGACTCCCAAGTAGACACCAGGAGGCAAAAATCCTACGGACCGGGAAAAAGATTAGTAAACGATCTGCAGAAGTACCCAATCTTCATTATTGAAGCCTTAAAGCTCTAAGGCTCCTGTCTTAACAGAACAGCGGAAGTCCCTTTTAAGGGTGCACTAATCCAGGGGGTGCCTGTGCAAAGCTTTACGCACACACCTGGAGGGAAAACCTTCAGGATCAGTGGGCCATATCCGCTATATTGGCGTGACATTGGCGGAAGTTTAAGGGAGGTCTGCCTTTTTGGTACAATAATTTTTATTGAAAAAGTATAACATGACAAACTCACCCATGCAGGGGCATAATTCAATGAGCATACCGATCATATAACATTGACAGGTGGGAAGTCCACCTTTCAATCTCTTCCAGTCAGCCAGGCTACCAGAGTTGATGGGGAAAGTAAAAAATTCTGTTCCAGTTTGTAACTGGATATAAAAGAAAAAAAAGAGAACGAGCAATCATGAAGGTTCCAGTTACCCATGGGAGATGAGGATTCGGTTCACCTCTGTTCCTAGCAAAAATAAAAAATATAAGAACCAGGTAATCTGTGCCCAGTGCTAAAGTTTAAAAAAAAAAAAGAAAATTGACAAGCAGCACAGGAAGTTAGAGTCGTGCAAGATGCAAAACTTCCAATCAAATATATTATTCATAAATCTGGGAGACTGGATTCTCCTGTAGATTTATCAGACACCTACTTGTCCCAATTCATCCTCAATTTCTCTACCAGTTGAGTTCCTCCCCTTCGATCTGTACATCTCCCCAGGGCCTTCACAAAGGTCTTACTGTCTGCAATAGCGACAGGAAAAATTCAGTAGAACTTACACAAGGGAATTTCCATCCTCTGATAGAGAAAGCCAAAGGTACTTTGGGAGTGAAGTCTCTTCCAGCAGAACAGTGCCGGAGTATCCTTGGCTCTTTGTAACTGACCAATTATTCTCAGATGGAACATTATCACATCAGACCCCAATTAGAAAGGTTGGGGGATTCATTTCAAAGACCAGGTTGCTTAAGGTCATGGGATGTTAAGCTTATGAGGAATAGTATTGAATTTCTTGAACCGAGTATTGTTCAAAGCACTTCTGTCATTCACTCCGTTTAGCAAGAGGAGCAAGATTTGTACTGTGCCTAGGCAGCAGTGGAAGGGTAGAATTCTTAGGCTGTCAGTGGAGCTTCCTGTATTAATAATTGCAAATGTACCATTTTGGCTTAGGAGGCTCTAGTCTCTCTCTCTCTCTCTCTCTCTCTCTCTCTCTCTCTCTCTCTCTCTCTCTCTCTCTCTCTCTCTCTCTCTCTCTCTCTCTCTCTCTCTCTCTCCTACTCTTAAGCATTGAATCACCACTGCCCCTTCAAGTGATGATGGATTCGCTCTCTCATGGACAGTTTTGCCATCCAGCTCCAAGAGACTACTTTTGATGGCATGGAAGTTGAGAGGCAGTGGCTACCAAGTCAAGTATGCTCAGTGCAGGTGGTGCCTACCTTGTGGCAAACCAGAGAGGTCTTCATGAATAAGATTTACCTAAGAATATGGGGAAATAATGCAGATCTCACACAGCAAAAGCCTGGAGTCCTTTATCACCTAAACCAGCCAAGGTTCCACAGTTCTTACAACTGGGGCTGAACAAGGAGCCTCACTTAACATTATACCCGGACAGAACAGAATAATTCTAAAACTCCAGACTGCCTTTATTCATGGGGTGTCTTTCTCCTTCCAATTTAACCAGGAAGTCAGTTTCCCATCTTTCTTGGTTGAGTGGGGGAACCACATCTCCTGTAGGTTGAGCTAACGCTGGTAACCTGCTTGGCAGCTACCCTTTCATTCAGGAAAGCTGAAATATGTACTTGGTTCCAGCATGGCTTAAGGCAGGGTCAGTCAGCATTACCTCCTAGATTGTTAAGACAATTAAAAGAGCCTACTCTTCGAGGGGAGATGGGTGGAGCCTAGCAGAGCAGACATGCATTGTTAGAGCTCCACACCGCTGAGGAGAGAAGAGAAGGACAAAGCGGAGCCTGCAGGCTCAAAAGGTATCCATTTGAACCTTTTTGCCCCTGGGAACAAACTGTGAAAGTTTGGGCAGGAAATATGGTACTGGGAGGAAACCGTGGCAGAAATAAAAATCACCTCACAAAGAGCTCACAGGCACTCACTGCAGCTGAAGCAGCTCCAGTCACCTCACAAGATACAGCATCAGGGCGCTCTCACAGACAGAAAATGTCACAGCAAGACTCTCCATTTGAGTCAGATACAGAACAAATCCTCTCACAAACTTCTCCACAAGCCTCCTCAGCATCCCCAGTAATATTATTACAATTTGAAAAGATGCTTCATAAGGCTTTAAAACAAACCTCAGACCAAATAACAAAAAGCCTAACCAAAGAAATAAGAGAGCTGGGAAACCGCACCGCAGCCTTAGAAATAAAAATGGATGAAATTGAAATTACAACCCAAGAAAATATAACAGAATTGGAACAATTAATAGAAGAGAATTTAATACTTCAAACTAAGCTCGAAGATTACGAAAATAGAGCCAGATGTTGAAACTTGCGCATAAGGGGAATACCTGAAACTGTGACAGACCTGCAATCTACTATTACTGCTCTATTACAAGAACTAAAGCCAGATATCCCTATTGAACGTTTAGAACTGGACAGAGTACACAGAGCCCTCACAGCCAAAAAGAAAGATGGACCCCCACGTGATATAATCACAAAATTTCATTATTACAGAACGAAATAACAAATACTAATTGCTGCAAGAGAAAAAAAGGAACTTAATTTTCAAGGACACAATTATCAAATTTTTGCTGACCTATCCCAACTTACTATTACTAAAAGACGATCCATGAAACCCCAACTAATGGAACTGCAATGCCACAACATTATGTATCAATGGGGCTTCCCCTTTTCAGTCAGATTTAACTACCAAGGTACAATTTACAGAAGCAGATCAGCAGATGAACTACAACAAACCCTTTTAAAATTAAATCTGACAGAACCCACAAGCAGCAACTCTCCCACACGCAGAAGAATGGCATCATCTTCACCTTCAGGCAGCACCCAGAAAATTCCAGAACAAAATGGGAATCATCATTCTCACAAAAGAGGCCGTTATGCCACATCATCCATGGACCAAGAAGATTCAATGGACTGACATCCTAATTCCTGATATCTCTTCATTTATTATACTAAGAGATGGTTCTCTATAAAAAACCTGTATTTATAACTGAATGTAACCGCATTCTGATAGTCACACACTGTGTGGGATCATGTTACATTCCAGTTATATTTCTTATTGCTTCTGATTCATATAGCCTTAGAATATATAAGTGAAATAAGGAAATTCTTGTTCAGTTATATATTATCAGGTAATAACAATAGATTTATTACTTTTTAGGACAAATATGTTCAATAATCCAGAAGTAATGGAAGCTTTTTCTTTTTTTTCTTAAAACAAATATATTATTACCTAACTAGTTCCTAGAATTATGTTTTTGTTTATTCTAATCTGAAGCAATACAACCTCAATTTTATGAGTTAACATATCTAAACAGTTACATATGAATAAAATATGTAATTGTTTACTCTAAAAGGGTTAAAATCCCAAAATAATTCAAACTATCTTCATCAATACCAAAGTTATTAACAGTACCTTTCTAACTGAATTATTTAGCCTAGGGCAAGACTAACCATATACAACCACCCTGGAAAAAATAATTTAAACAAAAACTATATTCTGCATGAAACATCATTTTGATGTCTTTTGACATAGCACTTCTCTCCTGTAAGCGGAAGATCCGTGTACCCCCATTAGCCCTCCTCATTCTCCCAACCATATTATGTGGGAGTGTGACGAAGGCACTTATTCCCCTGAGAGAGATATTTATTCTCTTTCACGGGTAAATTGTGATTACTTGCAAAAAATAATTTATACAATGTATCATCTAATCTCATATGTTTTTTGTTTACTCTTTACTCCAGAATTCACTGGTTTCTTTTCTATCTTTTCATCTCTTCAGTCCACACAGGTTGATCTGCGCAGTCAGCTCTGCATAACAAAAAGTAAGTCAAAACTATTTGATCTGTTGCCATGGCACCACTGAATATACTTTCCCTGAATGTTCAGGGAATAAATGTCCCTCAAAAAAGGACCAAAGCCTTCCGTACTTTCCATAACAAGAAGGCTCACATAGTATGCCTCCAAGAAACACACTTCACCAAAGATTCTACTCCAAAATATATTTCTCCTTTTTATCAACAAATTTACACGGCTTCTGCCTGTACCAAGCAAAGGGGAACTCTAATTGCATTTCACCGATCCACACCATTCACCTTATCAGAAATTAAAGACCCAGAAGGTAGATACCTGATACTCATGGGTTATATAATGGATACAGCAATCACGGTGATTTCCTACTACGCTCCTAACAAACAACCTACACCATTCCTCTCACATATATTACAAGTGATTAATACACACAAAATAGGAACAGTGATAATGTGTGGGGATTCGAACCAGGTCCTCCTCCCATTTCTAGATAAATCACCTTTTACACCATCCAAAAAAACCTCTAGATTACCTTTTTCTCAACTTCTTTCCAAATACAATCTGGTAGATTCGTGGAGAGAAAGTAACCCAATGAAAAAGAAATTCACTTATTTCTCGCACCCTCATCAAACCTTCACCAGAATTGATCATATTTTTTTAACAATAGGAATGATACCAGAAATTATTGCATCAGATATAATTCCGATTCCGTGGTCTGACCATAATGCAGTATACACTACTATAGCCTCAGCCATACCAAAAGCGCATGACCCAACGTGGTACTTACCGGACATAATGCTCAAACACCCACTACATCAGATGGCCATTGAACAAGCTTTAAAGGAATACATATCAATTAATAATACAACAGACATCTCCCCAATAACACTGTGGGAAGCTCATAAGCCTGTCTTGCGTGGTACAATACAAAGACAAATGACACTATTTAAACGGGAACGCAAAAATCTAGCAAAAAAACTAGAACTCAATTTTAATGCAGCCTACATATCATTCCAGGATAATCCATTTAAGAGTACAAAATCTCATCTGGAAAAATCTAGATTGGAATATGATCTATTTCTCACTGAGTCAGTTGATAAATCCCTCAAACGCTCCAAACACAATTTCTACATGAATACAAACAAACCAGGTACATATTTGGCTCGGGCATTAAATTCAACTAACAAATCTTTCAAACCAATACGTTTGAAATTATCAAAAAATGTTTATACTTGTAATCCAGTTAAAATAGTCCATAAATTTCACTCACATCTCGCAACTTTATACAAGACAAACAATGAATTTAATCCTACAGAGGCTGAATCCTTCTTCTCAAAAATAACCTTACCTGAGTTATCTCAGAATCAAAAAAGCAGTTTGGATGAGCCTATAACTATAGATGAAGTTGCTAACGCCATAAAAGACCTAAAACTTAATAAAAGACCAGGCCCAGACGGCTACTCGGCTTTATACTATAAAACATTCTCAGAAATACTCTCTCCCATTCTCACTGAAACTTAACAAACTTCTAGATGGACATTCTTTTCGGCAAGAAACACTAATGGCAATTGTTTGTATGATCCCAAAACCCCTTTCTGATGATACTTCCTGTGTGAATTATCGGCCTATCTCTCTGTTAAACCTTGATATTAAATTATTAGCAAAAATAATAGCAAAACGCCTCAATAGCATTATAGGAAAATTAATACATAGAGATCAAGTAGGCTTCATGCCAAATAGACAGGCAGGCGATAATATACGCAGGGCAGTGTTATTGGCACATATTGCTAAAAAACGGAAAATCCCTTTATGTTTTCTATCTCTCGATATTAAGAGGGCATTTGACACAGTATCCTGGCAATATATGCAATATTCATTACAAAAATGGGGTTTTGGACCCCACTTTTTAACATGGATCAAAGCATTATATAATAAACCCAAAGCCTATATAAAATATGCTGGATACAAATCTGATGCCTTTAATATCGAAAGAGGTACCCGACAGGGTTGCCCATTATCTCCCTTATTATTTGCCCTTATACTCGAACCCATGGCCCAATACATCAGAACAAACCAAACTATAACTGGCATTAAAGTAGGAGGTATTACACACAAATTATGTATATTTGCAGACGATATATTACTTTTTCTATCATCACCACAGGTCTCTGGTCCTAACTTAATACCAGCTCTGGATGGATTTGCAGCCCTATCCGGCCTTATGATTAATCCTAAGAAATGCCTAGTGCTTAATATTTCACTCACAAACATGAAATTGATCCCGGCTAGGGCTGCACTCCCATTCACATGGGCAGAAAAATCAATCCCATATCTTGGAATTCATTTAACAGCATCTCATTCTGACTTATTCTCAACCAATTATCCTCCTGTATTAAGACAGATCACAAACCTAATAAAACAATGGTCGCAACTTCCTTTATCCTGGATAGGGAAGATTAATGCAATCAAAATGACTATTCTACCCAAATTGCTTTATCTTTTCAGAGTCCTCCCTATTCCAATTCCTTCCTATTTTTGAGAATAGTACAAAAAAGAGCAACTTCGTTTATATGGGGCTCTTCTAAACCACGTATACCTATACACACACTACATCTTCCCAAAAATAAAGGAGGCCTGGGATACCCTAATTTTACTAACTACTACAGAGCAGCACATTTGGCCAGTCTGTCCAAATACCATGCAAAACAGGAAATCCCATTATGGGTATTTATAGAGGCTTCAGAAAATGACCCTCTATTAATATCAAACTTATTATGGCTTGATCCTAAAGACCGCTTTAAAATTCATAATCCCATAACTAAACACTTCTTATCTCTCTGGGATAAACTAAAAACCAAATATCAGTTACAATCTCCACACAATCCTCTCCTTTCTTTTATCAGAAATCCAGCCTTTTATCCGGCATGGATCTACCCAAATTCTTTTAAAGCTTGGACAACATCAGGCATTCAGACACTAAATGACTTTATAGCATCTAAATCATTCCTTTCATTCCCATCGCTTAGAGAAAAATATGATCTACCAAACTCTGAGATATTTAGATATCTCCAAATCAAAAATTTCTATACACCATTCCTAAAGGGGGATACACCATTATCCCAATTATCCATTTTTGAATCAATCTGTACAAAAGATCCATTTGCTAAAGGTACAATTTCATCACTTTATAATCAATTATATGGAGTAGCAAATCTTAATAGACCCTCTTACGTTCAGAGGTGGGAGGAGGACCTGGGACGAACTTTAGAAGACACGGACTGGTCTAACATATGGCTCACATCTAAGTCATCTTCACCCAACATCTTAGCACTGGAGACAAATTATAAAGTCCTAACTCGCTGGTACCTTGTACCCGCTAGAGTGGCAAAATATTCACCTAATACCTCAGCTCTTTGTTTTCGAGGATGCCCAGAAATAGGCACACATTTACACATATGGTGGACGTGCCCAGTAATCCAAACCTTCTGGAAGGAAGTCTTCGTGATTGCATTTAAATTATTTAAAAAAATAATACAACCAGATCCATATATAACTTTACTTAATCTAAAACCGGAATGGTTAACACTCTCTCAATTCAAACTTATGATCCAACTAATAACGGCTGCAAAACAAACAGTGGCCAAGGCATGGAAATCTCCTACATTGGTACTAGCAGAAACAATTCACAGAATGAATAATACAATGTCCCATGCTAAGATGGTAGCCATCGATCAAAATCAAATTCCAAAATTTGAAAAACTTTGGCATCCTTGGATAAAACAACAGTTCCTGTCAAACTTCAATGACTCTGTCCTGTTGCCATGGTAACAGATTAGATGACTTACAGAGACACCCATTCTAAGGCTTCAAAGAGAACGAAAAAGCATAATAAACTGACGAGCGGGACAACCTTGTGGACCATACCTCTACCTTTCAACCCTTTTTCTTCTTTCTCTTTCCTTTTCTCCACCTTACGATTAAAGTTCATTATCAGAATTTATTTGACCTATATACACTCTACCTGTAAACAATATGTATAGTAGGTATAAATCATTTAAATACCTACAAAAGTAACTAAGGAAATGACATATATCTTTAATTTAGGTTTACGTGAACCCAATATTTAATATTTGAAATTTCATGATATTTACCTATATAAACCCTAAAACAATGAGCTTACCTTATAGATCCTTGTAAACTTACTTTATGTATCTTTATAATATTGTATACTCAATAAACTTCTTTTGACAAGGAAAAGTGCCTACTCTTCAAGGCCTTCCTGTTTTGGAGGTCTTAAGAGCACATTTAATGCCAGCTCTGTGGACAGCTCAGCGCTGAGTGTCTCCTGAGGTTATTTGCAAGTCAGCAATATGGTCCTCCCAGGACACCTTCATTACACTCTGAGGAAGTCCACACGGACGATACGCATGCGAGGGGCTCTGTGATGTCAGTACAGCCACCCATCTGGTTCATTTTATGCTGTATACTCCTGCACTGGGAAACAGTGCTTGCTTTGTGAGTAATATTTTTCTTATTTAATACATTTCATACCTTTTCGTATGGAGAGCACTATGTCCTGTTATTTTTGTTTTTAACATGATATATATCAACCGATGAGACTGAATTTGGGATACTGCCTGTGGACCCCTTTCTCCATAATCTACCCTGTGGAAGGGAATGCATGAGTGACCTTGCTGTTAACGCAGAAGGTCCACTCAATAAGGTGAGCAGCCTAGACCCTTGGTGGAGGTTTACATTGGTGGTGATACAACGAATACAATCTTATCCTATCACTGCACCCTTTCCTTGCCAACTGAGGGATCCCCCTTCTGCAAGTGGGCAGCTTTTGATCTCCTCGGACTAAGATATACTTTTTGGGACTTTGCCTCATGCGTTTTATTTATGTACGTTTAATATGTACATTTTATGTGTATACATCTGACCTGTATTGAGCGCTGCACTGCTATATTTTGGGTAAGTCCCCATATGTATGCTGCCATGATGCACCAGGAAAACAGAAAATTGTATACCCACCTTTCCATAATTTTCCTTTCCTGGTGCATCTTCATGGCAGCATACAGATACCCACCCAAATGGTGAGAGCTACAGAGAATGCTGTGAGCCAGGTCTGTCTTTGATTTATAGTTAACCAGTCCTATCAGGTTGTGGGGGCGGAGCCACAACCCATATGTATGCTGCCATGAAGATGCACCAGGAAAGGAAATTTACGGAAAGGTGAGTATACAATTTTCCGTTTTTTTTTTTGTCACTTTCACTTGTTACTCTCCATCTCACAACAATCTTTACCCAAACTCACACAGGTGTCTTTACAATCCACAAACAATACCATTGCTGATGCAAATTTAAAATGAATCACAATTTTTTGTGCTTTTTATTATTTCCAAATATTCATAATTTGAGCCCAAAAAATTTGATATGTGTACCAACATCAGAAATCAAAATTTAATTCCCAAACATTTGAGGGTAATATTCTACTCTCACCCACAAAAAAACACCAAATATCACAGAATAAATCAAGAAGAATAACTCTTGAGTAATGTAATTCCATCACCTGTATGTCCAAAGAAATGCAGTATTTGTGTTTTTATGTGTATTTATGTGTAGGAGGTTCTCACACATGGCAACTCTATGGCTTAGAGGTTAGAACTTCTGCTTAGTATCCCTGAGCTTCTGGGTTCAAATCCCAAACATGCTGCTTGATGTAGAGAAGTTCTCATCTCCCAGTTCCTATAACTATGTCTAAATGTAGTATTTATGTGTAGGAGGGTTCCACCACCATTGTAAACCTTTTCCAAATACACTATTTAGCCAAAAGTATTGGGACCCCTGCCTTTACACACACATGAACTTTAATGGCAGCCCAGCCTTAGTCCGTAGGGTTAAAATTTGATTTGGCCCATCCTTTGCAGCTAGAACAGCTTCTGGGAAGGCTGTCCACAAGGTTTAGTGTGTCTATGGGAATGTTTAATCATTCTTCCAGAAGTGCATTTGTGAGGCCAGGCACTGATGTTGGATGAGAAGGCCTGGCTTGCAGTCCCTGCTCTAATTCAACCAAAGGGTGTTCTATCGGGTTGAGACCAGGACTCTGTGCAGGCCAGTCAAGTTTCTGCACCCCAAACTTGCTCATCCATGTCTTTATGGACCTTGCTTTGTGCACTGGTGTGCAGTCACGTTGGAACAGGAAGGGGCTTTCCCCAAACTGTTCCCACAAAGTAGGGAGCATGAAATTGTCCAAAATGCCTTCGTATGCTGACGCCTTAAGAGTTCCCTTAACTGGAACTAAGAGGCCAAGCCCAACCCCTGAAAAAAAAACCCACACTCTAACCCCCCCCCCCACCAAATCATTTGGACCAGTGCACAAAGCAAGGTCCATAAAGACATGGATGAGTGATTTTAGGGTGGAGGAACTTGACTGGCCTGGACAGAGTCCTGACCTCAATACAGAAGAACACCCTGGGGATGAATTAGAGAGGAGACTATAGGTCAGGCCTTCTCATCCAACATCAGTGCCTGACCTCACAAATGCACTTGGAAGAATGGTCAGAATGGAAGAATGGAAGAATTGCCGTAGACACACTCCTAAACCTTGTGGACAGCCTTCCCAGAAGAGTTGAAGCTGTTATAGCTGCAAAGGGTGGGTCAAATGAGTTTTTAACCCAATACTAATACTGGGATGCCATTACAGTTCATGTGCGTTTAAAGGCAGGCGTCCCAATACTTAGGCCAATATATTGTATATTGCTTGTGACACTGAGCATGGCTATGGACTTAGGGCTGGTTCACACCACAGAGATGCAGAGCACATGTATGAGGCTACCTGGTGGCTAAGTGGGTAGCAGTTCTGTCTAGCAGCACCTGGGATGTTGGTTCATTTCCCCAACATCCCAATGCTTGTGTTGAAGTTTATATGTTCTCCCTGTGTTTTCCCTCTGTTCTCACTACAATCCAAAGACATGCTGGCATGTTATTTGTCTACTGTTGAAATAGGTTCTAATGTAAGAAAGTTACTTTTGGACTTTAGATTGGAAGCTCATTGCAGCCAGGGACTGATGTTAATGTTTGTTAGCACTACTCATGCCCAGGGACTTGGACATTTAAAATTGTAGGGTTTACATGCTTAGAAAACTGTTGCTTTGTTTATGTGGATGCAAATGGACTTTGATCTTTGGCCTGTAGTTGGAGATTTGATGCACATAGCCAAGGGCTAACACAGTTGCGAATACTATTATGTGTTCCTGCTCATCAGGTGCAATCACTTTAGACATACATGAAGAGACAGATTGAAAGATACTGGTGGGCGTGTACTTCCATTGGGCGTGTCAGTGTGCTAACAATACAACCTCTCTTATATAAAGGACTGCAGTGGGGGGAGGTTCGTTTGGCCTGAGAATGTCAGGTTTTTTGCTGTGATTTGTGGGGGAGAAGGAATGATATTGTGCCTGTTGACAAATGCCCAACTAGGGATATTTGCTGAAATTCTTGTGCATTTTTTTCAATCAAAAGTGGGTTATGTGGCAATGCTGTCAATGTTGTGTGTGTGTATTGTTCCTGTCTGATCATGCAAACATCGTTTGGAAGCATCTGCTGGAATGCTTTGTAAGAATAATGAAAGAAAAAAAGGGGGGGAGGGGGACCACCTGGAAAGTACATGCCTAGTCTGCAAAATGTAACTCTTACCCAGCGTCACTCCTCTAATTTGGAGGTCATATCCGTAACTTAAGCAAACATACTCAAAAAGGAGAGAGGGGTCAAAGGAAGGCACAAAGAAGTGACTCTCTTAGACCCAAAGACAGTTACTATGGATATAATGGACGTTGATGGGAGAGAAAGGAAGGCACAAGGAAGTGACTCTCTTAGACCCAAAGACAGTTACTATGGATATAATGGACGTTGATGGGAGAGTAGTGCTCTCCCATCAACGTCCATTATATCCATAGTAACTGTCTTTGGGTCTAAGAGAGTCACTTTCTTGTGCCTTCCTTTGACCCCTCTCTCCTTTTTGAGTTTGTAAGAATAATGACTGTTAAGTATGTTTCTATAAACTTGCAGATAAAAATGTGATGTGTTGCCTGTTATACACTGAAATTAAAGCTGTGTCCATTCTAAGGTTTTGTCAAATTTTGGATTGTAAGCACCTATGAGCAGGGCCCTTAAAATCCCATTACTAAATGTAGCACCATATATCCTGTCCAAATTTTTTTGAAGCTAGTAAATGAATGTACATTTTTTTTTTTTTTTTTTTTTTTGTCTGCTGGTAAAATAAAAGTACATTATTGAGCCTTGTTGTGGTGTGTGTTCTTTTTTTTTTCTTCTACTTTCCTTTCTCTTTAGTTTTTGTGGGTGGTGGTGGTTTTGGGAAAGTGCAATATCTCTTATATCTTATTTCAATATGTATTTGTGCACCAAAAAACAAATCTCTTCGCCCTGGTTCACATTGATGCTACTTTGAAATCGCGCTACTTCACTTGAAGTAGCACAATTTCAAAGTAGCAAGGTCAGTGTGATTCCAGGTGCTACTTGATAGACATCCATGTGGCTTCATCCACAATTGTCTATTGAAGTTGCACCTGAAATCGGCAAAAGTAGTGCAGGAACTACTTTAGCAAATTGGTGCGGCGCCACAAAATCGGTGTTGCATCGATTGGAACAGTGCCATTGCTGCCAATAGTCATGCGATTTGATCTCTCAAATCGCATGACAAATCGCTCCAATGTAAACCTAGGCTTCTGCACACTTGCAAGTAAATGATAAAGGTGGAATATTTATAACAGCTGTGGAGAATTGCAGGTAATGAATTCAGCTGATGGATAGGCAGTGTTGTATGTGTCAGCTTTAGTTCACATTGGTGCGATTTGACATGTCAAAGCGGTGGCAACTGCACCGTTTTAATTGGTGCGACTTTGGGGTGCAATTTGTATTGATATCGGTGCAGAAACCTGCACAGATGTCTCTGAAATTCCTTCTGCAGTCGGGACTGAGGTGCGGGAATGAAATTGTGTGATTTCAGCTGAACGATTCCCTCCCTCTGTCAGTGTGAACCGGTGCTCAAACTGGGCCTTTTGTTTTTGTCATTCACCTGCTGCTAAGCCAGGGACACCATTTCTTATCGAATGCCTTTAAATATCATAAGCAGAAATACAAATTTGCATATCTGCAAATAAACAAAAATAATAAAATTGTAATCGTGGTTGCGATCAAATATTCGCAGCAGCCATCAAAAGAGTGTGGTTTCGCCTTCTGACCCAGAAATAAGTCATTGTAATCACCCAGAAGTTCCTGTGCTGGTCAGGATCTCCATCTAGATGGACATGGCGAGGTCCCTCTTTAGCAAAGAGGAGGTGCTGCTCATTTTCCGGATAAGGGTATGATATGTACTTGTGCTTAACCAATGTGGGGTAGATGTGGTAGTTAGATTTGGTGTGGGTGGGGTTCATTGATTTGTTTGGCATCCCCACACATTTGCTTCTGGCTCATATGCCCTCATCACTTCCTGCATTTGTTCTGCTGATGTAAATGCACGTATAAATGAGAGCTCCTTTCTATTAAAATATATATGACTTGTTTCACAGTTGGGCAGCTTTAGACCTCCGAGTTGCTTGACAAGTTGTACCCCATGATTCTCAATGATAACTAGGGATGGGCCGAACACCCCCCTGTTCGGTTCGCAGCAGAACATGCGAACAGACAAAAAATTTGTGGGAACACCGTTAAAGTCTATGGGACATGAACATGAATAATCAAAAGTGCTAATTTTAAAGGTTAATATGCAAGTTATTGTCATAAAAAGTGTTTGGGGACCCGGGTCCTGCCCCAGGGGACATGTATCAATGCAAAAAAAGTTTTAAAAACAGCCGTTTTTTCAGGAGCAGTGATTTTAATAATGCTTAAAGTGAAACAATAAAAGTGTAATATTCCTTTAAATTTCATACCTGGGAGGTGTCTATAGTATGCCTGTAAAGTGGCGCATGTTTCCCGTGTTTAGAACAGTCTGACAGCAAAATGACATTTCTAAAGGAAGAAAAAAGTCATTTAAAAGTGCTAGCACTAGTGCCGGTGTTCTGCCGAGAAAGTTCCCCCCGGTGGATAAAGACTCCCCTGTACTGCGCAGGCGCAGCGCTTGCACAGTACGAGCCACCGTAAATAGCCGAAGCTGAACACCTGTGAGTCAGCTGTACACGGCGCCTGTAACAGGGCCCCTCGCGGGCCCGACACTCTTCGGGCATGGCCTCGCTTCGCTCGTAGTGTGTAGTGTAATGCGCAGGCGCCGTGTAGAGCTGACGATCAGCTGTTCAACTTCGGAGACTTTCGTCGGCTCCGTAGTCGTTCGTACTGCACAAGCGCATCGCCACCCATGACGTGTGCGGGTGACCCCACCCCCCTCTGATGCAACGGGGAAATGCTGCGGGGTTACCAGTGACATGTGCAGGTGACCCCGCCCCCTCTGACGTTATGGGGGTTTCCGTGGCGTCAGAGTGAGGCAGGGTCACCTGTACATGTCACTGGGTAACCCCACGGTATTTCCCCGTTGCGTCAGAGGGGGCATGGTCACCCACGCACGTCATGGGTGGCCCCGCCCTCAGCTTTTTAAGAACTGTCACGGCAGGTCTAGCGTCATTCAGTGGGCTGAATGACGCTGGAATTTTTTTTTTTCTTTTTTAATAAAGGACTTGTCCCATGCTGTGTCTGTGTGTTTTTTACAATTTTTGACACTTTTTTGAAATGGTAGGAGTACAATGTACCCATTACCATTTCACACGGGGGGGCGGGATCTGGGGGTCCCCTTGTTAAAGGGGGCTTCCAGATTCCGATAAGCCCTCCACCCGCAGACCCCCACAACCACCGGGCTAAGGTTGTGGGGATGAGGCCGTTGTCCCCATCAACATGGGGACATCCTCCCCATGTTGAGGGCATGTGGCCTGGTACGGTTCAGGAGGGGGTCGCTCTCTTGTCCCCCCCTCTTTTCCTGCAGCCTTCCAGGTTGCGTGCTCGGATAAGGGTCTGGTATGGATTTTGAAGGGGACCCCACGCCATTTTTTAAAAAAAATTTTGGCACGGTGTTCCCCTTAATATCCATACAAGACCTGAAGGGCCTGGTATGGAATTTGGGGGGACCCGCACAACATTTTTTTTTTTTTTTTTTAACTTTGGTTCGGGGTTCCCCTAATATTCATACCAGACCCAAGGGCCCGGTAATGCACTGTGGGGGATCCCAGGCTGTTTTTTTCAATGAACTTTTATGTGTATTGTCGGGACCGACAATTCATTAATAGCCGGCACTAGCGCTGGCACTTCTAAATGACTTTTTTTTCCTTTGAAATGTCATTTTGTGCAGGGACTGTTCTAAACGCGGGAAACATGCGTCCCTTTACAGGCATACTATAGACACCCCCCAGGTACGAAATTTACGCCCACCCCGCCCCAGTGTGAAAGTAGCATTAATGTCAAGTTCGATGTTCAAACCCTCTGGAGAGAAGTGAAAAGTGATTTTTTTTTTTTTTTTTTTTAATCCAAAGAGTACTGTATATTCCTTAATTCAGGGTAATAGGAAAAGCCATGCAAACTATTCCTTTATACCTTGTGGCTAGAGCCATATGGGAGATAAGATTTCCTTGATGACAGAGATTTAACTATCTGTTGGGCAAGAATTTCATTAGCAGCACATGATTTTTGGGTGCTTCAAATGAGATAACCATCAGCAAGCGGAACTTTCAGAAACTTTAGAAGCCTGCATAAATAAATTCTTGACATATCACAATTTACGGGCAACAAAATATTGAACAATCATAAAGCAACAGTATACATTTACAAAAAGCTATACTTTTTATTATTAAAACTCTATCTTGGAGCTCCAGTCAAGTGACTTTACCGAGGCTGAGATGAGCTGAGCTGCGATCAGTCTGCTGCTGGAAGTGGGAAGCATTTCCTCAATCTCCTCCCCCACCAGCTATCAGATTTAATCAGTGTAAGGGCTTGTTTACACTGGGGGGGGGGGGGCATTAAAAATAGGTGGCTGAGATTAGTTTTTAGTACCCCCCCAATTATTCCTCTCAAGCTGCATAGGCAATAAGATGGGGGTACACACATGCGACAGCTGCAATGCTTTGCATTGAGGTGCTGAGCCACCTTGGACAATTAATTGAACAATCTTGCCGTGAATCTTGTTTCTGGTGAACCTTGAACTCCTTGTGCCTCCCATGAACTTCCTAATTAAGCCATGTCTTTGCACTTCCTGTTTCCCAGATTATTGTGCTCTCTCCAGCTGATATCTCCTTTTTGTCACTCCTGCTGCCATTCGTATTTTCGCTACCACTCGTTTACCGACCTTTGGTTTGTTCCTTAACTACGCTTCCTCTTGAACCCAACCTGCAACTTCTTGTTACCAACCTTTAGATTGTTTACTGACTACGTTTTTGCTTGATCCCTACTTGTTATATCTACTGAACCCCAGCTTGCTCACCTCCTGGTGAGACAATCCTGAGCACCACGACCTGGTACTAACATGCAGCAAAACCCATCTCCACCATCAGGAGCCCTGGTGAATACTGGCTAGTGTTTAGACCCTGCACCTCGGGTGAGCCTGTGTCATCCGCCAGGGTGACCTGCTTGTATACTTATCCCTGGTCGTTGGGAGTCTCTCTACTGCTGCTACTGGTCTCCGAGCCTGACCCCTGACTGTGACAGGTCTCTTGTCTCTGGCTTCAATACCTTGAGTCATTGACCTAGAGCAAGCATGCACTTAATGAAGTCGGAGGAAAGTCAGAACATCCAACCTGCATTCTTGTTCCAGGTGAGTGACCACAAGAATTGAAGCTTTTGGATCAGCGTGAGAGCCAGGAAATTGGCTTTTTAAAGGGTAAATTCAATATACATTCTCAGTACAGGATTCCTTTAAATCTCTGCTACTTACAGAATAACCACTTGTTGGCATTTGCAAGGATTCCACCTGCCAGCCCACTCTTAGTAAATGCACTGCAAACGGGCAGCAGCTGGGGGACCTGCAATGTATTGGTGGTAAGCATATGCACTGACGCACTCCCTGGGGTGATCAGTGCCGGTGGTGATCGTTACCTGGCCGCCCTGAGTGGCTAGGGTATCATGTGATTGCTATGATTGGTCCTAGTGATCACATGATTAGAATATCAACAAAATAGTCATTAATGGAATTGTTTTTCTTAGGTATTATGATGCTGTGATTGACCCACAGCTATCACATGGTACTTGAGCCAATCACAGCACCCTGTACCATGTGATTAGCTGTAGCCAATCAAAATAGTAATAAAGCTGTAATAAATGAAAGCCATTCGTGACAGCTAAAACTATTGCTTATAACAGTGATCATTACTGCCATAAGCAAAAATAGTGTACAAAAAAAAAACCCTGACCAACCCCCAGAATAGTAAACTGTCACTATGGTGACACTGAACTACTCTGATGACAGTATTTAAAAAAAAAAAAAAAGTATTTAAATGCATTTTTTTTTTTTTTTACATACTGTCACCAGTCAGTATCTCTGATCACCGCCAGAACAGTCATATGATGATGCTGTACTGCACTGGTGACAGTATGTAAGAAAAAAAAAAGTGAAAACAACTAATTTTATTTCATTTCTTAATTTCCCCCAAAAATGTGACAAGAACCTCAAAAAACTCTCCATGCCTCTTAATAAATACCTCAGACTAGCTTGGGGAATAATTTGTACTGTCCTGACACTTTAGGGCCTCAAGAAATGATATAGGTCATCAGTACATCAGGATTGATCAATTTTCAAATTATATATGTATGTATATATATATATATATATATATATATATATATATATATATATATATACACATACACCATAGTTTGTAGACGATATAACTTTCACACAGACTAAATACCGTATACACCGATTTGGATTATTTTTTTACCAAAGACATTAGCAGAGTTAGCAGCAAGAGAATAACACATAGTAGTCCCAGCATCATTTTTAGTTTCAGGTATAGTTTTTGACATATTTATGATAAACATAATTATTTAATACATAAAAGGAATATAAAACATTTTGCAGAAGCCAGAGTATTAAATGAGAAAAGACACAAAGCAGGTGACAAAAGATCAAAAGAAGGGAGAACAGAAGACTATTCTTGTCTGCGGTGCTTGATAAAGAATGATAATCTTTTTTGGAAAGCCAATTAGCAGCAACCCTTGATATAAATCTCTGTCTTGACTGTTATATAATTACGTTTAAAAGGAATCAGCACTTGTGACAAGGCACCACTCCTCTTACTGCTTAGTGAAATGATCTTTGCAGCTTTTATTCATAGCAATACATTTGAAGGTAGCTGATCTAACCTAGCACATATTTCTGGCAGCCACCAGGAGGTGCTGTTTATACATTTTGGTCCAAATGTCTCATTTTTAAATCAAAATTAAAAAGTGTTATACAACAAAAGAGTAGCAATGTTAATTGCAGAGACAAACTGTATTAGGGTAAATGTAGTGTTATAAGAATATTCGGCATTCAATAAACACACACTTTTTGATAAATTAGAAGCAAGTTTTAAGAAAGTTTTATGGTCACAGCTAGGGATGAGCCAAACACCCCCCAATTCGGCAGAACATGCAAACAGGCAAAAAATTTTAACGAACACTGTTAAAGTCTATGGGACTCGAACGTGAAAAATCTATAGTGCTAATTTTAAAGGCTAATATGCAAGTTATTGCCATAAAAAGTGTTTGGGGACCTGGGTCCTGCCACAGGGGACATGTATCAATACAAAAAAAGTTTTAAAAATGCCCGTTTTTTCGGGAGCAGTGATTTTAATAATACTTGAAACAATAAAAGTGAAATATTCCTATAAATATCGTGCCTGGGGGGTGACTACAGTATGCCTGTAAAGTGGCGCATTTTTTCCCGTGTTTAGAACAGTTCCTGCGCAAAATGACATTTCTAAAGGAATAAAAGTAATTTAAAACTGCTTGCGGCTGTAATGTAATGTTGCCCCCCCCCCCCCCCCCAGCCCATTACCAGGCCCTTTGGGTCTGGTATGGATTTTAAGGGGAACCCCACACCCAACACTGTAAAGCCTCATAGATACGGTACTTTAAAAAAATAAATAAAGATTGGGCCTGTGGTGGTGGTGGCACAACACTGTAAAGCCTCACAGATACTTTTGTTGAGCGCAGGAACAGGCCCTGCTGTGAAATATTAGATCAAAAATTGTAATTACACGCCCCTGTTAAACAGAGGCAGAAAAATTGGGCCTTAGGCACTGGAGGTGGTGCCCTGAACCGAAAATATTCCTAGAAGCTATCATCATGAAGACTGAGGAGGAATAGGATAGTCACTCAGCATATGCAGTCTTCAAGGGATCCCACATCTATAGAAAAATCAATCGGTTTACATCAGCAGGTGCTTGGTAGCTGGTGATCCAAGACTGATTCATTTTTATGAATGTGAACTGATCAACAGAGTCTGTGGGCAGGCGCACTCTGTGATCAGTTACAAAGCCTTCAGCAGCACTGAATGTGCGTTCAGAAAGAACGCTGGATGCAGGACAGGCCAGTAGCTCAATTGCATATTGAGCAAGCTCTGGCCAGTGGTCCATCCTCAAGACCCAGTAACCAAGTGGATGTTCTGGTGGAAAGGTCTCCAAGTCTGATCTTGCCCCTAGATATTCCCACACCATGTAATTCAGATGCTGGCGATGGTTGCTGGAACCGATCAGACCTGGGTGCT
The DNA here is from genome assembly GCF_042186555.1 of Aquarana catesbeiana. Taxonomy (NCBI): domain Eukaryota; kingdom Metazoa; phylum Chordata; class Amphibia; order Anura; family Ranidae; genus Aquarana; species Aquarana catesbeiana. Next base: position 447,577,269 of record NC_133326.1, on the reverse strand, counting down.
GAGGACTGAAGAATTGTCTGAAGCCAGTAATGATCCCTCTCCTTGATACCACGAATCCTAGGGTCCTTTTGCAGGCCCAGGGAGGCCATGCAGCGTAGGTTTGCAGAGGCATTCGATCCTGAGTCCTCTGGGTCACTAAGGATCACATGATCCTCAACCACCTCCTCCCAGCCACGTACAACTCCATGGGTTTCTGGGGGCTGCAAACAATCCCTTGAAGACTGCTGCTGATGCTGAGTGTTATCCTCCACCTCCATGCTGACACAATCCTTCTCCTCCTCCTCTTCTTCCTGTGTGATCGGCGGGCCTGCAGGAATACTAGTATCAGGATAAAGGGGGCCTTGAGAGGTACGGAAGTCCTCTTCTTCCTCCCGCTGTTCTGCCTCAAGTGCCCTGTCCATTATTCCACGAAGCGTGTGCTCCAACAAGAAGACACGAGGCACAGTATCACTGATGCATGCACTGTCACTGCTCACCATCCTCATGGCCTCCTCAAATGGTGACAGGACAGTGCATGCATCCTTGATCAGTAGCCACTGGCATGGTGAAAAAAGTCAAGCTCCCCTGACACTGTACTGGTGCCATACTGGTGTGCAGCTGCTGCAGCATTGCCAACGTTGAGTTCCACCTGGTGGGCATGTCACAAATAAGGCGGTTCATGGACAGGTTGCATTCTCTTTGAATGTCAGCCAGCCGAGCACTGGAATTATATGCCTGGCGGAAATGACCACAGACTTTCCTGGCCTGCCTCAGGAGATCCTGTAAGCCAGGGTACCTGCTCAAGAACCGCTGCACCACCAAATTCAGGACGTGAGCCAAACAGGGAACATGGGTCAAGTGTCCTTGTCGGAGGGCGGAGAGGAGGTTGGTGCCATTGTCTCATACAACCATTTCTGGCTTAAGATCGCGTGGCATCAACCACCTCTGAGCTTGCCCCTGCAGAGCTGACAGAATCTCTGCCCCAGTGTTGTTCCTGTCCCCTTAGCAGACCAATTCAAGCACCGCGTGGCATCTTTTTGCCTGAGTGCTTGCATAGCCCCTTGAACGTCTACGGAGCACCGGAGGTTCAGAGGAGAAATCCGCAGAGGAAGAGGCCATAGAGGAAGAAAAAGAGTAGGGGTGGAGGAGAGAGCTGTGGCAGAATCACCACTAGCATTTTGGAGGCGTGGTGGCCGAACAAGCTCCAACAATACTGAACCCTGTCCTGCATCCTTCCCAGCTGCCAGCAGCGTTACCCAGTGCGCCGTGAAAGAAAAGTAACGTCCCTGTCCATGCCTGCTGGACCATGAGTCAGCAGTAATATGCACCCTGTCCAATGAGGTCAAGACGTTGCCTTCCACATGCTGGTAGAGAGCCGGAATGGCCTTCCGTAAAAAGAAATGGCGTTTGGGAACCTACCACTGAGGTACCGCACATTTCACTAATTCACAAAAGGGGCAGAGTCTACCAGCTGAAAAGGCAGCAGTTGCAGTGCTAGCAATTTGGCCAAGCTAGCATTCAGACGCTGAGCATGTGGATGGCTGGGACCAAATTTATTTCGACGGTTTAGCGGGTAGGGAAAGGGAAATTTGCCTGCTAAAATCAGATGTTGGTGTACCGCTAGCAGATTGGCCGCAAGTACTTGGGACACCTATTTCTATACCTTCATTCCTCTCAGTGCAGGTTTCTGAGAGGACTGGAGGTATAGTGGGGTTGGAGATCCCAGCTGATGAGGAGCAAGGTGAGGTCCGCCTTGTTCTTTGATGTGGGTCTTTTATAGGGATGAGCTTCGAGTTTGAGTCGAACTCATGTTCGACTCGAACATCAGCTGTTCGTCAGTTTGCCGAACAGCGAACAATTTGGGGTGTTCGCGGCAAATTCGAAAGCCGCGGAACACCCTTTAAAAGTCTATGGGAGAAATCAAAAGTGCTAATTTTAAATTTATATGCATGGTATTGTCATAAAAAGTGTTTTCTGGACCTGGGTCCTGCCCCAGGGGACATGTATCAATGCAAAAAAAAAAGTTTTAAAAATTGACGTTTTTTTCGGGAGCAGTGATTTTAATAATGCTTAAAGTGAAACAATAAAAATGTAATATTCCTTTAAATTTCGTACCTGGGGGGGTTTAGAACAGTCTGACAGCAAAATGACATTTCAAAGGAAAAAAGTCATTTAAAACTACTCGCGGCTATTAATGAATTGTCGGTCGGACAATACACATAAAAGTTCATTGATAAAAACGGCATGGGATTTCCCCACAGGGGAACCCCAAACCAAAATTTAAAAGAAAATGTTGTGGGGGTCCCCCCAAATTCCACACCAGGTCCTTCAGGTCTGGTATAGATATTAAGGGGAACCCCGCGCCAAAATTTAAAAAAAAAATGGCGTGGGGGTCCTCCTCAAAATCCATACCAGACCCTTATCCGAGCATGCAACTGGCAGGCCGCAGGAAAAGAGGGGGAATGAGAGAACCACCCCCCCTCCTGAACCGTACCAGGCCACATGCCTTCAACATTGGAAGGGTGCTTTGAGGTAGCCCCCCAAAGCACATTGTCCCCATGTTACATAGTTACATAGTTACATAGTTAGTCAGGTTGAAAAAAGACACAAGTCCATCCAGTCCAACCATAAAAAAAAAAAAAAAACGTACAATCCAATATACCCAATACTATACCCACAGTTGATCCAGAGGAAGGCAAAAAACCCCAGCAGAGCATGCTCCAATTTGCTACAGCAGGGGAAAAAATTCCTTCCTGATCCCAGAGAGGCAATCGGATTTTCCCTGGATCAACTTTACCTATAAATGTCAGTACCCAGTTATATTATGTACATTTAGGAAAGTATCCAGGCCTTTCTTAAAGCAATCTACTGAGCTGGCCAGAACCACCTCTGGAGGGAGTCTATTCCACATTTTCACAGCTCTTACTGTGAAGAAACCTTTCCGTATTTGGAGATGAAATCTCTTTTCCTCCAGTCGTAAAGAGTGCCCCCTTGTCCTCTGTGTTGACCGTAAAGTGAATAACTCAACACCAAGTTCACTATATGGACCCCTTATATATTTAAACATGTTGATCATATCCCCCCTTATTCTCCTCTTCTCAAGAGTGAACAAATTCAGTTCCTCTAATCTTTCCTCATAGCTGAGCTCCCCCATGCCTCTTATCAGTTTGGTTGCCCTTCTCTGCACTTTCTCCAGTTCCCCGATATCCTTTTTGAGAACTGGTGTCCAAAACTGAACTGCATATTCCAGATGAGGTCTTACTAATGATTTGAACAGGGGCAAAATGATATCTCTCTCTCTGGAGTCCATACCTCTCTTAATACAAGAAAGAACTTTGCTCGCTTTGGAAACCGCAGCTTGGCATTGCATGCTATTATTGAGCTTATGATCTACCAAAACCCCCAGATCCTTCTCCACTACAGATTCCCCCAGTTGTACTCCCCCTAGCATGTATGATGCATGCATATTCTTAGCCCCCAAGTGCATAACTTTACATTTCTCAACATTAAACCTCATCTGCCACATAGTCGCCCAATTAGACAGAGCATTGAGGTCAGCTTGTAAATTGGAGACATCCTGTAAGGACGTTATTCCACTGCATAGCTTGGTGTCATCTGCAAAGACAGAAATGTTACTTTTGATCCCAGATCCAATATCATTTATAAAGATATTAAAGAGTAAGGGTCCCAGCACTGAACCTTGGGGTACACCACTGATAACCTTAGACCATTCAGAGTAAGAATCATTAACCACTACTCTCTGAATTCTGTCTTTTAGCCAGTTTTCTATCCATTTACAAACTGATATTTCCAAGCCTGTAGACTTTAACTTACACATGAGCCGTGTGTGCGGAACTGTATCAAACGCTTTTGCAAAATCCAAATAAACCACGTCCACAGCCACCCCTCTGTCCAAGGTTTTACTTACCTCTTCATAAAAAGAAATCAGGTTTGTCTGACAACTTCTGTCTTTCATGAACCCATGCTGTCTGTTGCTTAAAATGTTTTTTTCCAGCAAGAACTCGTCTATGTGGTCTTTTATTAAACGCTCCAGTATCTTCCCGACTATAGAAGTTAAACTAACAGGTCTATAGTTACTTGGTAAAGACTTTGATCCCTTTTTAAATATAGGCACCACGTTCGCCCTGCGCCAATCCAGCGGTACTATTCCCGTCATTAATGAGTCCCTAAAAATTAGATACAATGGCTTTGAAATTACAGAGCTCAATTCTTTTAGGATCCGTGGGTGGATGCCATCAGGTCCAGGTGCTTTATCCACCTTTATTCTGTCTAAATATTTCTGGACCATATCCCTTTTGAGCCATTGTGGATCATTGGGGGCTGTGTCAATACCACCCCCCTTATGGACATGAGCTTCCCCATGCTCTTTTGTATATACAGAGCTGAAGAAAGTATTTAATAAATTAGCCTTCTCCTTGTCCCCAGTCACCCACTCTAGATTATTTTGTAAAGGGCCTACATGCTCAGACCTGACCTTTTTACTATTAATATATTTGAAGAATTTTTTGGGGTTTGTCCTACTATTTTTTGCGATCTCTCGTTCATTTTGAATTTTTGCACCCTTGATTTCCTTTTTACATATTCTGTTAAATTCTTTGTAGCATTTAAATGACACTAGTGTTCCTTCATTTTTATATTTTTTAAAAGCTCTTTTCTTATTGTTTATAGCTTTTCTAACTTTGACCGTGAGCCACATAGGTTTTCTTTTTAGCCTTTTAAACTAAAAAGAACAATTGATGAGGACAAGGGCCTCCTCCCCACAACCCTTGGCCGGTGGTTGTGGGGGTCTGCGGGTGGGGGGCTTATCGGAATCTGGAAGCCCCCTTTAACAAGGGGACCCCCAGATTCTGCCCCCCTTGTGAAATGGTAATGGGGCACAAAAGTACCCCTACCAGTTCACAAAAAAAGTGTCAAAAATGTTAAAAATTACGAGACAGTTTTTGACAATTCCTTTATTTAAAGTCTTCTTCTTTCCATCTTCTTCGGGTCTTCTTCCTTCCTTCTTCCTTCCTTCTTCCTTCGGTTTCTTTCTCCATCTTCTTCTTCCTCTGGTTCTTCCTCCGATCCTCTGCTTCTTGCTCTGGTGTTCTCGTCTGGCATCTTCCTCCGTGGCGTCCTCTTCCCCGCTTCATTCTTGGGCCGATTCGCATCCATGGGAGGCTCCCGCTGTGTGACACTTCTCTTCTTCTGACACTTCTTAAATAACGGAGGGCGGGGGCACCCGGTGACCCCGCCCCCTCTGACGCATGGGGACTTGACAGGGACTTCCCTATGGCTACTGTGTACCGTGCACCAACAGAAGTGTAATAACAACTATGGGTGTACTGTATGTATTTGTGTACTGTGTACACCACCAGAAAAGTAGTAGCAGGTGCACTAGGGGTGCACGGTACTGTGTACAGCAACAGAAGTGTAATAACAACTATGGGTGTACTGTATGTATTGTGTACTGTGTACACCAGCAGAAAAGTAGTAGCAACTGCACTAGGGGTGACGGTACTGTGTACACCAACAGAAGTGTAATAACGACTATAGGTGTACTGTATTGTGTACACCACCAGAAAAGTAGTAGCAACTGCACTAGGGGTGCACGGTACTGTGTACACCAACAGAAGTGTAATAACAACTATGGGTGCATTGTATGTATTGTGTACACCACCAGGAAAGAAGTAGCAACTGCACTAGGGGTGCACGGTACTGTGTACACCAACAGAAGTTTAATAACAACTTTGGGTGCACTGTATGTATTGTGTACTGTGTACACCACCAGAAAAGTAGTAGCAACTGCACTAGGAGTGTACTGTACTGTGTACACCAACAGAAGTGTAATAACAACTATGGGTGTACTGTATTGTGTACACCACCAGAAAAGTAGTAGCAACTGCACTAGGGGTGCACTGTACTGTGTACACCGCCTGGAGTATATTAGAAAATATATATCTCTATCTAATTAAATACACTGCAGCTAACTGAATAACCTGCCTGCCAGAAGTATATTAGAAAAAGTACACCAGGAACGGCTTGCAGTCAGATATAGCTAAACTGTATGCAGTGGATATATATATATATATATATATATATATACACACACACACACACACACACACACACACACATATACATACACAAGGCTGTCTGTATATATGTATTAAATACACTGCAGCTAACTGAATAACCTGCCTGCCTGAAGTATATTAGAAAAAGTACATCAGGAACGGCCTGCAGTCAGATATAGCTAAACTGTATGCAGTGGATATATACATATACAAGACTTCCTGTGTGTATGTGTCTGTATATATGTATGTATGTATGTGTATATATATATATATATATATATATATATATATATATATATATATATATATATATATATATATATATATATATATATATATATATATTAAATACACTGCAGCTACCTGAATAACCTACCTGCCTGCTCAATCTAAATGACACTCTCTCTCTCCGTCCACGCCAACACACTACACAAGGCCGAAGTGCAGGCATACTTATATAGTGTGGGGCATTGACTTAGTCCCCCTGAGCCATGATTGGCCAATTATGGCTCTCTTAGCTGAGGGTGTTGGGATTGGCCAAAGCATGCAGGTCATGGTGCATGCTTTGGCCAATCATCATACAGCAATGCACTGCGCTCCCGCAGTGCATTATGGGCCATTACGTGCCACTTAAATTTGGGGCAAACGGCCCATAATGTTCGTTTTTCGTCGAACGGACTCATGTTTGACCCGAACAGAAAGCTCATCCCTAGTCACAGCATACACTTTAATTTGATAACATCACCATTGTAATAATATTATAAACCATACAGTAGTTATCCTTAACAATCCAATATAAGCTTACTAGGAAAATCTCCTTGCATGTTGTGAGTTCTGCCTGCATGCTGGCCATCTCTATACACTTCTTGAATTCCCTCCTTGCTTTGCAAATTCCCCTCTGCTGTTTACCTTCCATTTCTGTCAGTACAGAAATCACAACTTGCAGGTAGCGAGGTACCATGGGATATGTAGTCCTTATAAATTATTACAATGCTGATGTTTTAAAATGGAAATGTACACTATGGCCATACAGTAGATCCCCTTTATTGATGATTTTGTGAATTTTTTAACCACTTGCCTACTGACCTATATGTAAAATATGTCATTTGTTTAATGTTTGTTTGACATTTTATTACAGGCGATTTCCTTTAAGAAAAAAGTGGTCCCGTGGGCCGATACACTGCAAGATCACTTGCCTTGTCGTTCCTGGTAAATGAGAGATTTGGGGACCTGTCATCCTTATATCTATTACAAGGGATAATTGCATTCCTTCTAATAGTTATCAAAACGAATAAAGGAACAGTTTAAAAGTAAAAAGTAAACTAAAGAAGGAAAAATAAATTTAAAGCATCTCATGCCTTCGTGCACATGCGCAGCAGTGAACGCATATGTAAGTCACACAAGCATATGTAAACAGTGTTCAAACCACACATGTGAGATATAACAGCCAGCATTAGAGCAAGAGCAATAATTCTAGTGCAAGACCTCCTCTGTACGCTAAATGGGTAACCTGACGCCTATGGAGCTTTTTTTTTAATGGATGCCATAGTTTGTCACCATTCTACGAGCGAGCACAATTTTAGAGCATAAGATGTTAGGTATCAATTTATTTGGCGTAACATCAGCTATCGCTATACTTCCAGCATTTTGATGTTGAATCTGTGGATCTCTGATCCTGTAGCTTCAGAGTCATGTTCAGCTGCCCTACCCACCCCTTCTCTCCTTTTCCCAATCACAGAAGGCTTTGTATTATGTGAACTCATTTACAAAATACAAAGCCTTTGGTGAATAGACAGCTGAGGGGAGGGGTGGCAGGCACACAACACCCACATCTTTCTTGTCAGAGCACCAGGAGTATAGCAATAGCTGTGCTCCCAGCCCTCAGTAAAATTGTAAAAAAATAAATAAAAACAAAACAAAAAGGTAGCATACACCTTGTTGCGCTTAACCCATGAAAAGCCAACAGGGTTTAAAAAGTGACTGAATTCCTGGAATTCCACTTTAAAGCCTACCTTTTAATATTCTTAAAACTACTCCCTTCCCCTCACCTCCTTCTACCCTGTATAAAAAGATCTGTGTATTTGCCTATTTTTTATTCGCTCCAGTCACTTGATCCAGCAGCTTCGGTTCCTCTGTATCAGTGTGTGTCTTCTGCAGCGGAGGGAGTGTAGATAATAGCTGGGCCATGGGAGCCTATAAATAACACCACAGCTCCCAGAATTCACAGCTGTTGTCTAGCGTTGCCTTACACAACTGCAAGATCACATGACTGGAAGAGTGCATATTAAAAATAGGTAGGCACGCAGATCTTTTTTTTGCACAGGGTAATCAGGATAGATAGGAGGAGGGGGAGTGAACATTTTAAAGAATAGTTAGGTTTTTCTTCCATTTTATGTTGGTTTTAGCAAGGAAAGTGCCATGTCAAGACCAACAATGCCAGGCCTCAGACTACTAACCTTCCTTTTTTACAGTTGACAGAAAGGAGCAATCACAACCTAACTCTCTATGACACCTTGTGTAGAAAAAGTTAATTGAACCTAATGATTAGTATACAACTACCAAGAGCAGAGTCAGCCATTCATTGCACTACACTGCATAAGAGTAAATGTGGACTGTAGCCCCTCTTGCTACCTAGTACAGTAAACTTCCTAATATAGGCCTATAATGTACCGTTCTGTAGCTTTAAGATACTTTCTCTACACCAAAAACATTTTAGTTTTCCAAACCAATCACACAAACACCAAGCATTATTGATAATAGGTGTAAGCCCTGCCCACACTGTGAACCCTTTTGTCAGTCCTAATGCTCTGATACAATTGATACTAAATAATGATGATGTCAAAGAAAAATAAACACACAAATAAAAAGACAAAATAAAAGGAATAATTACTTGTTTGATGGTTCTTTAAGAGTGTGTTACAATCTATTTTCAGCTAATTCACATTGGTAACTAGTTCTAAAGCCCCTATACTTGCAAGTAATGCCCCCTAGCCCCCTGTACCTATATGCCATCCAGTGTACTGGTTTGGCATACAGAGAATAATGATCCATACCAAGCTTGCTTTCAGGATGGATATTATTTGCCACAAAAACATCTTTATGTCTGCATCTAATATGTCTAATATGTAATATACACTTTGTATCAAGAAAGCAAAAGTATTTGGGAAGGGGTATCATTGGGCTAAGAAATTTGAATTATGGTTTCAGTCATCCTTTAAAAGAAGAATTCAAGGTATTGATATTTTTACATAGTTATATTGGTCCAGCTAGGGCCAATGTAACTAGTGTGGGAGATTAGCTCGTTGGGATCACCTTTTCTGGAAATTAAGGTCAGTGTGCAGGCAGTTTCTTTAACATCTGGCAGGTTGCCAGCTTTGTTTAGAAGAGGTTGGCAAAGTCATGAAAACAAACAAAAACAGTAAAGTAAATCCTTGCCATCCGGCACTAAACTAAACAGTAGACTCCTCTCTATATGGTGTGGGGCTGGTCCCCGTCACCCACAAAACATGTGGTAAAGCAAACCTTCTTTTTAAATCCAAACAGAGCTCCTCTCTCTGATTCCCTTCTGAGTCTCAGGCCAGAGCTCTACTGTGCTCTCTTCATGCTCATTTAAAGTCCACTTGAGGCATGGCCTCAAGTGGACCACAACATCCGGACCCGAACCAAGCCTGCCACAAAGGCTAGAAAAATCCGGGCCGTATCCCGGTTCAGTCTCTTACAATAGAACGCATGCGAGGTGAAATAAACTGATTATCCATTACCTCACCTTGCATACCGTCACATATGTTTATGCTTTACCTGTGAGATCCCTCTGGAAGCTGGAAATCACTGTAGAAGACACCACTATTCCAGTGATCCCCACTTGCTTCCAGGTCTTGTGCCAAGCAGCTGCCCTGCTGCATTCTGAAAACAGGAGGTCCCCCACTCGGCACACACACACTATTCAGAGATCGCTTTGCATTTTCCCAGTGATTGCAAAGCATTTTTTAACTGGAGAATGTGGAGGGGTGAAACGGTGACATCACAATTTTCTTCTTGTCCAAGTAGAGAATGCTTTCATTGAGAAAATGCAAAGAATTCTCTGAATGGCACCTGTCTCGACCTCCTGTGTTTAGAATACAGAAGGGAACTGCTTGTCATGTTACCCAGAAGCAAGTTGAGATCACAAAAGAAGCAATGTCTACAACGGTGATCTCCAGTTTCTAGAGCAGTTTTCTGTCCTTCAGACTTTAGGGGGGCCAGACTGCGGCCCTTGAGGGTAGAAATTGTTGTTGCGTCAATAAGATTAAACAGTGCTCCATCTTTAATACCAGGGGGAAGAATAGTGCCCCATTTTTGGTGTCAGTGGTAGAAATTATGCCCCATTGTTGGTGTCAGTGGGAGGAAGAGTGTCTCATATCAGTGGGAGGAATAGTTCCCCAAGGGCCGGATAAAGGCAAACAAAGGGCCGCATCCTGCCCCCCGGCCACAGTTTGGAAACCACTGTTCTAGAGGGATCCCACAGGTACAGGTTGGACCAAGCTGGATTGATGTAACTATGTAAAAATATCTATACCTGGAATTCCTCTTTCCTTTTTAACCAAAAGGGTGGCGTTTCTTTCTAGGTGACAGTTTGGTGCGCAGAAATATAGGATTTTTGCAGTTTTATGTTACCTTCCTTTCAGAATTAGCTATGAACAAATATGATAGTTTTAAAGGGAATGCATTAACATGTATCTGTCATGAAAGTGGTATGGAGATTGCCTTTGCAGGCCTCCTTCTGCAAATACTATATGCCTGGCTATCCTAAGTATGCTGCAGTCACAGTCCTGGAAGCATGTAGTAAAAGAGTGCAAGATAACTACTGTATTTATCGGTGTATAACACACACTTTTTTCCCCTTAAAATCAGGGGGAAATTGTGGGTGCGTGTTATACGCCGATCCCCTGCCGATTGTGAGCCTTTTGGCTGTTCTCGGTGGCTTTCGGCCATTCTCAGCAGCTCTCGGACGCTTTCGGCCATTCTCGGCAGCTCTCGGCCATTCTCGGCGGCTTTTGGCGGCTCTCGCAGTCCCGCTGCATCCGAAAGCCGGCGAGAGCGGCCGAAAGCCACCGAGAATGGCCGAGTGCGTCCGAAAGCCGCCAAGAGCCGCCAAGAACAGCCGAGTGTATCCGAGAGCCGCCGAGAACGGCGGCGCCATTTTTAAACGTCAGTGTACCTACAAGTTTGCAAATGTTTACAAGTTTGCAAATGACACAGGGACAAGGCTACAGATGGACACTGACAAGGCTACACTGACACTAGCTACAGATGGACACTGACACGGCTACACTGACACTGGCTACAGAAGGACACTGACAAGGCTACAGATGGACACTGACAAGGCTACAGATGGACACTGATAAGGCTGCATTGATGGGCATTTAAATGTAAGGTTTTTTCCTTAAAATTCCCTCCTAAACTTGCGTGTTATACGCTGATAAATACGGTACTTATCTCTCTACACTTGTTCCAGATCAGTGAATCAGAAAACATTGAATTCAAAGCATCAGAATGACAGCCAGGTAACCAACATTTTCAGAGGAGAGTTTAATAATGGCAACTTCTATTTATTATCCCTCATGACAGTGTTCCTTTAATCTCCTCCCACCTGGCATATAGACAAATGACAGCAGGCGGGATCCCCTCTCATTCTGGACTGATGTCATATAATCGTGTACCTGTGATCTCGGTAAAGAGCTGATAATGCGGCTCTTTACCCATGTGATCAGCTGTGTCCAATCACAGCCGATCACATGTAAAGTGTGAGGAGAGACGATCAGCAGAATCTCATCATGCCCTGATTATCAGTGCAGCCCCATCAGTGCCAAGCAGTGATGCCAGTCTGTGCCCATTAATGACACCAATCTGTGCCCATCAGTGAGGCCATTCTTTGCCCATCAGTGATGCAAGTCAGTGCTGCCTTTCAGTTCCCATCAGTGTCGCCCATCAGTGTCACCCATCAGTGCCCATTAGTGCTGCCCATCAGTGCCGCCTATCCGTGCCACCCATCATTGCAAATAAGTGCCGCCTATCAGTGGCACCTATCAGTGCCCATCAGTGCTGCATATACGTCCTGCCTATCAGTGATCATCAGTGCTGCATATTATTGCCTCCTCATCAGTGCTCTTTAATGCTGCCTCATCAGCGCACATTAGAGTAGGACAAAAATTTTATGACAGAAACTAAGAAAAAAACTTTTAGCAAAAATTAAAAAACCTAGCAGTAATTAAATTCCACCAAAAGAAAGCTCTATTTGTGGTAAAAAAAAAAGATAAGAAAGTAATTTAGGTACAGCTTTGCATGACCGTGCCATTGTCATTCAAAGTGTGACAGCACTGAAAGCTGAAAAAGGGCCTGTAGGCAAATGGGTTAAGCTGTGTGTGGTGTTAAGGAACCACCACAGTTTCTAGGGACAGCATCTATCACAGCATACTTTGGTGGGACATAGCGTATTTGCTGTAATATTCAGTAGTGCTTTTTTTTTGGTTTATTTGTTTTTTTACAATTAGCTTTGCTTACAGACAAGACTTCCCTTTAACCCACTAGTTTTTAATTTATTTTTTTATTTTGAAAAAATCTAATGCAATTGAATTTTGACACATTCACTTATTTCTACTGACAATGATAACAAGGTATACCAATAGGAAGAGTTCTTGGAAAGAAACAGCCAAAGAAAGATTGAGTGGCTTAAATTTGCAGAGTCAAACCAATCCTGTTGGTTGACCTGCTGCTAATTTGCAACAAATATAGAACACCTGGATAATAGGACTGCTGCTAGGATGCTCAGTGCTTCTAGATTACAACCACTTCCTTCTCATTCTGCCCCTTTGAAATAGTAAGGTGCCCTCTAACCAGTTAATGGTGTAGGGGATTCCAAAGACCCCTAAATTTTCAACATCAACCAGCTGTACTCTTATGCCCCGTACACACGGTCGGACTTTGTTCGGGCATTCCGACAACAAAATCCTAGGATTTTTTCCGACGGATGTTGGCTCAAACTTGTCTTGCATACACACGGTCACACAAAGTTGTCGGAAAATCCGATCGTTCTAAACGCGGTGACGTAAAACACGTACGTCAGGACTATAAACGGGGCAGTGGCCAATAGCTTTCATCTCTTTATTTATTTTGAGCATGCATGGCACTTTGTCCGTCGGATTTGTGTACACACGATCGGAATTTCCGACAACGGATTTTGTTGTCGGAAAATTTTATATCCTGCTCTCAAACTTTGTGTGTCGGAAAATCCGATGGAAAATGTGTGATGGAGCCTACACACGGTCGGAATTTCCGACAACAAGGTCCTATCACACATTTTCCGTCGGAAAATCCGACCGTGTGTACAGGGCATTAGAGGTTTGCTTTTTTGGGAACATCGCTTTAAAACATCATTTGATGCTATTGACACATATTGGCAAGGTCATGAAAGTCCCCCATACTGTAAAGCCGGTAAGCTATAAGTATAAAGGTGTGTATAGCTTGTGAAATAAGCTGGTAGTGCAGTGCTTTTTTTTTTTTTTTTTTTTTTTTTTAGAGCAGTTTCTTTTTGCAATCAAACCACACTACACGACTAAGGGTCTTCAGTGTGCACCTGCGGCTAAGTACTCTAGATTTCCTTGTACTTGTACTAAAAAAAAAAAAAAAAAGATCTGTAAACGTTTTTTTGGTTTTTTTTATTATAATTAATCATTCTGCCCTGTCTAAATCTGTAGGTCTGTGATGTTCTATTGAGGCTCTACTATACCCTTAAAAAATCTATTAAAAATATATTTAAAAAAAAAAACTATACGTTGTAAGTCTCCTTGCCTGGTCCAAGGTTGGATGTTCATGATGTGAATGTCCATCTTTTTAAATTTTTTATTATCAGCAAATTTCAATGTCCACACTACTTTTGTGTTGATGGTTGCTATAAATTGCCACCACACCACACACTACAATTGACTGACTGACCCACATTGCCTTAATCATGTCTGCCTACTACTGTCTGTTGCAGAGAGTGGACAGATACATTAATGATGTGTAGCGCTGGTAGATTTATGATCTACCAACTGATAGGTAAATTTAGTAAATTGCTCGTTAGGGGAGTTAGATTTGCCTCTGTTCCAGCTTGGCTGACGTTGCGTGTGGTTCCACACTGAGCTGGTGGGTGTCGCTGTTACCACTGGCTAGTGTTGGAAAGGCAGCGTGTCGAAGCGTATGGGTGCTCCTCTGTCCCGGAGACAACTCGGTGAAGGTGGTCCTCCGAGTTGCATTCTGGGAGAGGGTATTTATGGGACAGACGTCATGTTTTGGGGTTCGTTTTCAGCCACCTGCTGGCCCTCCTGGCCGACAGGTATGCGTTAGAGTGCTACCTCGTGGTCCTCCGTTCCGGAGGCCCGCGCCTCTACGGCGTGTGGGTGGGCCCAGAAGCATGTCTGGGGCTTACCACAGCAGCCGAGGAATGGTCCTGAGCTGTCTATCCAGAGTGAAGAAGCTGGACAACCGAGGAGATCCCAGGGTAGGACCCGTCATGGAAGGATCAGAGTGCTGGTCTGGAGAGGGGCCTGGTGACTCGGTTGGAGGATGTATCCTAACGTAGTTTTACAGCATAGTACTGCCGGTTTGGCTTAAAGGTTCAAGTACTGTGTCTGACATTCACCGCAAAGTTTAATATATCCTGTGGCAGAGGATTGTACGGATTTATTTCAAGCAAGTCAGTGGCAGAGACTTTTGTTCGTGCTACGTACTGGCTGCTAGGCAAGTGAGAGAGGCCTATCCAGGCGAGCAAAGATTGTGTCCCACAAGGGGATTGCATCCAATTACAATATTCAACTTTAAAGGACGTCCTCAAGAATCCTAAAGAAAGGTATTTGAGCTTCCCTATAGCTTCCCTCCTGCCTCTTTCCTGCTACTTCCTTGGTTACTTGGTTCAATAAAGCATTGAAAACGTATTTAAGAGTTGGTGCTTTTGTCGTCCAGAGGTAAACTCAACGGAACCCTAGACCCGGTGCCGGTGAAGCAGGGGTGTCGAGAGTTTAGGTAACAAGCCCGCTTAAACCAGCAGCTCCACCGAGAGTTAGTGCTACAGATGCATAGCCCCCAATTGTCCCTGATTTCAAGGGACTGTCCCTGATTTGGAACAAAGTCCCTCTGTCCATCTTTCCTCCTAACTCGTTCCTCATTTTGGTCTGATCTATATAGTTGTATATATAATTCACTTTTATCTTTCATAAAGTGTTTCCAAATGCTAAATCTTTAATCCGATTTCTAAATTGGTGCATTTGTAAATGTCAAAATCCAGTATAAAGGAGAAGTAGTGGTGATTGGTTTAACCAATCATTTTTATGTATAATTCACCTTCAACCACATCCTGCCCCGCCTACTGCAAAATGACAGCCAGGGCGGTGGCTCTCCCATTCTGACTGGACGTCATATGACGTCAAGGAGAACAAGCCACTTGTGCACATCCCCGGGGGGTGCAGTGCGGCGATCGGTGGAACAGAGTGTTGCTCCGACACACTTCATCTCTGATCATGGTAAAGAGCCTATGACATAGGTTCTTTACTTTGTAATCAGCTGTGACCAATCACAGCTGATCACAGCATTACTAAGAAGTGCCAGCTATTGGCTTTTCTCTAGTCACGTTGACAGGGCGTGAGTAGAGCAGAGACGATAAGTTGCTCTCCTGACAGGGGGGATCTGCACTGATAATCAGTGCAGTGATTATCATTATAGCCCCATCAGTGATGCCCACCAGTGCCCACCTGTGATGTCCACCAGTGATGCCCACCAGTGTCCACCTATGATGCCAATCAGTGCCGATCTGTGGAGCCAATCAGTGTCCATCAGGGATGCCTGTCAGTGCCTCCTCATCAGTGCTGCCTATCAGTGTCATCTATCAGTGCCACCTATCAGTGCCCCTTTAGAGCAGCCTCATCAGTGCCCGTCAGTGAAGGAGAAAAATGTCTCCTTCTGACAGAAATGCCTGTCAGTGCCTCCTCGTCAGTGCTGCCTATCAGTGCCACCTATCAGTGTCCATCAGTTCCGCCTATCAGTGCCCGTCAGTAAAGGAGAAACATTTTCGGTCTTTTTTTATTTAAAGCGCAAACAATTAAAAAAAAACCCAGTGGTGATTACTACCAAAAGAAAGCTCTATTTGTATGAAAAAAATGACAAAAAATTAATATAGGTACAGTGTTGCATGACTGAGTAAATGTCATTCAAAGTTACATAGTTACATAGTAGGTGAGGTTGAAAAAAGACACAAGTCCATCAAGTCCAACCTATGTGTGTGATTATGTGTCAGTATTACATTACATATCCCTGTATATTGCGGTCATTCAGGTGATTATCTAATAGTTTCTTGAAGCTATCAATGCTCCCCGCTGAGACCACCGCCTGTGGAAGGGAATTCCACATCCTTGCCGCTCTTACAGTAAAGAACCCTCTACGTAGTTTAAGGTTAAACCTCTTTTCCTCTAATTGCAATGAGTGGCCACGAGTCTTATTAAACTCTCTTCTGCGAAAAAGTTTTATCCCTATTGTGGGGTCACCAGTACAGTATTTGTAAATTGAAATCATATCCCCTCTCAAGCGTCTCTTCTCCAGAGAGAATAAGTTCAGTGCTCGCAACCTTTCCTCATAACTAAGATCCTCCAGACCCTTTATTAGCTTTGTTGCCCTTCTTTGTACTCGCTCCATTTCCAGTACGTCCCTCCTGAGGACTGGTGCCCAGAACTGGACAGCATACTCCAGGTGCGGGCGGACCAGAGTCTTGTAGAGCGGGAGAATTATCGTTTTATCTCTGCAGTTGATCCCCCTTTTAATGCATGCCAATATTCTGTTTGCTTTATTAGCAGCAGCTTGGCATTGCATGCCGTTGCTGAGCCTATCATCCACTAGGACCCCCAAGTCCTTTTCCATCCTAGATTCCCCAAAGTGTGAGAGCAAAGGAAGGGGCTTTAAGTGCCCAGTGGACAAGTGATTATTATCAGCATCATCACCCTTCTCGTCAGCTTTCTAATCCAATCTTGGTTGTTGTTAGTACACATGCTGCTGCAGTGTGTACTTTATGCACTGTGTAAATTCTGTAAATTTAGTCTGTTGCGTGTAAAGCATACTATGACAACTGACTTGCTACCAAATAAAGAACTGTCCACAAGAATGCAAGCAGAATGCAAACTCTTCTTCAGTCTCCTCTTTGCGCTTTTGAAATCAGGCTTTGAAGAAGAAGACTCAGTGCTAACAAAACACTTTTTTGTACCCACTCCATTCTCAGATGGCATATGGAGCTGCAAACAGTGAACTTGACGGCCAGTAGACATTTGAAGATAACTGATATTTAGGCTGCAAAGTACTTTTAGAGTATTAACATTAAAAAGTTTGCAATAGTACCTCGCTAATTGACAGTTATGAGTTAGTAGTAAGGAGATAAATTACATTTTGACCTTTCATTGATCAATAGGACAATGCATAGAAAAATTAGTGGCCCTTTCACACTGCTCCACTAAAAAAAATGCGTCAAAAATGCATGTGTGTTTTTGATGTGTTTTCTGGTTGCCTGACTCCTAGCTGACCAAAAACACAATTGCAGTGCATTTTGATGTGTTTTCAATTCACTTAAATGGGAGGTGCATTTTTTTTGGTGTGCTTTTTAAGCAGGACACTAAAGATGCAGCATCTTTTAAAAATGTACTGCGCCCACACCACAATGGTGTGAAGAGTTCCATAGGATTTAAAGGAGAATAATTTTAATGTGTTTTTCTTGTGTATTTAGAGGGGTAAAAGCAAAAATGCATCAATGTGAAAGGGCCCTAAATGTACACAATGAAACTTAAACATTATCTATATGATGCTAGATTTGTGTGTTGCCAGTGTTTGGCACTGTACCTATTAAGATGTACTTTGCTTTTTCCCCTGAAAAGCGGGCAGTTCACTGTTCTCATTACAAAGAACCCCTCTGGAGGTCTGAAAGGATGAAAGTGATGTTGCACTGGTCAATACAATGTGGGTGGCTGCTACTGAATAAGTCATTTCCCAAACAGTACACAAACTGTAATGCCTTAGAGGTTAAACAATAGTGTAAACAAATAAAATATCAATACTTTTGATTAAGCTGCTGAGCTCTACCCACCAGGAAACAAATGAATCTATTGTTTCAGCCTGTCAAAGATTTTCCTTAAATAAATGATTAGTAGGTAATTGTCAAATTGGACATCTGGAATATTTGCGAATGTTTAAATAACCCCCCCCCACCACCACCACCACCATCATCACCTTTCCCCCTAAGGAATGCCTAATTTGACATAGTGTGAGATCGAGTTTTTACAAATAATCCTAAGAGCTATACTAGTAGTGGCATGGCTATATGGCTATTGGTGGGTCTATGTATGTCAACATGGCCTCCAGTGACAACCCAAACATAATGGAAGCTTCAAGGTTAGGATTTGGGTAAGGAGCTAACAAGCCCACCCTGTAATATTTGTCATTAAGACCAAATTAGTGATCAATGCTCTTTAAATGAAATTCATGAGATAAGTAGCTAGGAAAGTATTTGTTACCAAGTGAAATATAATGTTTTGAATGATTTAACAGAACATATATGGGTAGAGTAGGATAACAGACATGCTGGCAATAGGTTTTTAAGACTTGTTTTCACCTATGCACTTTTTTGGTCGAATTCCAGCTAGTACACTTGCCAAATAATGACATATCAATTAATCTAGTAATTGGTGAGTAGTGTGGAAGTGAAGTATAATTTTCCCATACCATGCAGTTTACTTTATCCCCTGCACTCACTTCAGTTTTGACACCACCATGAAAACTTTTTAGTCATTAAGACTTGAATTCATTTTTTTAGTAATTGCTGCTACAAGGTTTCCTCACAGTTGTGTTGTTATGGTGAAGAATTCAAGTTGCTGTTTAGTGGCAAATTTTGATATGTTAATGAATAAATCCACCTTGTATACTTTGCTTCGGGTCACTATTTGGGTTATTTATTACAGACTAATGAATTTGCTCATTTTTTTTTTTAGTAAAAGTACAAAGTTATCAAACTGATAAAGGGTTTGTGCAAGTGAAATATACAAAGATTTAAAGATGTTGCAAAGGATCATTGTTATGAACAGATCAGAGATAAGCTTAGAAAGTTGAATATTCAAGCCACAGCAGGCCAATATACAGCTTATGGAGATTCACAAAGATCTGTTCATTATATATTCACATGGCCCTATTCCCACAATGTAAAAATAATTTGCTAATTTACTCAAAGTGGCCTAATGCTTTCACACAATATTTAAAGCAACCACCTTAATTCTAATTTAGTGAATTAACTAATTAGTAAGAGTATGGGAAATAGTAAGAGTATGGTAAATTAGATGCGGGAACCTCCCATGACACTACAATACATTACTACTGCAATACTTATTCAGGCTCGGTTCACATATATGCAAATTGGATGCATTTTGAACCACATCCGACTCGCATGACATCTGAACTGAACTGGCTTTCTATGGAGCTGGTTCACATATATCTGGGCTGGCCGTAGTTAGTTTTTAAAATTAGTTCTGTACATTTTTCAGTCCAGTTCAGATGAAAATTCAAGTGTCATATACTGTAAAAATTTGCACCTATATCGCACCTAAACTGGTAAACAAAACCACACTGGACTCCTTCAAAAAACTCAAGTAAATTGTGCCCGAATATATGTGAAACAGGCCTCCAGGCTCCCCTGCTCTCTGCCTATCCATTATAATGCATGTGCTTTCACTGTGGAGGCTCTCAAAATTTAGAGTTATGCCGCGTACACACGGGTGGACTTTTCGGCCGGACTGGTCTGCTGGACTTTCTGACGGACTTTCGACACTTTTGACGGACTTCCGATGGACTTTTGAACGAACGGACTTGACTACACACGATCACACCAAAGTCCGACGGATTTGTACGTGATGACGTACGACCGGACTAAAATAAGGAAGTTGATAGCCAATAGCCAATAGCTGCCCTAGCATGGGTTTTCGTCCGTCGGACTAGCATACAAACGAGTGGATTTTTCGACTGGACTCGAGTCCGTCGGACAAATTTGAAACATTTTCCAAATCTCGAGTCCGTCAGATTTTTGACCGAAAAAGTCCGCTGCAGGCCCGATGGAGCCCACACACGGTCGGAATGTCCGCCGGATTCGGTCCGTTGGACCAGTCCGGTCGAAGAGTCCGCCCGTGTGTACAGAACTATAGATACTACTGGGGTGCTGAGAAGAGGCTCTGCAGCTTACGTATTTATTTGCAAAATGTGTGCAAACTAAACCCCTGTTTTTTTTTTTGTTTACAAAAGTTTATTTGAAAGACACATAATAAAACGGTTGCAGAGTACATCAATATGGTTTAACATGCGTGGGAAATAATTGTAGAATATACAAAGTTGGGTAATTAATGAATAGAATACAATGAAGACGTTGTATAAAGATGTAAGGGAAATATAACACAAAGCTGATATAGTAGGATGGGTTACATTATTTAATCATTAGAGTATAGAGGATATGTTATCATAAAAATCAACGATATAGTAGAATGAATTTTTAGTAGGGTGTGAAAAATTATAAGCGTTGAAGGTCTGATAAGGACCAAAATTTCCACTTCTCATTATAGATATGCATAGTGTCAAATAGGGTATGATGAATTCTTTCGGAAAGTCTAAGTGATTCCATTCTAGATTCAACCTGGGGCCATGGTAGGTTTTGTGTTTTCCAGTTAAAGGCTATCATCCAGTGTATTGAACTGATTAGAGAGTGGATTAATCTATTACAAGGAGTTGGGACATCTGGAACTGTAGCGTATAACAGGCATATTTGGGGGGATAGGGAAATTTTTTTCTTAAGAGGGTTTTCTAGTATGTTGATTAACTTATCCCATATTGGTTTCAAATATTCACAATCCCAAAAGATGTGGATATAACTGCCCTCCAAGAGACAACCTCTGAAACAGTTCGGGGAGGTTGAGGGGTAGAAGGAATGTATCCTAGATGGAGTCATGTACCACCTGATGTGAAGTTTTATTGGGGATTCTCTAAATGCAGCAGCGCAATTACTTTTGCGAAGGTTTTTAATCATCCTGGTCCACGAGTCCATTGGGAATGAGCTACCAATCTCTGCTTCCCATCTAATCATGGGGCCTGTTTTTTCGGGTTGGAGAAAGTTATTGAGATTGCTATAGAGGAAGGATATCAGTCCCTTGTCTCTAGGTGAAGAGATACAGATGTGTTCGAATAAAGTACTAGGGGGATTAACAGATAATGAGTAGTATGTAGAGTAGAACTCGCGGATCAAGGTGTACTGGTGATATTCCGAAGGGGGGAAATTAAATCTGGATTGTAGTGAGGAGAAAGATGGAAATTTAGAGTTGAGTGTGATAGACTTTAAAGTGGTAAGATTGTTTTTGATCCAGTTGTAAAAGGGTGTGTGATCAAGGAAAGCAAGCGGGAATCTGGGGTCCCCCAAGAATGAGGCTAATGGAGGGGTTGCAGAGAGGAGTTTGAAGTTATCTTTGATTCTATTCCAAAGGAGTATAAGTTGGGCAATTAAAGTGTTTTTTTTATTAAGAATATGGTGTAGTTTTGTGTTGGACCACAAAATTCCTCTGATATTCAAAGGATGAATAGAGGTGGATTCAAAGGTCAACCAGGAGACATTTGTATCAGGGGAAGACCACTGAGCCATTTGTACTAATTTGGTTGCTAAGAAATAAAGCCAAAGGTTGGGAAGTCCCAGCCCACCTCTATCTTGTGGTCTATGCATAAGATTGTAACTACATCTGGGTTTTTTGTTGTTCCAAATAAATCTATTAATTTCACGTTGTAGGGATTCCAGTTTTGTTTTGGGTACATTAATGGGAAGAGCTCTAAAATAGTATAATAGTTTTGGAAGGATAGTCATCTTAAAGGCACAAATCCTTCCGAGGAAGGAAATATGGTAAGAGGACCAGGTTTTTAACAGTGAATTGATTCGTGAGAAAAGGGGAAGGTAGTTGCTTTTATATAATAGGTTGTGGGATGTTGTGATATTAACTCCTAAGTATTTAAAGGAGTGTGAGGACCAAAGGAAGTTGAAGTTTTTCTTCAGAAGTGAGGTTAAGTTTGGAGGGCTGTTTATAGGTAGAATGGAGCATTTGTTAGTGTTAATAAAAAGACCAGAAAGTTTATGGAATGAATGGAGATCTGAGAGGAGGTTGGGTATTGAGATTAATGGGTCTGTTAAAAATAGAAGTGCATCGTCAGCATAAAGACTGAGTTTAAAGTCATATGGAACTTTTTGATAGCCTTTGATATTAGGGTTATTTCTGATGGCAACTGCAAGGGGCTCGATGGCTAAGGCAAAAAGGAGGGGGGAGAGAAGGCAGCCCTGTCTGGTTCCTCTGCTTAGGGGGAAGAAATCTGAGTTATTCCCTGGAATTCTAATTCTGGTTTGGGGTAAGTGGTAAAGAGCGTTAAATCCATGTATAAATTTTTCTGATATGCCGTATTTAGGTAAAAGGTGATTTAAGTAGGACCAATTAACGCTATCGAAGGCCTTGTGGATGTCAAGGCTAAGCAGATAGAGGGGGCGAGAATGGAGGTTGGCATCTTGAACAATGTTTGTGACAAGTCTAATGTTATCGACTATTTGTCTGCCTGGGATAAAGCCCGTTTGATCCCTAAACCCCTGTTTTTAAAGCATACTGCAGAAAGAATAACTCAGTTGGTTACCGGCTGGTCGGTAAGTTGAGCGGGAATTTTCTTTGGTTTTGTTTGACATCTTTGGCCACCCACTTGCCATTTTGTCTCAAATTGTAAACAAGCCAATAGGCATTATGGGTTACATAAAGTTACAACCATATTTGGTCAATGACGTCAGCCGACCGATTGTTGACATTCAGCAGCCAACCAGAAAGCTGAGATTTGCAGTCGCAGTCTGGTGGGAGAGGATCGGCATCATGGGTCATCATGTTTTGCGTCAGGGCATTACGTATCGTGATTGATGATGGTCTACATCACTGATGATGTGATTGATGTTTTGAAATACATTGTCGGACATGTTTATTTTTAATACAATATTTTTGTATAGCATCTGTATGTTTATTTACTTTGTAGATTTTTTTTTTTTGTGAATGAGTAACAAGAAGTACCATGTACCCCTTTAAATGAGGAAACTGAACTTGTGTGGCTAATTCTTTCCTTGAGGGGCTTGAGCTTGTATTGGAATAAGTGTAGAGTTCCTGCAGGCAGTATTTGTGGACAGTGGCCTGGTCTGGTAAGGTTTAGGAGGTGGGCTGCATGCACACTGCATGGCTGAATAGGGTCTGGTATGGGTTTTTAGGGGGGGATAAAAACATGGTGTGGGGTCCATACCAGAGCCTTATCCTAGAGAGGAGTCTGGTATGAATTTTAAGGGTGACCCCACACCAAAAAAAAAGGCATGGGGTACCCCCAAAATCCATACCAGACACTTATACAGACATGAAGACTGGCTAGCCAGGAATTTAAGGGACGTTAAGCATGCTTCCTCCCAAACCATACCTGGTAAAAAGCCCTTAACATGAGAAGGATACCTTGCCAGGGGGCCCCACATTCCCGGCTCAGTGGATGTGAGAGTTTGTCTAGGGAGTAGGGATGAGCTTCGAGTTCGAGTCGAACTCATGTTCGACTCGAACATCGGCTGTTTGCCAGTTCGCCGAACAGCGAACAATTTGGGGTGTTCGCGGCAAATTCGAAAGCCGCGGAACACCCTTTAAAAGTCTATGGGAGAAATCAAAAGTGCTAATTTTAAAGGCTTATATGCATGGTATTGTCATAAAAAGTGTTTGGGGACCTGGGTCCTGCCCCAGGGGACATGGATCAATGCAAAAAAAGTTTTAAAAATGTCCGTTTTTTCGGAAGCAGTGATTTTAATAATGCTTAAAGTGAAACAATAAAAGTGTAACATTCCTTTAAATTTCGTACCCGGGAGGTGTCTATAGTATGCCTGTAAACGAGGGGGGAGGTTGGGACTTTAAATGAGGTGCACATGATGGAACCCAATCACATTCACAGAGGTCCAAACATATGTATGTTTATTAGGGACCAATGATCAACATGGCATGAAAATCGCACTGCAGACATATGACATAAGAAGTAATTATATACAAAACAATCAATATGTATATGTAAAACATGGCATAGGCAAATAAAATTATGCATCATGGTCCCCCAGAACAACATCAAGTAGAATAAACAATATCAAAAATAGTTTAATGTGTATTGGATGCATCAAGGTAGGTCCGACGCGTTTCATGGACTTTGGTCCACTCTTCAGGAGCCAGGTGCGTCTGAGTTCTATAGAGATGTATAAAAAACAATATGGTTGCATGTAACTAACCAAGTCAACAAAAAATGGGGGGGGAGGGGGAAAAAAGAGAACCAAAAAGGAAATTGTTGGGCATAACAGGCCATGCCAAGAAATTACTCACATAGTAGCCAAAAATGGGACCGTGCGACAAGGAAAGCCAGGGGTCAGCCATGGAGCCTGGCCCAGGAGCTGAGAAGGGGACCCAACGGGGAACACAGGACCACATATTCCAAGACCCCGCAACTGAGACGGACTTCTATACTGTTGGAAATATATGTAGAAGGTATCAATGATGATGCAAATAAAAGAAAAAAAGGGGGAGTATTGTAGACTAGAAATCAAAACATGATGGTGAAATGAAATACCAAAAGTTTACCTTGGTAAGTATACATAAGTATTGAAAACCACACTTGTAGGGGGAAGTCAAGGTGTACATGAATAGTGTTGCCACGATCACTGGTGACCAGTAAGCGGGGAGTGAGATGCAGGTCCAGCACAGAATGTCAGCTCCCCTTCAGCGTCACACAGGCATGACAGAGATGGAGGGACATCTAGGCAGACGCCAGAGAAGCTCACCATGTGTCAGCCGAGCCAATATACCACAACGTCTGCACAGAGCGACGCCCAACCGGGACGTCACACGCACAGCGCTGGAGATAAAATAAAATAAAATTATGCATCATGGTCCCCAAAACAATATCAAGTAGAATAAACAACATAAAAAAATAGATCAATGTGTATTGGATGCATCAAGGTAGGTCCGACGCGTTTCATGGACTTTGGTCCACTCTTCAGGAGCCAGGTGCGTCTGAGTTCTATAGAGATGTATAAAAAACAACATAGTTGCATGTAACTAACCAAGTCAACAAAAATGGGGGGGGGAGAACCCAAAAGGAAATTATTGGGCATAACGGGCCATGCCAAGAAATTACTGTCAGGTCACCTGAGGCCAGGTGACAGATGCACTCCGTGGAAGTCAGGAGTGCACCGCTAAGGTAGTGGACCCTAGCACTGACTACTGCGGATTGAACCCTGGGAGGTTCAGGAAGCAAGTCTACTGGAACACTGACACAGATCCCACTGGGAGCTAGAGCATAGATTCCCCAGGGCGCAGAGTCTAAGAGCCAGCAGGTGTTCACCAGACCCTCTAGTGGTGAGGATGGACTGCGCTGCAGTCTGGCTCCAGGTCGCGGCCCCCAGGGTCTCACAGCTCATGCTCATGGTAGACTACAGGAGAAGAGGTAGGAGGCAACAGGCTGGAACAACAAGGAAAGTAAGGGATAAGCCAAATGTCGGGGTGACTAGCAGACAAGGATAAACATAACACGCCAAAGGTCAGGGTCACAAGCAGACAGGGATAGTCGAGAACAGGCCAAGGTCGGTAACTGGAATCAGACATAGGAAACACAGCAAGTACACACGAAAGCTAACACACAATGGTTGATCAGCACTGCCGGCTTGCAGTGCACAGGTTAATATAGGGTTCCCTGATAGGAGCTGGGGTGGAGCCATGCTAGAGGAGAGTTTATAAAAGCAGTCAGGTGAGGGTCAGCTGGTCTCTAGAGATGAGCCTGTGCCCAGGCTTAAAGGGAAACTCCAGATGGAACCTCTTCAACAGACGAGGAGTAAAGACCTCAGATGCAGTGATCCAAGACCTCTCCTCAGGACCAAACCCTTTCCAATGTACGAGGTACTGAAGAATGCCTTTACGGAGCCGGGAATCCAAAACTTGACTAACCTTGTAC
Organism: Aquarana catesbeiana; assembly: GCF_042186555.1. Classification (NCBI taxonomy): domain Eukaryota; kingdom Metazoa; phylum Chordata; class Amphibia; order Anura; family Ranidae; genus Aquarana; species Aquarana catesbeiana. The sequence goes on along the minus strand of NC_133326.1, from coordinate 447,551,113 downwards.
TTTAGATTATCCTCAGAGACCGGAACCGAGGTAGGGAGAGGACAAAAGGACTTATTGAGGACTAAAGGCTTTTTAGGAATGGGTAAGGGCATGAGAAGACCATCAGGAGTCTGAGCAGGGTCCCCCAGACCCTTAAAGATGAGCTGGACATCCAACGCAGGACCATCAGACTGGGTAAGTGGAAGTGTCCTTCGTGCTATAAATGAATAATAGTGAAAATGTGTGCAAAATGATATGAAACAAAATGTGAAAGTGTAAAAATACTGGAAATATATATGTGTGGTGATTTTTAAAAAGACAGCAGCAAAATCTAAAAGTGTTCACACTACACTTCAATGAAAATGTTTAAGAAGAATGATCTCGCGCATTAAAATCTAATCACACATAATACAATATTGCAAATAAAGTGAAATTCATCATGGTGATCGTGTGGGTAAAATGAGAGTAAAATATCACAATAATCAATATAAATATAAGTAAAGACAGAGTATAAAATGCTTATTATCTGTGCACTGGGGATAAAGTTCATAAAGTGGACAGGTGAATGGCTCTATCTTGGCTGTGAGACTTCATAAAGTGACTTAGTGTTAAAATAAATATATGAATTGGCCAAAGTTCATGCAGGTCCTCATGGAAAATATCCAGATGGCATTAGGCTCTCAGAACTCTCACCTTAGTATAGGTTTAAACAGGCATCATTAGATATCTCTTTTTGGATCTGTATATCTCCTCCCTGCTGTGTTCAAACGTTCTCATCTATTAATCACGGCTTAATTCCTTTCCTCTCCGCTCTTCATGTAGTGTACTTGCCTGTTTAAAGTATGTTCCACCAAGGCACAAACGGCCCGGTGGAAAAGAGAGAGAGAAAAGAAAGCTTCCAATGGTGTAGTATGTAAGATGAGTGAAATAAAACTTTATTTACGGGCTTCAAGGTGGTCTCTTACATTAAAAACAGTAAAAACTAGCATATACAGGTGGAACGGCGTTTGGAGCGCCTCCTTACGTGACTTCCGGTCTGCTCTCTGCCACTCCCTACGCGCTACGTCACAGATCGTGACTTCATCTGGGGAATCGTATTGGTTAGAGAGGTATGTTTTTTATTTGGTTGAACCGGAAGTTTTGTAGCGGCCATTTTCTTGTGGTCCGCTTGTATGTATGAGTGCGGCCATCTTTATGGTGGTAAACAAATATAAACAGCGGCCATTTTTTTGTGGATGGGACAACGACTGTCATGAATACTACTGTATGGCAGTGATGTAGAATAGGTAATAACATACATAGTTTATAAAAGGATATTATATTAAGTTGTGCCAACAGGGATAATAGAGAGAAAAAATAAATTAAGATCAAATATGTTTGATTAGGCACATCAGTCGTATACCGCGGTACATAGGGAGATGCCCTAGTACATGTATATTGCCTGCACATAATATGAATGCATAGATAGATAAGTAATGTAATCTAAATATGAGCTACATATATGCAAATCAATTACATGGGAATTACAATAAAAATAAAAGTAAAAAATATAAAATAAAATATAAAAAACAAAAAATAGAAATATCAATAAAATACACATTAAATATGAATAATGTATATGTATATGGCTGGTAAATAAAATCAATGATGTTGATTAAAACAAATGGTTTAAAAGTTACTTAGGAAACAATTAAGGTCGAACTCCACGTTCATACCTCTAGGAGTTAATGTACGCATGGTGTGTATCCAATAGGACTCCCTTTGACTTATGATCCTTATTTTATGGCTACCTCTTTATGACCCTTTATATACTCCCTTTGACTTATGATCCTTATTTTATGGCTACCTCTCCATGACCCTTTATATTTTTCTATACCCCAGAATTGAAGATGTGTAGGATCCTGATTATGTACTGCTGCAAAATGTTTAGATACATTGTGTTTGGGATTTCCCTTTTTGATGTTTTGAATATGTTCTTTTATTCTGACTTTGAGGGCTCTCTTGATACGTCCTACATATTGGAGTTTGCAGCTACATTGTAGCACATATACTACTCCCTCAGTGTGGCATCCTATAAAGTCCCTGATCTTGAATGTCTCTCTTGAAGTAATATCTGTAAAATCTGTAATTCTGCCCTGGAATTTCAATTGCCTTTATGGCACAGTGGGAAGATCAATCAGTCTACGGGGATACACCTGCGGAACTCACTTTGTATAAAAGATACATCGATGATGTAATCATTGTCTGGAATGGCAAGAAAGAGGGACTTGAACAGTTCCTAAATAAATTGAACATGAATGAGAAGAACATACACCTGTTGTGGAATATAGATGAAAAATCAGTTGAATTTCTAGATTTAAAGATCTGCTTAGAAGGAGACAAATTGGTCACCAAAACGTTTTTCAAAAATGTGGACACTAACCGCTATCTCTCTGCAGATAGCTGCCACCATAAATCATGGCTTTACAATATTCCAAAAGGACAATTCATCAGAATCAAAAGGAATTGCACAAGTGAAGAAGACTACAAAGAACAAGCTAGACTAATTGGAACAAGATTTAAGACAAAAGGGTATGAGGATTCATGGATTGAAGAACAAATCCAACATGTCAATAAAATGGATAGAACAAAAATGTTGGAAAATAAACCTAAAAAAATATTCCAACAAGAGACACGGAGTCTAATCTTGGATTATAATGTACAGTACAAAGAAGTATCAAAAATAATCAAACGTCACTGGCACATTCTCAAGAATGACAGAGACTTAAAGAACATACTACCAGACCTATCAAACATTATATACAAGAGAGCACCTACCATAAGAGACATGGTGGTGAAATCAGTGGTAGAACCTCCCTGCAAAGCACCATATTCCTTTTTCACTGGAAAAGGTTTTTTTCCTTGCAGAAACTGCTATGCATGTAGACATGCCCAGAAATTCCAGGGCAGAAGAACAGATTTTACAGCTATTACTACAAGAGAGACATTCAAGATCAGGGACTTTATAGGATGCCACACTGAGGGAGTAGTATATGTGCTACAATGTAGCTGCAAACTCCATGTAGGACATACCAAGAGAGCCCTCAAAGTCAGAATAAAAGAACATATTCAAAACATCAAAAAGGGAAATCCCAAACACAATGTATCTAAACATTTTGCAGCAGTACATAATCAGGATCCTACACATCTTCAATTCTGGGGTATAGAAAAATATAAAGGGTCATGGAGAGGTAGCCATAAAATAAGGACCATAAGTCAAAGGGAGTCCTATTGGATACACACCATGCGTACATTAACTCCTAGAGGTATGAACGTGGAGTTTGACCTTGTTTCCTAAGTAACTTTTAAACCATTTGTTTTAATCAACATCATTGATTTTATTTACCAGCTATATACATTTTTCATATTTAATATGTATTTTATTGATGTTTCTATTTTTTGTTTTTTATATTTTATTTTATTTTATATTTTTTACTTTTATTTTTATTGTAATTTCCATGTAATTGATTTGCATATATGTAGCTCATATTTAGATTACATTACTTATCTAGCTATGCATTCATATTATGTGCAGGCAATATACATGTACTAGGGCATCTCCTTATGTTCCGCGGTATACGACTGACGTGCCTAATCAAACATATTTGATCTTAATTTATTTTTTCTCTCTATTATCCCTGTTGGTACAACTTAATATAATATCTTTTTATAAACTATGTATGTTATTACCTATTCTTCATCACTGCCATACAGTAGTATTCATGACAGTCGTTGTCCCATCCACAAAAAAATGGCCGCTGTTTATATTTGTTTACAACCATAAAGATGGCCGCGCTCATACATACAAGCGGACCACAAGAAAATGGCCGCTACAAAACTTCCGGTTCAACCATATAAAAAACATACCTCTCTGACCAATCCGGTTCCCCAGATGAAGTCACGAGCGGTGACGTAATGCGTAGGGAGTGACGGAGAGCAGACGTAAACCGGAAGTCACGTAAGGAGGCGCTCCAAACGCCGTTCCATCTGTATATGCTAGTTTTTACTGTTTTTAATGTAAGAGACCACCTTGAAGCCTGTAAGTAAAGTTTTATTTCACTCATCTTACATACTACACCATTGGAGGCTTTCTTTTCGCTCTCTCTTTTCCACCGGGCCGTTTGTGCCTTGGTGGAACATACTTTAATAGGCAAGTACACTACATGAAGAGCGGAGAGGAAAGGAATAAAGCCGTGATTAATAGATGAGAACACAGCAGGGAGGAGATATACAGATCCAAAAAGAGATATCTAATGATGCCTGTTTAAACCTATACTAAGGTGAGAGTTCTGAGAGCCTAATGCCATCTGGATATTTTCCATGAGGACCTGCATGAACTTTGGCCAATTCATATATTTATTTCAACACTGTCACTTTATGAAGTCTCACAGCCAAGATAGAGCCATTCACCTGTCCACTTTATGAACTTTATCCCCAGTGCACAGATAATAAGCATTTTATACTCTGTCTTTATTTATATTTATATTGATTATTGTGATATTTTACTCTCATTTTACCCACACGATCACCATTATGAATTTCACTTTATTTGCAATATTGTATTATGTGTGATTAGATTTTAATGCGCAAGATCATTCTTCTTAAACATCAGACTGGGTAGAGGTCAGTAGATCCCTGAGGTCAGGTTGGTTAGAAGGTGACGTGTCACAAGAGTTAAGCTGGATAGCTGAAACACAAACAGAATGCAGAGAGCCCTGAACAAAAGATTGAAAACCCCACCTGGCCGAATGAGGCAATCTATCTAAAGGAAGGATTGAGCCTCTTAAACAGGTTTGAACGGACGTAGTAGCAGTAGGGTGAGGCCAGGTTACAGAAGATCCTGAACAAGAAGCAGGAAGCTCACTGGGCATAGGCTGGACTGGTGCAGAGGCCGACTGAACAGCATCGCCAGGTGCAGCGACCACCAGAATTGCATCGCAGGGCATAGCGACTGTGGAACTGGTGGACGAGTCAGCCTGGGTGTGTGTCCAAAGGGGTCCAGGGACAGGCAAAGGGAAATGGCCATGCAAACTGGAGTGAATGATCGGCCCAGGTTCACAGGTGGGCTCCTCATCCAGAGTGCCACACGACCCAGAGATTGCCTCAGCCCGACTATTGCAGGAGACATTCCAGAAATCGCTATATGCAGCAGGAAGAGCAGAAGATACTGGGATGGTGGCAACAGAAAGTTTCTCTTTTGGGGTAACCAAGGAGGAGGAACAGGAGGAACCCCATGTCAAGATCTGTCCAGCAGTCCAGTCAACATGTGGAGAATGGAGCCGTAACCAAGGAAGACCTAATATGATAGGAGATAAAACCATAGGTAGGACAAGGAAGGATATCCACTCCTGGTGGAGTGTCCCTACTGACATCTTAACAGGGAGGGTCTGGAAGTGAATAGGACCCCCTGGAAGAACAGTGCCATCAATCGCCAAGACCACCAATGGCGTTGTGAGAGGAAAAAGGGTAAGTCTCATGGAAGATGCAGTTCCCCAGTCCATTAAATTTCCAGCGGCTCCAGAATCCAGGTATGCCGAGACTGAACGAGGGTGCCAACATGAAGGAACACAGAAAGGAGAAGACGAGAAGGTGAAGGTGATATTTCAGGGTCCAATACTCCACCTTCCAGATGTATTAGCCCTGAGCGTTTTTCCGGACGAAGAGAACAAGTATCACGAAAATGACCTTTGACGCCACAGTAGAGGCACAAGCCCAGAGTTCTGCACCTAGTTCGTTCTTCGGGCGATAACTTGGTCTGGCCCAGCTGCATAGGTTCCTTAGCAGGCAGGAGGTGCTTCTCAGAACAAAGAGAAGGGACATGGAGCTCAGGCTGCCTAAAGAACGGGGAGTGCTGACGTCTTTTTTCCAGGGCCCTCTCCTGAAAGTGAATATCGATCTGGTTACACAAGGTGATGACACCGTCCAGGTCAGCAGGGAGGGATCTTCCTGCTAATGCATCCTTCACTCTATCAGAGAGGCCATGTAAAAAGGTTGCAACTAGGACCTCATTATTAAAGCTCAGCTCAGCAGTCAAAGTACGAAAATGAAGAGCGTACTGTCCCACAGAAGCAGACTCTTGATGGAGACGTAAAAGGGTGCTGGCCGCTGAGGAGACACGACCCGGTTCCTTGAAGATATTCCGAAAAAGTTTCAAGAAATCAGACAGGCTAGAAACCACTGGATCATTCAGTTTCCACAGAGGGGCAGCCCAGGCTAACGCCTCACCGGACAGGAGGTATATAATATAGGCTACCTTTGCCCGATCAGACAGGAAGTTTTGGGGCTGAAGCTTAAAATGAATTGTGCACTGGCTAAGGAACCCCCTGCAGGCCTTGGAGTCCCCAGAGAAACGGGCCAGAGCTGGCAGTTGTAATGAATGTGTGGCTGCGACTGGTGCAATAGGTGCAGCAGCAGATAACGGTTGAGGTTGTTGAACCGGGGGTCCTAATGAGGCCTGAACCTGTTCAAAATGAGAGGCCAAATCCTGAAGGAATCACATCACCTGGGTCTGATGCGATTCCTGGGTCTCAAGTCTGCGGACTATGCCCTGTAATGAATCATCTGCAGGAAGCTGCACGTCAGCCGGGTCCGTATGGCTGATCAAACTGTCAGGTCACCTGAGACCAGGTGACAGATGCACTCCGTGGAAGTCAGGAGTGCACCGCTAAGGTAGTGGACCCTAGGACTGACTACTGCGGATTGAACCCTGGGAGGTTCAGGAAGCATGTCTACTGGAACACTGACACAGATCCCACTGGGAACTAGAGCATAGATTCCCCAGGGCGCAGAGTCTAAGAGCCAGCAGGTGTTCACCAGAGCCTCTAGTGGTGAGGATGGACTGCGCTGCAGTCTGGCTCCAGGTCGCGGCCCCCAAGGTCTCACAGCTCACGCTCACGGTAGACTACAGGAGAAGAGGTAGGAGGCAGCAGGCTGAAACAACAAGGAAGGTAAGGGATAAGCCAAATGTCGGGGCGACTAGCAGACAAGGATAAACATAACACGCCAAAGATCAGGGTCACAAGCAGACAGGGATAGTCGAGAACAGGCCAAGGTCGGTAACTGGAATCAGACGTAGGAAACACAGCAAGTACACACGAAAGCTAACACACAATGGTTGATCAGCACTGCTGGCTTGCAGTGCACAGGTTAATATAGGGTTCCCTGATAGGAGCTGGGGTGGAGCCATGCTAGAGGAGAGTTTATAAAAGCAGTCAGGTGAGGGCCAGCTGGTCTCTAGAGATGAACACATGGAGACAGGTAAGCTGACAGACAAACTCTATTGCATAACCATGACAATTACTCACATAGTAGCCAAAAATGGAACCATGCGACAAGGAAAGCCAGGGGTCCAAGGAGCCATGGAGCCCGGCCCGGGAGCTTAAAAGGGGACCCAACGAGGAACACGAGACCGCACATTCCAAGACCCCGCAACTGGGACGGACTTCTATACTGTGGGAAATATATGTAAAAGGTATCTATGATGATGCAAATAAAAGAAAACATTTTTTAAAGTCCTAAGTTCGCTTTTCCCCCACTGTCTGCATAGTATGCCTGTAAAGGGGCGCATGTTTCCCGTGTTTAGAACAGTCTGACAGCAAAATTACATTTCAAAGGAAAAAAACTCATTTAAAACTACTCACGGCTGTTAATGAATCGTCGGTCTGACAATACACATAAGTTCATTGATAAAAACGGCATGAGATTTCCCCACAGGGAAACCCTGAACCAAAATTTTTTAAAAAATGGCTTGGGGGTCCCCTAAATTCCATACCAGGCCCTTCAGGTCTAGTATGGATATTAAGGGGAACCACACGCCAATTTTTTTTAAAAAATGGCGTGGGGGTCCCCCTCAAAATCCATACCAGACCCTTATCCAAGCACCCAACCTGGCAGGCCGCAGGAAAAGAGGGGGGACAAGAGAGCGCCCCCCCTGAACCGTACCAGGCCACATGCCCTCATTGGGAGGGGACAAGGGCCTCATCCCCACATCCCTTGCCCGGTGGTTGTGGGGTCTGCGGGCGGGGGGCTTATCGGAATCTGGAAGCCCCCTTTAACAAGAGGACCCCCAGATCCCGCCCCCCCCTGTGTGAAATGGTAAGGGGGTACAAAAGTACCCCTACCATTTCACAAAAAAGTGTCAAAAATGTTAAAAATGACAAGAGACAGTTTTTGACAATTCCTTTATTTAAAGTCTTCTTCTTTCCATCTTCTTTCTTCTATCTTCTTTCTTCTATCTTCCTTCGGTTTCTTCCTCCATCTTCTTCTTCCTCTGGTTTTTCCTCCGATCCTCTGCTTCTTGCTCCGGTGTTCTCGTCCGGCATCTTCCTCCGCGGCGTCTTTTTCCCTTCTTCGTTCTCGGGCCGCTCCGCATCCATGATGGGAGGCTCCCGCTGTGTGACGCTTCTCGTCTTCTGATGCTTCTTAAATAATGGAGGGTGGGGCCACCCGGTGACCCCACCCCCTCTGACGCACGGGGACTTGACGGGGACTTCCCTATGGCTTTCCCCGTGATGTCAGAGGGGGGCGGGGACTTCCCCATAGGGAAGTCCCCGTCAAGTCCCGTGCATCAGAGGGAGGCTCCCCGCCCGCAGACCCCCACAACCACCCAGGCAAGGGTTGTGGGGATGAGGCCCTTGTCCCCATCAACATGGGGACAAGGTGCTTTGGGGGGGACCCCAAAGCACCCTCCCAATGTTGAGGGCATGTGGCCTTGTACGGTTCAGGGGGGCTCTCTCGTCCCCCCTCTTTACCTGCAGCCTGCCAGGTTGCGTGCTCGGATAAGGGTCTGGTATAAATTTTGAGGGGGGACCCCACGCCATTTTTTTTTAATTTTGGCACGGGGTTCCCCTTAAAATCCATACCAGACCTAAAGGGTCTGGTATGGATTTTGAGGGGGACCCCCACACCATTTTTTTTTTTTTTTTTAGCGCGGGGTTCCCCTTAATATCCATACCAGGTCTAAAGGGCGTGGTATGGAATTTAGGGGGACCCCCACACCATTTTTTTAAAACTTTGGTTCGGGGGTTCACCTGTGGGGAAATCCCATGCCGTTTTTATCAATTAACTTTTATGTGTATTGTCGGACCGACAATTCATTAATAGCCGCGAGTAGTTTTAAATGACTTTTTTTCCTTTGAAATGTCATTTTGCTGTCAGACTGTCCTAAACACGGGAAACATGGGCCCGTTTTACAGGCATACTATAGACACCCCCCAGGTACGAAATTTAAAGGAATATTACACTTTTATTGTTTCACTTTAAGCATTATTAAAATCACTGCTCCCTTAAAAACGACCGTTTTTAAAACTTTTTTTTGCATTGATCCATGTCCCCTGGGGCAGGACCCAGGTCCCCAAACATTTTTTATGACAATAACTTGCAAATAAGCCTTTAAAATTAGCACTTTTGATTATTCATGTTCGAGTCCCATAGACTTTAACGGTGTTCGCGTGTTCAAACAAATTTTTTGCCTGTTCGCATGTTCTGGTGCAAACCGAACAGTGGGGTGCTCGGCTCATCCCTACTAGGGAGGGGGACTTGGAATCAGAATTGATAAGATAAGAGGACCCCCCAATATCTGCCACCTCTACATGAATGAGTCAGAAGTACAAAGTACTCTTTGTTACCCATTCATAAATAATTGCAAAGGGAATAAACACACATAAACTATAGAAAAGGAATTTTATAGAAAAATTTTATTGGAATATTCCACTTCAAGCACATTGTCAATTGTCAATCATGATAAACGTAACTCCGATGACCCTTCAGATGTAGGCTTAAAGTGATGCTAATATATTGTTTTATTTCTTTAAAAATAACAAACGTGTTATACTTACCTACTCTATTCTTGGGTCCTTCTTTGGTGCTCCTGGCCCCTCCTGCCTGTCGAGTGCCCCCACTGCAAGCAGTTTGCTATGGGGGCACCCGAACCAAGCAGCAGCTCCATGTGTACATTCAGACACGCAGTTTGCCCCGCCCCCTCTCATGATTGGCTAACTGACTCTGACAGCAGCCGGAGCCAATAGCGGCACTGCTGTATCTCTGCCAATCAGGATGGAGAGTCCCAGACGGCCGAGGCACTCGTGCACATCGCTGGTTCGAGATGGGGCTCAGGTAAGTATTAGGGGGGCACACACAGAAGGTTTTTATCTTAATGCATAGAATGCATTAAGATAAAGAACCTTCTGCCTTTACAACCACTTTAAGGCATCCCCCAAGCATGTTTTGTTTTATAAGTATAAGATATATCTTTTAAATATACAGTATGTAAAGGTTTATTTATCAAATATTGTTCAACAAGCAAAAAAACTCATTACTTGAGTTTTTTTCACATTAGATTTAGGATATATTTTTAATATATTTAGAATATTTCAGTGCAGTCATAAAGTCTCCTTCATATACAATATCTGTAAAGCAATGATTAAAGAAGGCTGGTGTTGATACTTCTTTACTATAGGCTAATTGGGGTTAAGCAGTGCAAAAGCTTTAGATCTAAGTAGCTAATCAGGGAATGTATACCTCTTGTTGTCAAGACTTTTTGCAGGCTAAAATCCTTTCCTATCAGGGGAGAGTGGAGAGGAATGCATTCCATAGACTCATGCACCTCTTCACATGCAAAACAAGTGGACATATGGCTCATCTCCATCTTTGGGGGATGTTCTGTCTAAAGTCCTCCCAAAGTTTCAGATTGTATGACAAATCACGTCCTAGACTATCACAGGCAGAAAGGCTTGAAACATTTGCATCATTACCCCCAGACAACAGCTTTATTAGGCTGAATAGGAGGTTTGCAGCCTGGCTCGCTCAGACACTGACCTCTGCTTCTCAATTTCTCTATTGTTTGTGTACTGCAAGTTATTGCTGTCTAAACCATATGGTTCCTTTTTCAGAATTACTAGGAGAAGAAATTCCATTCTGATTGTTTCTCATCAAATTGAGCTACTAGATCTTTGTAAAACCTAAATTCAAATAAAATAAGTGCAAGTATACATGTATTAATAAATAAAAAGTGCTGACCTAAATTAAATCACAGCTATATCCATGCTAATACTTTATATTACTAAATTAAGTGTTATTTGACTATTGCTTTATAAACGTTCATTGCTCCAACCATTTTACTTGCTTACCAAATATTATTTGCTTTGTAGTTTGTTTTCTTTTGGTAGGTGGTTTTCAAAATTTACACTTATGAATTAAAGACTGGTTCTTCTTCAAACAATAAACAAAAGAGTGAATCCCCCGGCAGATGTTAAGAAATAATAAAGCAGCTCCGGCACTGTCACCTGAAGACTCACCCACTCACCAATCCAATGTTGGTCTTCTTGCTAGCGTTATTCAAAATACATTTGTTTAGTTCAGGGACCCACCCTGGGCTCATAGGAGGATGCCATAGCTTGTCGTAACATCAGTACGGGCATTACTCAATGCACTAATCAGGAATCACCCATCCCTGGAGGTAAAAAGAGGGTGAAACCTGTGACATCACAAGACCAGAACAATGACACCTGGAGAAAAAGATAAATATCTTGGTCTTCTTTTTAAAATGGTATGGGGTGCTTCAATTAGTTGGGGGGTGAAGCGAACAGTGGAGGAATCTGGGTCCACAATTGGGCTTTAAGAAGGTGCACTCAAAATTATAATATTTTTTGGAGTAAAAAAAGACTAATTCTTATTTAATGAACGAAAAAAAAACACATTCTCTCATGTAACCTAAAGCCTATGCAGCTCAAAACACATGATGTTTTTAGTCTATCAGGGGCATGGTGGTTGTTGAACATGAATAAAATGTAACATTTTTACTTTAGTTTTTCACATGCTCAATAAAACGTGCATTGTAAAATAAAACCATACATTTTATCAAATCAGTAATTTCAGTAAAAAATTCATTAAAGCTCCGTTTAACACACACTATATTACCAAAAGTATCGGGACGCCTGTCTTTACAAGCACATAAACTTTAATGGCATCCCAGTCTAAGTCCATAGGGTTCAATATTGAGTTTTCCCACCCTTTGCAGCTATAACGGCTTCAACTCTTCTGGGAAAGCTGTCCACAAGGTTTAGGAGTGTGTCTATGGGAATGTTTGACTATTCTTCCAGAAGCGCATTTGTGAGGTCAGGCACTGATGTGGATGAGAAGGCCTGGCTCTAATTCATCCCAAAAGTATTCTATCAGGTTGAGGTCAGGACTCTGTGTAGGCCAGTCAAGTTCCCCAACCCCAAACTCGCTCATCCATGTCTTTATGGACCTTGCTTTGTCTATTGATGCGCACCCAAATAGCAAGGATAACTTGACACTAATTTGTGGCAGTGTTGAATCGTAAGTCTGTTAACTTGCTGCATTGTGTGAGTCCAACTAAATGCAGCTAAACTCTGAAATTTAGACACCCACAAATATGTAGCCTTATAAAGATAGTAGACTTTGGGGGGGTGGAAGGAAACCAATAGTTTTACGAAAAGCACCAACATCCACACAAACAGGACACGCAACATTTATTCTTACTAATGTATCGGTACCCCTGTAGGTGCTACTGAACTGTTGGATTGTTTGTCACAGAGAAATATGGGATGCCCAGTAGAATTGGTAGCACTTGCTTGGGACAACTAAATGCAGTCCAGTATATACACTCCATTTCTCCTCCTGCACATCACCTCCTCTCTAATCTTCAGGTCTTACTCCTCCAGCACATTGCTTCCTCTCTAATCTTCAGGTCTTTCTCCTCCAGCACATCGCTTCTTCTCAAATCTTCCAGGTACAGCTAGCACAAAGTAATTGCCTCTCTCCACTGCCCCATTTACCACAGTCCACCCTTCTGGTTCTGCACCCATGTCAGACTACATGCACCCAGTCCTCTCAGGCGTGCCTCCCCAGTCCTCCCGACTGTGCTTCACTCACCAGCCCTCTTGGCTGCGACCAGTTGTCCTCCCTGGAGTCTCTTAGTAGTGCTCTCTCCCGCTGTCCTCTCCTTGCTCTCTCATGTGCCTCCGGTCCAGAACCTCTTCATGCGTTCTTGAAGGTGGTCCCAACTGCACCCGAGCCCAGGCCCAAGGTCACCCCCCCAGACTGGGTGTGCTCCCTTAAAGGCCCAGATAGCCTCCACACTCTCTCACTCCAGCTCTTCCACCTGACAACTCCTCCCCAGCTGGGCTGACCCTGGGCATTTAAGGAGGCCTGCCCCCTGCCAATCTAAGTTGGGGATTGGTCATAGAATACCCCAGGCAGCCCCACCTCTCCTCCTCTCTTACCAGAATCTTCTGGAAAGAAGAGGGAGGTCTCAGTGATGCTGCCTGTGAGTCACCAGCTGCTACTCTGAGCCACCTCCAGCCCAGAATGAAAACAAACAGGCCTGACTGCCTGCCAGGCCTGCCTAAATGTACTTGTCCACAAAAATCCTACTTCTAGCTCCTATCTACCTAGAGGGTGCTACACTAAGTAAACACATCTTTGTACATTGGTACTGACTACTAATCCAATGTTTCTCTTCTCCCTCAGTTTCACTCCCTCACTCAGCTAACGGGACCCCAGCTCTGACAGAGAAGGGCAGAGGAGGGTCCAACGCCCTCCATATCACCGGTGACATCATTCGTTGTTACGACACCAGTGGCTAGAAGGTTTTAATGGTGTACAATGAAAACCTGTGGCTTTGTGTAACTAAAAGGCAGATTTGATCCCCCGGTTGGTTTGTATAGAATTTTTCATAAATTTTTAGGCATTTTACTAAGGCACTCCTGAAGAAACCTAATGGCACCCTGGTTGAAAAAGGCTGCCCTAGACCCCAAACAATATCCCACTTGGGAAAGGGGGAGAATGGAGAAGCTGCTGCCATCTAGTGGATCCCCCATCATGCAGGTGCAAAGCAATGGCCACTTCAGAATGGGGCGGTATAATCATCATGCTAAACCTGATGTTGGCACTAAGCAGCCATCTTTGGAATGCATATTTGCATTCCAGGAGGCTGCAGAAACTGTCACAGGGTGGACACACCCAATGGGGACAAAGCAAAGGAACCCCCACAATGCACACACCCCCAAGCACACACAGGATCACAGGCTGGAATATTGAAGTTTGCAATGACGAACAACAATATATATTCACATATAGATAAATATATTCACATAGCCATACCAAAAAAAGTCCTCACACACACAGGGCGTTAGAAAAAAACGAGCTGCAAAGCTACTACCAACACCAGGAAAACGCAGCTGTAAAAGTTTTTAGTAGCTTTTTGCATTGGCATTCATGCGCGATAAGCTGTGCTAGCTTTTAGCAGCGTTTCTCTGCCTCTATTCAAAATCAATGGTTCCCTATGAGAGCAGTCTTAACTGATCCGACTTTCAACCCATTGATTTGAATAGAAGTTGCATCCAAGTCAGATCATGATGATCTGACTTGTGGTGCAACGTGTGCTCTGAGGATTTTGAAGGGGAACCCCAAGACCATACCAGACCCTTCGGCAAAAAAAACGACGTGCCCCTCCCAAAATCCATACCAGACCCCCATCCGTGCATGCAGCACAGCAGGTCAGGAAAGGGGGGGAATAAGCAAATGCCCCCCTCCCCTCTTGGAACATACCAGGCCCCATGCCCTTAACATGGGGGGTGGGCTTTAAGAAGGGGGCCCCCTGATCCTAGCCCCTCACCCTATATGAAAAAGTAAGGAGTACATTGTACCCCTATTCATTCTAGTCCAGATACCCCACCCCCTTGTGATGTCACCGCCTCATTATGTCCCGGGCGGGGTCTTTGGATGATGTCACTAGATGACCACACTCCATGGCTATATAAGTAATGGCACATGCCGGACCTAACAAAACAGTGGAAGCAAGCATCAGGAGATGACATCAGGAGGAAGAAGAACTGGAGGCAGCAGAAGAAGACAGCAGAAGAAGACAGCGGAGGGAGAAGACATCAGCGGAGGAGGAAGAAGAATCGGAGAGAGAAAACATCAGTGGAGGAGGGAGAAGAACCAGAGAGAGAAGACATCAGTGGAGAAGGGAAAAGAACCGGAGGAATAAGACATCATCGGAGAGCGGAGAAGACCATCGGTGGGAGAAGACACATTGGAGCGGCTTTAATAAAGGACTTTGTCAAAAGTCTGTTTACTGTTTTAGTTATTTTTGGTACCTTTTTGGGTGAATGAGTAGGGGTACAATGTACCCCTTGCTCATTTACATAGGGTGGGGGGCAGTGATCTGGGGGCCCCCCTTCTTAAAGGGGGCTTCCAGATTTTGATAAGCCCCCTGCCCGCAGACCCCCACAACCACCGCCCAGGGTTCTGGGGAAGAGGCCCTTGTCCCGATCAACATGGGGATAAGGTGCTTTGGGGTGGGGGGCGCAGAGCCCCCTGCCCCAAAGCACCCACCCCCCCATGTTGAGGGTGTGTGGCCTGGTATGGTCCAGGAGGGGGGCTCAATCGTCCCCCCCTTTCCTGACCTGCCAAGCTGCATGCTCAGATAGGTGTATGGTATGGTTTTTCGGGGGGACCCCACGCAGTTTTTTTTTTGGCGTGGGGTTCCCCTTCAAGATCCTCAGAGCACAAGCCACAACACAAGTCGGATAATCATGATCCGAATTGGATGCGACTTCTATTCAAATCAATGGGCTCTCATAGGGAACGCAGGTCCTCATAACACGCTGGCCCTGGGTTTTTTTTGGCAGCTTGAAACCGCCTATGCCACTTACAGCTCCTAAAATCCTGTGTGTGCATGAGGCCATAGAATAACATGGAAAGGTGTTTTTAAGTTAAAAAAAAAACGCCTGACGCTGGTAAAAGCAGCTATAAAAATGCCCTGTGTGCATGAGGCCTAAAGCAAAAATAGTAAAAAAAAAATCTAAGTAATAATCCAATTAAATATGTTTTTGGACATACTTTGTTATGCTTACCTGTGAAAAAATTATTGTAGTTATGACATTTATGACTTTTATTATATATTTCACATAGATCTGAAGGATTATCTCCTACCCTGATGAAGGTCTACTCAAAATACATTGGTAAAGCCATACTATCTACCTTGTCACCTTGACTTTTATTCAAATTTTTTCGCATAACAATTAAGCAAAAATAGTACAAAAATAATCTAAATAAATATATCTATAATATTATTTGTAAAAAAAAATTAAAACAATATAAATAAAATAATTGCAACAACCTATAGCTGAAGGGTATTCAGGGCCCTCTCTGAACATGTGCTATATCTCTTGTGTTACACATTCTGGTTATATATTATATATTATAATTTGGCAGCTTTGTAGCATTTGTACCTGTCCTTGGGTCCCTGCATATGCTCTTTTCAAGCACCCTCTAGGTTCACAGGCTGGGTTGTTTTTAACTTTCTATGGCTGATAACTATACAACTTATTTACCATCTACATTTTTGGACATACTTTGTTATGTGGAAACAGTGGTAACACTGCGCTAACCCAGTGTAGAGAACTCAAAGCTGCTACACACAAATATGACAAATATTCAAAATGGACTGGAGTAAAAAATGTAGCGCTAAGACAAAACCAAAATGTATATATAAGTAAAATTCAGTGACCAGTGGGTGATGTCCACCGTGACATAAAAAGAACAAAGCCAAAATAAATATAGGTGAGTAACGTTTAATGACTCGTGAATATTATCCACTGTGACATAAGTATGAGCAACATAAGTGATAAAGTCCTACAGTGCAATAAGATATGGAATCCAGTATGAGTGTAAAATCTTCTAGTGCATGATTCATCAACATGGAAATCTTGAGGTAGAAATAGGTGAAATACTCTTACCAGAACACGTGGATTCGAATGTCAGCGACACCAAATCAGACAGGCTTAGAGATCCAGATGGATGCCCCTGGCAAGGCACACTATTCCCTACACTCTATTTTATTCTAGGTGATCACGCTTTTATCATTTGTATATTGGTTTGACCCAATAAATCCACCTTTTGACCTGCACTATTCTTGGGACTGAATACGAGATCTGGACATTTTTACCTTTCCTACATGGTTCCCTTCAGTTGATGAGCATCACTGTAGCTGGTCCAGTGAAAAGGAGATCCGGGACTTCCATCTCCCTCCAGGATAGCCATCCATCTGGATCTCCACTGGTCACTGAATTTTATTTATATATATACATTTTGGTTTTGTTTTGTCTTAGCGCTACATTTTTTACTCCATACTTTGTTATGCTTCCTTGTGCAAAAATGATTGTATTTATGAAAATGTATTATTTATATATTATTATTTATTACTTTATATATTTCACATAGATCTGAAGGTTCATCTCTTTCCCTGATGAAGGTCTACTCAAAACACATAGGTAAAGCCATACTATCTACCTTTACATCATTGTATGGACTTTCAAGTGTTTGTGCCTCATTGTAATATGAGGGATAGTTTAATGAGAGTCAATTGTTGTTATGACGTGATCAGCCAATGATTTCATGTATTTTAATAATACAAGTAATAATAATAAAACAATAAAAGTTTGTATTTTTATACATAAAACATTCTTTTCTCTGTGGATTGTGGCACCTTTGTAAACCCATATACTCAATAGTTGCGCCTGTGTATTGCAATTATATAGTATAGATCCAATGCAGTGTCATATTTGCATCTGATTATCACATACATTTTCTTTTCATGCTTCCTTCCTGGTAGGTGTGGTGAGTGTGTAACTAGACCTCCTGCAGCATACTATTCCATTCTTAATGCCTCTATTAGATGGAGGAGCCACTAGGAACTAGAGATGGGCTGAACACCCCCCTGTTCGCACCAGAGCTCCCGAAACAGAGAAAAAGTCTGAACAGCGAACCCCATTGAAGTATATGGGAGCCTAACTTGAAAAATCAAATGTTCCCATTTTGAAGGCATATATGCAAGTAACTGGCCAGAAAAAGTATATGAGGGTTTAGGTACTTCCCTGGGAGACATGTATCAATGCAAAACTTTTATTAAAAAAAGATTGTTTTTACAGGAGCAGTGATTTTAATTATGCTTAAAGTGCAACAATAAAAATGAAAAATTCCTTTAAATATAGTGCCTGGGGGGTTTCTTTAGTCTGCCTGTAAAGTGGCGCATCTGTAGCATGTATAGAACATGCTGCAGCAAAAATGACATTTCTAATTGTCGGCAATAAAAAAATGTTTAAAAAAACGGCATCCCCCCCAGTTAATACCAGGCCCTTTGGGTCTTGTATGAATTTTATGGGGAACCCCACATCAAAATTTTTAAAAAACGCTGTGGGGTTGATGAGCGAGTGCCCCCCCCCCGAACCAAATCAGGCCACATGCCCTCAACATGGGGGGTGGGTGCGTGCAGAGGGCTTATCGGAATCTGGAAGTCCTCCTTAAGAAGGGCCCCCCTATGTGTCTGAGTATGGGCTAACCATTCACCAAAAAAGTGTCAAACGTGCCCCCAATGTAGATTGATTGTCAATCACGGTGCCACCGCACCGCCGTAACCAAAAACAAGAAAAAAATAGTTCCCCCCACCCGTGAAGGCAAACCGCAGAATGGCCAGCTTGCCGTTTGACAGTTCTTACATAGGTAAGGGCGGGGCCACCGGGCGATGTCACCTGGTGGTATCGACCCCTTGTGACATCACCAATCCAGCATGTGGCAGTGACATCACAAGGGGGGGCAATGCCACCAGGTAATGTCGCTGGGTGGCCCCGCCCTTACCTACCGTATATAAGAACTGTCAAACGTCAAGCCAGCCATTCAGCAGTTTGCCTTCACAGCGGGCGGAGCAATTTTTCTTTAGTTTTCAGTTCCAGCGGTGTGGTGGCGTCATGATTGACGATGGATCTACATCGAGGGACACTGTTTTCTTTTTAATAAAGGAGTTGTCAAAAACTGCCTCTTGTTTTTATTAATTTTTTTGGTGATTGGGTAGGGGTACAATATACCCCATGCTCATTCACATAGCAGGGCAGGGCGGGATATGGGGACCGATAAGCCCTCT
Source organism: Aquarana catesbeiana (assembly GCF_042186555.1). Classification (NCBI taxonomy): domain Eukaryota; kingdom Metazoa; phylum Chordata; class Amphibia; order Anura; family Ranidae; genus Aquarana; species Aquarana catesbeiana. The sequence continues at coordinate 447,532,149 of NC_133326.1, read as the reverse complement.
GCCCGCAGACCCCCACACCCCTGGGAATGGGGGAACAAGGTGCTTTGGGATGGGGGGGCGGAGCACCCCCCCATGTTAAGGGCATGTGGCCTGGTATGGTTTCTGACCTGCCAGGCTGTGTTCTTGGACTAGAGATGAGCTTGGTGTTCGGGTCGAACATATGCTCGACTCGAACACTGGATGTTCACCCTTTCCCAGAACAGTGAACATTATGGGACGTTCGCGGCAAATTCGAGCGATGTGGAACACCCCATAATGCACTGCGAGATTGCAGTGCATTGCTGTATGATGACTGGCCAAAGCATGCACCTAACCTGCATGCTTTGGCCACTCACCGTGCCCTCTGCTAAGAGAGCCATAATTGGCCAAAGACAGGGTGCCTTTGGCCAACCATGGTTCAGGGGGACTAAGTCCACGCCCCACACTATATAAGGCAGCTTACATGACGGCCCTGTGTAGTGTTGTTGGTGTGGACAGAGAGAGCTTGAGTTACGTTAAGCAGGCAGGATATTCAGTTAGTGGCAGTGTATTTGAGGTGTACTTGAGGGATCAGTCAGTGCACAGGAGAAGGGGAGTCCATTAGTAACTTACAGCTTGCCATTCACCCGGAAAAATCAGTTTGCTGTGCAATGTTTGTTCCACATTCTGAAATTAGAGAAAATAAATATTGACCTAAACAGTCTTTTCTATATGCAAGTTTTACCTGTGGAGAGAGCTGCAGATCTGTTTATCTGTCTCTTCTAAAAAATAGTTTAATTTAATTTGATTTATTTTTCTCCATGTTGTATTATGTAAGAGTTAAAGGTTGTGGTTGTAAAGTAAAGTGGTTGTAAAAGTTTTTTTTTAAACTTAATGCATATTCTGCTTCTATTGTCAGATACCCAAAAATAACACAAGAACAGGGTAGGTATTCTAAAGTAGTAGTAGGCAGAATGAGGCCAATCAAACAAAGCTATGGCCCTATAACACCAGTCACTGTCTCTTAAGTTGCAGGTGGACCTCTTACTAATAAATCTGGCTCTTGGCCCTCTGATTACAGTCAAAGATACCTGCATGTGTGGACAATTAATTCTTACAATGTCCAGTGACTTCTGCCCAGCTTCTCTGCAACACTCTTCAGCAAGAAGATTCCTTCCAGCCCCACTACCTCCAGATATCCTCTTCACTTTTGATGCAGTTTTTATGCTGAATAAATATACTCACAAGCCCAGCAAGAACAGTGTCATCTTCTTTTGCAGGACTCTCCTTCTGTAGGTCCCTTCTACCTGCCATCTTCCTGCCTGGTGCCATCAGGAAGCCAGTTGTCTCTTTCTAGTTCCTGCAGCCTGCCCATCTGATGATGTGGTGTCAAATGTATCTTTCTAGTGCTGTGTGGAAGCCTGCATCCTCCTAGGATATCTAATGCAGGTATCTGAGAAATCTGCAAGAGAACACAAACACATCATTTTCACCGAGGCGGAAATGAAATGGGAGCAGGTCAACCAAAGAAACAAAATAAAAACTGTTTTTTTTTGTTTTATTTTTATTCTGCCATTTTATGGTGTGGGCTGAGATGGTGAAAATGAATCCACTTTAAGTCCCCTAGGGACCTTAGCACATGCCCCAGACTGAGGCAAATCCCAAGTGGAGAGACACTCTAAACACACATTTTCTATAGGCAAAAATCCAGGAGGAAGAGAACACATACATAATACATAGATACATAATTATAACTCAGTGGTTGTCTTTCCCATACTGATTGAAACATCCTTCACAATAAAGCTGGCCATACGCTGTTAATCTGGCCAAAGAGTAATCTAAATTTGGCTGGTTCGGCAGGGATCGGCCAAATTTAGATCCCTGTGTGGCCGCCCCCACTTGACAGGAGTTGATTATTGGACCGAATTCTTTTGAGGAGGAATGTAATAAACACCTCTCAAAAAGCAGGTGCTTTTATTCCTCAGTAAAGCTTTTGAAACTTTGCTACTGCATGGTCTGAAGTTGCTAAGTAATGCAAGTAATCAGCACATGTAGTTACAGCTTGGGTCACTAAGCACATTGGGGTATGAAGATAACGGTACAAGAGTTCATGCAGTGTGAAGATACAATGGTTACCAAGGGTAACAAAGGTTCCTCTAGCAGCCTGTTGTAAGCGTGTACATGTGACAGGTGGGATGACTTCTTGCAGGAGGAGTTGTTGCCAGCACTCTCTCCGTAAGCAGGTCTATCTCCCATAGCAAAAGAAGCAGATCAGCACCGCATAGGTCACAAACCTGTACACAGGTACAGAAGAGTTAAATGAAGTGCACGCATGGAGTTAGTGCTAGGTGCACAGGGAAGCTTTATACTTTTACTGGGAGTGAGGTAGCGGTGGCACACTGGGCAGGTGGAGGGGGCAAGGGCTCTGCGTGTCCCTCCTAATTGTATAATTGACCATTTTGATGTATATTACATTGAGAGAGCTTACTAGAGTTCAGTCATCTGTTCAAGCAAAGGTAACCTGTGTGTAAGACATAAGTGCCTAGTGTAGCCCAAAATAACCCACCTCGGGGCAGGACCCTCACGTGACCCTTGCTTGGATCCCAATGAGAAGGGGAACATAGAGGACATGACTTCCACCACAGAACCCCTACCCTAAAAGCCAGCCATAAACAAGGCTGAAGCCATAAACAAGCCCTGCCGGAAAGTTGTATTCTGACAGCTGCACCTGCCTCTGTCAGAATACACTGAACATCAGCTGCTGATGAATGCCTTAAGCCCTGATCAAAAAAATGTTCTAGCATGTCCCTTCGACAGTAGTCAAATGATTAACTTCTGTCAGGCCTAGCAGCAACACACTTTAATGTTATTGAGGGATAAAATAGCACAGACCAAAGTTCCTACAATTTGTTTTATGTATTATTTATTTTTGTTCACTTATTTAATTTAATGTTTTATTTCAAAAGTATACAGTGCACTAAGCTACTTACATTAAACACCCATGCATTGTATCCAAAAGTCCAGGTTGACTTTTGCACCAGGATATGATCTTGCACAAAATATAAAGATCAAGATATGACAGAGAACACACAAATCTCTTCTGTCTCTACTTTGCTCAGAGCTCTTGAAGGAATAAAAGCTTTGGGATACCAGTCTCTGATGCCTGCATAGCTACAAAGAGTTCAGTTACCATAGCTGAACTCTGTTTTGCTAAAGAAGAAGGCGAGTCCTCAAAGTGTGGAAGAGAGCTTTATTCTGGCACAATTGAGGCAATGGAGTAAGGAATTAATTACCATTTACAAGTAATAGTTCTGCACAATTTTTTCCTTCGGAAGATGCAGAAGACAAAAAAAAATCGCTCTCAAGTTTTGTGCTCTTCTACATTAGAGGGGTGCTGAGATTAAGCCAGGGATTAACATTTTAAACTCGTAGCAGACTTTCTGACTCAAAGATCTTTGCTCAGTAATCGTATTACTATCCCCAGGATTATTGGTTTACCACATACAAAACTTGAATTTAAAATCAAATTAGGCAAACTTGCCTCTCCTCTCTTTTTTTCCAAGCATATATTATTTTTTTTCTCTCCACAGTCCTCTATCCTAAAATAAAAAGGCAGGCAGCAGTGAGCCCTGCTTTCTTTTAAGCTCACAAAGGCTGCGCCTAATTCCTGGTAATTTATCCCATATTAAAAGTTCTTTAAATAAGAATGAACAAGAATCAAACACCTGCTATGCAAATTCGTATAGATCCCAGCCCAGTTTTGAGACTTTTCTTTAAAACAGGGAAAAAAATGCCAGCAATGTGCATTCACCCAGTCTCAAATGTAGATGCGAATTTGTTGTTCATATGAAAATGTGAACTGAGACTTGACAGATTGCTGAACGCTCTTTATAAAGAGATGCTGAGATTGTCATGAATCCCCAAACACCAGAGGGTTTCTTGTTGTCTTTAAGAGGTATTAAGAGCACCCATCAAACGCTTTGTCTTCTTGGAATGCAGCAATAGACACAGGTCATAAAAAATAAACTGTTTTTTTTTTTTTTCATTGCTTTATGAGTCTGGCAATAATAGGGTGGAATTGTTTAACACTTTTATACCCTAAAATATTTTCTATTTTAATAATTTTATTTAGGCAGTGGATCTTCATTGTCTATGTATCCGTTCAGAGATGATTTTAAATGTTGTTACATTTTCTAATAATTACTGAAGAGTAGCAATGTGTTCTATTCCCCTGTCTAGAAATGGTACCTTTAAAAATAAGTTCAGTATTTGATATCATGATATTTAATGTCTAGCAGGACCATTTATCTATCTATCTATCTATCTATCTATCTATCTATCTATCTATCTATCTATCTATCTATCTATCTATCTATCTATCTATCTATCTAGTAAATATCCAACCTCATAATTAAAATCTATGGAGAAAGCTGCCATTCTTTAAACAGTCAATACAGTTTTATTTTACAAATATAGTCAGTTTTACTAGAACTAATGTTCTTTGTTATATTCAATCACTATGCATGGAGGGACTCCATAGTATAAGTGCCATAGTTTTGCTTTTGGATAACATGGATTAGCTGTGTTCAAACTTTGGAAATTAGAAGATTTTCTCACGTGCCACTATAAAGAATATATGAGACTCTATTGCCTGACCTTTTAATCCTATGACAGGAGCATCCCAGCAGAATCCTCTTATATGCAGCAAGACCATAGCACATTAATCCATGAGACACAGTCAGAGAGTAGATGTGAATAATATGCTACCAAACCTAACTAATATCTACACAGTTGCAGCTCCAAACATCTTGGAAAGTTGTAATTTTTATTACTTTACTGAGGAAAATGATAATGAGTTTAAATGCAACAAGGCAAGACCATTAGAGAAACCACCCCAAGCTATAATTACCTTCATCCTCTACACACAGAAGTTTTGCTGCTTTGCTAAGTTCCTTTTGCATAATTTATAATCATGATGCCATTTAACAAGTGTATGTTATAAAACAAAAAAAAAACACAATAAATGGCATCAAAGATTGATTAGCAATTGTGTGCAACATATCCACTTTTTATTTGATATTTTTTTTGTTTTATATTGTGTTGAGGCAAACATAGAAACCAGAGTTAACACCCATGACAACCAAATAGGTTTTATTTTTAGTAAGGAAGCAAAAAATCTGGAAAATTTGCTTTCATTCAGGTAACCATATTATAAATAATAATAACACATTTACATTGGTTAGACCTTATAGTCTTTACTCTAGTGGTATTATTATTTCAGTATTAAATATTTTAAAAGCCAACTATGTTTTAGGCTGGCCATACATTATTTACTTTTTTGCTCAACCAGTGGGTTCAACGAAAGAAAATTATTTGATTCCCTCATTCACAAATTCGAAGTAGATGGAGAGGAACCCATCCCGCTGCCCTGTTTTATTCAGGCAGCAGGGAGACTGCACAGATCAGCACTGCCGGCTATAGCCAGTGGTGCTGATCAAGAGAACATTTTCCAACAAGCTGGTTGTACACAAGTCGATCGATAGATTGACTTGTGTACAACCAGCATGCCCATACATGGATCGAAATTACTTCATGAACATACTACCAGTCCCATTTTCCACCATGGCAGAGGGACTGTACAGAGTAGTTGCAGCAATCCATCCTCCTTCACCTCCTTGTAGTCCAATCGCACTTCTACCAAGCCTGGTCTGTACCCTCATACTGACCTGAAGATGAAAGAAAACATTGCTGCACTGATCACAGGCAATCTGCAGGCATGAATGCAAAAATGTAGTAAATGCATATTGATAATGATTAATGGTGCTGTATTTAACACTTTTTGCAAAAGACTGACTGTCTTCTTAAACCAAGATCAATTCTAGACCAACAAAGTTTAAAAGGTAAATAGGGGTCTATTTACCAACTTCAATCTTGGGTCAAAGTTGTGGGAATCTTGGGTGAAAACATTGATAAACAGACCCCATTGACTGTATTGTGCCACTGTAGTCCTTAGGATTTCTTTAGTAAGACAGTGCAAAAAGTAATGGTATCAATGACAGAAATGTACAAAATCAGTTTTCACTGATCTGTCTATACTTGTTGCTTTAGGATACTACACTATGAACTTATTTATTAAACCAACCTGGTATAAGTTAATGGAGAAGTGATAGACATGTGATCATAAGTGCAAAATACTGCAAAGTTCTGTTATTCTGATTGTTTGCTAAATTGATACAAAAAAATAAAGATTATTTGCAGCATTTCACTCCTAGCGATTGTCTTAAAAGGATAAGTTATGTTATAAAGTAGGATGGGACAGAAGTAGCTTTCATTGTGCCTGCTGTGAGTGTTTGAATAAAAATAAAGGCTGAGGACTGTAACAAGGGGAAAGAATGAAGAAGACAAAGGATTGCTAGAAAAGGCTTAGGAAAGAGGACATTGCAAGTGAAATTGAAAGGATGGAGAAAAGAGAAAAAGGGGGCTTTTACAATGGGACAATGCATGTACTAATCGCTTTGATATATTACACAAACTGAGAGACCCAAAACATTGTGTAATTATTTATAAATGACTTTTTCACTCCAATGTATAATACAAGCTGAAGAATAAAACTGCAGGCTCCTCTCTAAACTAGCCCAAAACAGAAGCAACTCAAAAGAGGTCCTAGAAGGGTTTGAAATAAATAATTAATGGTTGATTTTATGCTTGTCTCATTAAAACATTTTAATTGCTGCAAATAAAAACTACATCTGCATCGGGCCAGGAAGTGGTTTTTCTTTAGTGATGTAAAAGAATACAAATAGACAGTATATGTATTTTGTCCTAAATCCATATTGTGTTTGCTTATATTCTGAAATGGATTTTAAGAATCCGGTATGGATTATAAGAATCAGCTATTGATGAGGGTTGAAGATATTGTGAACTGGAGACTAAATTTGAAAATTAGGTGTAAAGATCAGTCTTAGATTTTTTTTTCCTTTGCAGCTTTCCTCTTATTTTAAAACCCTTTATAGCCTAAAGCAGTTGAACTGTAAACTGACTCCAAATCTTAATCATGGGGTTGATATGTCCTCTGGGAAAGCACCTTCTGTCCATTTCAAGGTTTACAATTCAGTGCTTTAACACTTGCCCTCAGTGAAGCAGTGTAACCCCACTCTAGGATGTTCTGTGTACTACATTTGCCAAAAGTATCATGTGACATAGGACTAGGCTTAGGTGCAGAATGGCAAAATTTATTTTTTAGACCCGGAACATGTTAAGAGCCCTTTCAAGCACTCTTGTGTGGTGATGTAATTATAGCAAGCCAATACCAAGTTTTTACAAATGCTATATTGCTTTTTTACATATTCTTTTATATTTCCAATTTGATAAGCTGCTTCCTCTTCACACTGATTCTTAACACAATCTTTCATACAATTGGGCACACAAAAAATCACACCATTGCTTTAATAACTAGAAACATTGCACCTTTTTTATCTAACACAGTTCATAAGACCATAATTACATTGGATGTTATGACAACCCCAGATCTGTTGCTTGTGAATATGGATGAACAAGGATAAGCTTGAACTTCCAGGGTTCAATTCACAATGAGATTATTGAATTCTGCTTGAAATTTGCGGAGCCCAAATTTATCTGCAAACTCCACTAAAGTCTTAGGGGAATGGAGGGAGCGAATCTTTATACTAAATTATAGCCTTTTTTCAATCAACAAATTATTAACAAAATGGTGTGAAGAGCTGATCGCTGCCATGGGGTACATTCCACAAAATGAAAATAGAATTTTAAAATACTGTACAGCAGGGAGAGGGTCCTTTATTGGGGCTTTGAGGAATGCTTTAAATAACATGCTCGGGAGATGCCTTTAAGCTGTACAAAGATGTTACAAAAAGTGCAATGTTAATGTAAAGCATTAGTAAAACCATATTCTGGCATCAAATATTTTGAGTGAGCAATTGATTTTGAAACCTTCACATTTAGTTTGGCCTACATACAGCAGCGGCATCCCAATCTTTAATTTCAAATTATTATTATTGTTATTATTTTTTTCGGTGGTTTTGGCTGCAATACCTGATTTTTTATCAAGTGGTAAAAGGCCTGAAATGACTGGTAGACTTAGCAGCCACAACAGATCTAAAAGCTATAAGAAAATTTACTATTAGAAAAAAAAAAACTAAAGCCATTAACATCAAACGAATTGGCCAGTGGCAAAACTGTTTAATATTACAGTGTGTAAATACTTCAATGGTAGACTAATAACTCGTATATAATAAAGTGCAAAAGTGCATAGATAAACAATTGCCAGTTCATACATCTATGTTAAAAAAAATATAATATTAAAGTGCAATGTGCTTGAACTTAAAAAAAAATATTATAAACAAATGTGCAACACAACAGAAATGGACAAAAGCTCAAAAAGTCCTTATTAAAAAACAGTTCTTCTATATCATAAATCTTCAGTATGGTAAATTGTGGGAAACCATCACCAACTTGAATGTAATGAAACCACCCAGAAGTGCTCAGTTGGATGTCAACTCACGAGAGCACCATGACCCCCTTAGCTAAAAACAGGGTCAAATAGCACTTGTGTAGTTGTCCCTTTAATTCCTTCTGGCACCTCTCAGGAGTTATTCACAACTCTCCTCCTCTCCAGCATAGCACTGCATCAATGCAAGAGAAGAGGGGCACCAATAGCGTAATACCGTTTACCAGGGACCAGGGAATAGGAGAAGAGTCAGAGCTGCAGTATCCCGAGTACTGTGAAGAGTGCCAGGGAGAAGAGAAGAAGTAAGCCAATCTTCTTTCTATGCCTCCCCTGCAGCTGTGCTTGTCACAAGCAGCTATAGAGGAAACACTGTTTAGGCCAGGGAAAGGGCAGGTACTAAAGGATGGCACAGGGAGTAGGTGACAGGGCTATGATTGACTGTGATTGGCTTATAGCCTTGCCCCGCTGCCCTTTAGCACCTGTCCCCCCCTCATATATAGCCAATCACAGTCAATCCACAGACCTGCCTCCCTACTCCATGTACCATCCTTTGCTACTTGCCCCCTCCTCAGAATAAACAGTGTTTCTTATGTTGCTGTCTGTGACAAGCGCAGCTGCAGGGGAGACACAGAGAGGGCAAATGGAGCAGCATTTTGCCCCTTCAGGTTAATTAGTGGAGCCGAGTGCCAGAACGTGTTCCGGTACTGGGCTCTTGGATTCAGACTGGATTGGCAGGACACCGGGATTTAATTAAAATCTCAGGATGGTACCGCCCAATCCAGGGCAGTTGGGAGGTATGCACATGGGATGATTAGGGTGTGTCCAGGCACACCCTTGTGCGCATGCCTATGCACTGTACTGCATGTGGACAGGAGCTGGCTGTAAAGAACCTGCAGAACAACAGCAGCATTAGGATGTAACAAGAGAGGAAGATGGTAAAAACCCTTCCATCCCTCTTACCTCGAAATTCTCCAAGATACACAGCATTGTGATACCTACAGGACATTCATTAAAAGTTTAAATCTACGTTAAGTGACCTACGAGTGCCTATAAGCCATACACAGATCTTCCTAAGCATTTTTGTCAGACGCATTTCCCATGCCTCTCTTATTACAGCTAAAACTCATTGTTAATATGGCTGCTGTGACCTCATCCTTTTATAGTGAGGGGGGTTGGCTTATCTAAAAGCCACCATATTGGCCCTTCTAAGCCAGCTGGACAAAGTTCAAGAGCCAGGCAGTGCACTGTGGTCATTATGGTAAATTACCACATTATTTTGCTGGGTCCACATACCTCAAACATGCAAGTGACCCTGAACTTCATCCCTAGTGATAAAGTACCTCCATTGGGGCTTGTGAAATAAAAACTAGTGTTTACTTCAGTTAATAGAAACAAAAAATCAGGTTAACATGTCACTCAAACTGCTGCATAGCTGACAGCTGGAGTCAGATTCGTGGCTCTAGGTGACTCAAGACCATGTCTTTTAGCCTGTATTACTAAATAATTCTAATAAATCTAAACCATTTTTCCAATAACAATGTAGTGCAAATTCTATTCATTCAATATATCTAAACAGGTGAAGTGTTTCACTGTATAGTTGTTTGTAAGTCAAATAAAATAAAGAAAATTGTCCGGTAGTATCTAAAAATAAAAATTCACCCTATCTCCGGCACTGCTCCCCACAGACTTACCTGATCACAAATCCAGCAACAGTCCTTTTTCAGGTTAAAATGATTCCCAGCTTTATCCAACTCACTATGAGCTCAAGGTGTCAAGGGCCCAGTCACAAACTTGGACACACAGAAGAATGCTGCACATGGTGCCATGTCATTGCATGAGGACCTGTGATATCACCAGACTGAAGACACCTGGGAAAACACCTGGGGGCGATGCAAATGGTTGGGGGAGGTGGAGATATGGTCCTGAGGTTGGAATACTACATTAATAAGGCTTTGCACTTTGCCATATTAATGAATATTTAAAGCTTAATGGTTGGTACACCTAACTAGTAAAACAAATAAATAAATGTATTCACAATTTTAATCATATGCAAACTAGCAAGATCAGCTTCTAGATTTATACTAAGATTAATATTAAAAACCTGTACAGAAGTAAATTGGACATAGTAAACAGAATAACCAGCCACCTAAATCTATCTTTTTGCCGACCACCCTCAGCAACAACATCCTGAAACGGGATACACTAGTTAGTAGCCTGGATGGAATCCCTACCACCTTCTTAAACTCCCGATCACCATCTGCCATTTCCTATCCATACTTGGTAACCCCATGTTCCCTCAAAGTGTAGAATATAAAGTTTTCGTTATCTGGAAGTCCATTGGTCTACAACAAGCGGAGTCCTTGTTTTACCCAAGTACCGGTCAGTTGAAGACCTTCAACAAGCTCTCACTGGAATACAAACTACCTCACCACCATGTTTTCTATCATTACCTACTGGCAGACTATGTCAAGATGTGCACAGGCCCTAATAGGGACCCTCTGCAATAATCCCTGATTGACATGGCAGTGAGACAACCAACTATATTAGTTCTTACTTATATTCACAACTTCTTCTGCAGACAACTTCATCTCACCAAACCATCTCTCTCAAAGCGTGGGCCAGGGACCTCCCTGCTGCTTACATACCTGAGGTGCTTCTTCAAGTACCAGTAATTAATGAAAGCAGGGGGGAGACACAGTTTAAACTGCTGCACAGGACCTATATACATGCTTATATGGACTAATCCACTATCGGCTATGTGCCCCAGGTGTAATTCGAGTCGTCCGACTTTTGGGAAAAAGTCCTGGGATATGCTCAAAAAGTCATATCAAACCGTCTACCTGCCGACCCTCTGCTCTGCCTGTTCAGTTACGTCCCTCATGGGGACCAAAGTTCATCCACGAGAGTACATCACTTGCCCCAATGCATTCAGCTTTGCTTATTAACAGCCTGCAGGTCTATTCTAAAGGCCTGGATATCAACTTCACCCCCTTCTCTTTGCACTGTGATATGTGAACTTAAGTCACTTCTTTACCTGGAAAAGTTGGATACCATGATTCAGAACTATACCACCACAAAGTGCTTTTTTACCCACTGGAAACCTTTCATTGGCCCCCTAACAACTGCGATGCTACTGTCACTCCGGTAGCTTCTTCTTTGTTTTCTTTCATGGCTGCTCAAGCTTTCCTTCATCTCCTGATTTCCAAGCTTCAACTTTCTTCCGTAAACCTATAGCCCAGTTTAATCTGCATCATGTGATCAGACTTGCTCTGGTCATATACTGCAGACATCAAGTGCAGGTACTGTCCACACATTATTTGATTTTTCTACATTTTTTTTTTTAATATTCTGTTTATTAAGTTTTAAGAATATGACATAAAACATTGGACATGTCAATGGACATTGTCCATATTCCGGCCAAGCATGACCATAAAAAAACAATCTAGCCTGAACTAACATAGTCCAACTATCTGGCCTATACATCTTAATAACAACAGCAACTCTCCCCTGCCCCTCCTCCCCCACCCTAACCCCTTGTGGTCACAGTTCGGTATAAGATAGGATTCTTCAGTTATTCCTTCAACACCAGTATTTTGTTGGGAAACTGATAATTTTAACATATCCTGGATATAGATGGATAAAGCGCAACTTCAACCGTTATGTATCACCCATGCCACTCAGCTTTTGAATTTACAGCTCATCTAATACCATTCATGATGTAGTATGACTTCCCTAAAATATTTCGTAGTGAGTACCAAGTTCTACTCCCTATCCTGCAGTATCACTGGACTTGTACTATGCCTGCCAGACTTTGTCAAACTTTTTCTTACAACCCCTAGCCTCATAGGTAGCTCTCAAATGGGGCATCGTAGAATTTACCAGGCCCTTCCAAAAGGCCAGATCCGGAGCCCCCGGTTTTTTCCTGTTCAACAGTATGGCCTTCCTCCCATAAAACAGTAGAATGTTAAGCAGGGTTCGCAGGGCCTGAGACGGCACCACCTCATCCACCAGTCCCAGCAAACATACTCTCAGTCATTGGTATGGGTACCACCAGAAGTTCCAACACACAGGAGGTGACCTCCGACCAAAATGTTTGCACCAGGGGACATGTCCAAAATATGTGTTCAGCATCAGCAGGCTAGTAGGAGCATCACCAACACTCATCTGATACTGTGTGAAAAATTTTCACTTGTCTTGCTAGGGTGTAGTAACTTCTATGTGAAAATTAAAACTGAATCAATCTTCTATCTCTAGCTGATACCAAATGTTTAAATGGCTGCATCCATACGTCGTCCCAGTCTTCCCCCTGTATCTCAGGAACCTCTGCCGCCCACTTCTCCCTGCATTTGGCTATTGCCGGTGGCGTTTTTTTAAAGAATTCTTTATATGTCACTGATAGGGTCTTGACTAGATACTCATCGGATAACAGTGTCTCAAGAGCCGAAGGTAAAGATTTCACCCTCTCTTCGCTAAACTGCATCTGAAAAGCGTGCCGGAGTTGGAGGAACCTAAACAAGTATGAATTGGTAAGATCACCCCCAAAGGAGGTGATGTCTTTCACCGTTTTTATCCCCTTAATTGCCCAAATCACAGGGTCTGGCATATTATAAAAATGGGGTAAGGCGGGGTTCATCCAGGGAGGGGCTCTCACATGGAGGAAGTGGTCGTGACAAAGCGGATTTTGTGTCTTGTGTGGATTGGAATGTCTTACTGTTTTTATACCAGTGAATAGTTTATGACAAAATTGTTCCTACTGTTTGTCTGATATTTCTTACTGCCTATTCTCTTGTATTTTTGAAATAACTTTTGCATAAAAATTTACAAAAAAAAAAAAAGAATAACAGTTACAACCTAGCTATCATCTTTTTTTCCCCTTAAAGTGGTTCTAAAGGCTGAAGTTTTTTTTACCTTCATGCATTCCGTGCATGAAGGTAAAAAACCTTCAGCATGCAGCTTCCCTCACAGCCCCCCTAATACTTACCCAAGCCAGCGATGTGCATGAGAGTGGCTGCTCTCCCGGGTCTCTGCCTCCTCAGTGGCTGAGAGACAGCACTGGGAGCCATTGGCTCCTGCTGCTGTCAATCACAGCCAGTGAAGAGGGGGCAGGGGTGGGGCCAAGCCCTGTTCTGTGTGTCTTATGGACACACAGAGCTTGGTTTGGGAGCGAGCACACACAAGTGTTCCCATAGCAAGCGGCTTGCTATAGCAGCACTCGGAGAAAAGGAGGAGCCAGGTGCGCTGGGGAGGGATCCAAGAAAAGGGGGATCAGGGCTGCTCTGTGCAAAACATGTTTGTTATTTAAAAAAATTACATTTAATAACACTTTAATGAATGTTATCAGATTAGCACATACAGTACATATATTTAATTTTTTAATTACCAATAGGCCAAACTCACGTTTCCTTGTATCTTTATAAATTGCCCTAATGGGTTACCCATGCAATAGAGATAACATTAGGGTGCCCATACACATTGAAATCAATTCTAAAATGTCTGTACAATCCTCTTTAAATTTAACAAAACTATGTAATATGAGGACAAACCTGAACAATCTATTCAATTTGTATCCAAGTATGCAGGTCATGCAGCATACTGTATATTTGATAGATCTACAGGAAATTATACAATCAGATTGTATGGTCAGTTTTAGTAAAATAAAAAGAAAACAACGTAGATACTCTATGTTAGGTCATGCAAAAGCTTCCAGGAAATCAGGCACACATCCCTTATACTGTAACAACCCAATTCTGAATGCAAAGGCTGCCAGACATGGCTTGAATTTCGAGCCACTTTTTAGCACCATCCAGCTTGAAGGAGGGGGGTGGAACATTTTTGGCCAAACAGTGACTGCACCCAATCAGATCCACCACTATTTGGGTATTCTGACAGCCATGGGTGCTGGCACAGTAGCTGGCAGGAGAGATTTGTCCATCTGTGCTGATTGGCAGTGACGGTGGAATCGTTTAGATTTCTTTTTTTACAGTACAACCAATCCAATGAAGCCTCTGCTCTGAGGCACTCCAGCTGCGGTAGCACTCCTGCCCATGTACAATGCAGGGTTAATAGACCTGCATTGTATGAGGTGATGCTGGTGGACTGCTCACAGTCTGGAGCTCCAGCGAGTGAAAAGGACAGTGCTGGAGCCGATCAGAGCAGGGGTAAGGTAAGTAATGCAGCCTTTGCAATTACTCCCAGACGTAACAAGCATTTAACCCTTGCATTGCGGAGGTGGGGGAAGGGGGCACCCCACTAGAAGAATTTTTTTCTTGCAGCCCGGCATTGGGCTTTAAGGAATACAAGATACATAGTAAAGCAAAACACGTGTTATTATTTGTAATGCCACCTGACTGGGTGCTGAATACCCTCAGCTAACAGAACCCAGGCATAAACCTAGATATAGAATGTACGTAGGAATTTGCACATTGATGCATTAATGGCCATCATTGCTAAGCATTTCTTTAAACTCTATGCACTGTTTTTGAAAGCTGACTTTGTTCTGTCCCATGTTTTTTGCCCATGTTAACAGGCATACGCTGGGATGCATAAGCAAGCAAGCATCATTTAAATACTACATGAGCTCAGCTTTATAAATGAAAGCAACTTTAATGTGTAAATAATAATCCTATATTATTCTAGTATGTGTTTTGTACTTTTTTTTGCAAAAAATATATACTTTTTTTTTACCCTCTGTGTGTAAAATGATTACCTTATATTCCAATATTTAAAGCAAACATAGGGTCTCATTTACTAAAAGAAGTGAACAAAAACATTGCTATGGTATGCTTGCATTGTGGGGCTATTAACACATAGCTGCATGCGTGCCTAGCTAATTTGATTCCTAAATCTGTCTAGCAAGCCCTTCACTAATGTTCAATAAGTAGACTGTGGCCGAAGATTACAGTGTGTTGACATTATACCTCAAGAAAAAATAAATAGAAAATAAAATCAAAATAACTGCACTGTATCAAACAACTCAAAAAAGGAAAGAAAGGTGCCTGCCGCCAGCACCCATTACATGTGATGATGGAGCAAAAAAGGCAGCTTATGTATAAGTTGGTTTAAAAACAGAACAGAAAGTTTGGGACTTTAAATGAGGTTGGGTAGGGGGCGTTCAACTCCCCTCCTCCATCCCGGTTCAATATATATACCAAAGAAAAAAAAGCAGCATTTTTCTGGGCATTACTGCCCCGTCTATTATTTTTTCTTCATTTCACCAATCATCACCATGCTTTCCCTCTGTGACCCATCTGGGGTGGTGCTTGGGTTGTTGGTGTACCGCCCCGGGGGGCCCCCTCAGCTCCGGGGCGTGTCATCATTGGCTGACCTGACTTGCGGGGCCCCGCCGCCTGTGCGCAAGCATATGCATGTAAGTTTGATGGGTTAGGTGTACTATGTGGGGAACACACTCCACATTTATCCAATATTTTTTCCTAAAGTCCTTGTTGGAATGTATACTTTGATGAAACATAGAGTAAGAAATAGTAGCTATGTACATTTAAAATCATGTGAATATATGACAATTTTGAATATAATAAAACCTGTTTTATACCTGACTTTTTGTACCTGCCCCCGTGTACCTCATTTAAAGTCCCGCCCTTTGCTTTTTTTTTTTTTTCTTTGGTATATATATTGAACCGGGATGGAGGAGGGGAGTTGAACGCCCCCTACCCAACCTCATTTAAAGTCCCAAACTTTCTGTTCTGTTTTTAAACCAATCTATAATCAATTAGGGATGGAGGCACACGGTAGGCACTAACAATCATTATCATGTTTTTTCTAATTTCATTTTTTGAACTTATTTCATTTTTATTTTAATTTAGATTTTTTCCCTCCGTCCCCCATTTATCCAGTTGACAAATTACCCCCTAATTTAAAAATTCGATGCCGCATCTTCCCATTGTCTTTGGTCAAGCTATGCATGCTGTATTGTGCCTGGCTGGTCGGGCCGGCGCCTGTTTTGGTTCTGCCTTGTTTCACGTCCCGGAGCTGCGACGCCCACTGGGTGTTTCCCCGCCCCCTCGATGTGACGCGGGGGGGATTGGTCTCCCCCACTGCGCGTCGACGTCATGCCGCTCGTGCCGGCGGCTTGGCGTCCTCGTGGCGTGTTAAAGCCGGCCGGCGAGCTTTCCATCTCCAGCGGTCCGAGGAGCTTGTTGGGGCGCTGCCGGTGGAGTGGTTTGGTGTGTCTGGCCATCTCCGCCATTGCGCCCTCCTCGCCCCCATTTCCTGTCTGGTGCATGACGTTGGGGGCCCCTTTGTGGCGGCGCGTCCCTCCTGGGCCTCCCCCGGGTTTGGGTCCCCCACCCTGGTTTTCTCCTGGTCACCTCCTCCCTGGCACTTCCATGCACTTTTGCAATTCATCCCTACTCACCTTGCAGCAGGTAAAGTTTCTCTTTGCCACCCCCCACTATTTCTTTTCTCCCTCACTTTTTACCTCAGCCTCCTCCTTCTGTTTTCTCACTCTTTCTTAGTCCCCACTCTTCCCCTTTCCTTCACTCTATTCTCACTTACTATCTAATCTACACGTCCCCTTTAGTCTAATATACATGTCACTTATTCTTCACAGGCTCTCCATTTTTCTGGGCATTACTGCCCCGTCTATTATTTTTTCTTCATTTCACCAATCATCACCATGCTTTCCCTCTGTGACCCATCTGGGGTGGTGCTTGGGTTGTTGGTGTACCGCCCCGGGGGGCCCCCTCAGCTCCGGGGCGTGTCATCATTGGCTGACCTGACTTGCGGGGCCCCGCCGCCTGTGCGCAAGCATATGCATGTAAGTTTGATGGGTTAGGTGTACTATGTGGGGAACACACTCCACATTTATCCAATATTTTTTCCTAAAGCATTTTTTCCCTTAAATATGACTGTTTTCCATATCCCTAGGTTACCCTTGGTTTTTGCTCCTGAAGAGTGGCGATTAAGTCCCGAAACGCGTAGAGCTCACATCTACCTATAGGCGTACCTCACCAACAATCATGTATGAATGTTCCATTCCCACCCATTGTTTCCTTTTCTGTAACCTGTCTATCTGACACTTCAATGTGTCACATATCCCCTACTCGTGATTTTAGCTATTAAACTGTTCATGCAATGTTATTATAAGTCCTTGTTGGAATGTATACTTTGATGAAACATAGAGTAAGAAATAGTAGCTATGTACATTTAAAATTATGTGAATATATGACAATTTTGAATATAATAAAACCTGTTTTATACCTGACTTTTTGTACCTGCCCCTGTGTGCCTCATTTAAAGTCCCGCCCTTTGCTTTTTTTTCTTTGGTATATATATTGAACCGGGATGGAGGAGGGGAGTTGAACGCCCCCTACCCAACCTCATTTAAAGTCCCAAACTTTCTGTTCTGTTTTTAAACCAATCTATAATCAATTAGGGATGGAGGCACACGGTAGGCACTAACAATCATTATCATGTTTTTTCTAATTTCATTTTTTGAACTTATTTCATTTTTATTTTAATTTAGATTTTTTCCCTCCGTCCCCCATTTATCCAGTTGACAAATTACCCCCTAATTTAAAAATTCGATGCCGCATCTTCCCATTGTCTTTGGTCAAGCTATGCATGCTGTATTGTGCCTGGCTGGTCGGGCCGGCGCCTGTTTTGGTTCTGCCTTGTTTCACGTCCCGGAGCTGCGACGCCCACTGGGTGTTTCCCCGCCCCCTCGATGTGACGCGGGGGGGATTGGTCTCCCCCACTGCGCGTCGACGTCATGCCGCTCGTGCCGGCGGCTTGGCGTCCTCGTGGCGTGTTAAAGCCGGCCGGCGAGCTTTCCATCTCCAGCGGTCCGAGGAGCTTGTTGGGGCGCTGCCGGTGGAGTGGTTTGGTGTGTCTGGCCATCTCCGCCATTGCGCCCTCCTCGCCCCCATTTCCTGTCTGGTGCATGACGTTGGGGGCCCCTTTGTGGCGGCGCGTCCCTCCTGGGCCTCCCCCGGGTTTGGGTCCCCCACCCTGGTTTTCTCCTGGTCACCTCCTCCCTGGCACTTCCATGCACTTTTGCAATTCATCCCTACTCACCTTGCAGCAGGTAAAGTTTCTCTTTGCCACCCCCCACTATTTCTTTTCTCCTTCACTTTTTACCTCAGCCTCCTCCTTCTGTTTTCTCACTCTTTCTTAGTTCCCACTCTTCCCCTTTCCTTCACTCTATTCTCACTTACTATCTAATCTACACGTCCCCTTTAGTCTAATATACATGTCACTTATTCTTCACAGGCTCTCCATTTTTCTGGGCATTACTGCCCCGTCTATTATTTTTTCTTCATTTCACCAATCATCACCATGCTTTCCCTCTGTGACCCATCTGGGGTGGTGCTTGGGTTGTTGGTGTACCGCCCCGGGGGCCCCCTCAGCTCCGGGGCGTGTCATCATTGGCTGACCTGACTTGCGGGGCCCCGCCGCCTGTGCACAAGCATAAGCATGTAAGTTTGATGGGTTAGGTGTACTATGTGGGGAACACACTCCACATTTATCCAATATTTTTTCCTAAAGCATTTTTTCCCTTAAATATGACTGTTTTCCATATCCCTAGGTTACCCTTGGTTTTTGCTCCTGAAGAGTGGCGATTAAGTCCCGAAACGCGTAGAGCTCACATCTACCTATAGGCGTACCTCACCAACAATCATGTATGAATGTTCCATTCCCACCCATTGTTTCCTTTTCTGTAACCTGTCTATCTGACACTTCAATGTGTCACATATCCCCTACTCGTGATTTTAGCTATTAAACTGTTCATGCAATGTAATTATAAGTCCTTGTTGGAATGTATACTTTGATGAAACATAGAGTAAGAAATAGTAGCTATGTACATTTAAAATCATGTGAATATATGACAATTTTGAATATAATAAAACCTGTTTTATACCTGACTTTTTGTACCTGCCCCCGTGTGCCTCATTTAAAGTCCCGCCCTTTGCTTTTTTTTCTTTGGTATATATATTGAACCGGGATGGAGGAGGGGAGTTGAACGCCCCCTACCCAACCTCATTTAAAGTCCCAAACTTTCTGTTCTGTTTTTAAACCAATCTATAATCAATTAGGGATGGAGGCACACGGTAGGCACTAACAATCATTATCATGTTTTTTCTAATTTCATTTTTTGAACTTATTTCATTTTTATTTTAATTTAGATTTTTTCCCTCCGTCCCCCATTTATCCAGTTGACAAATTACCCCCTAATTAAAAAATTCGATGCCGCATCTTCCCATTGTCTTTGGTCAAGCTATGCATGCTGTATTGTGCCTGGCTGGTCGGGCCGGCGCCTGTTTTGGTTCTGCCTTGTTTCACGTCCCGGAGCTGCGACGCCCACTGGGTGTTTCCCCGCCCCCTCGATGTGACGCGGGGGGGATTGGTCTCCCCCACTGCGCGTCGACGTCATGCCGCTCGTGCCGGCGGCTTGGCGTCCTCGTGGCGTGTTAAAGCCGGCCGGCGAGCTTTCCATCTCCAGCGGTCCGAGGAGCTTGTTGGGGCGCTGCCGGTGGAGTGGTTTGGTGTGTCTGGCCATCTCCGCCATTGCGCCCTCCTCGCCCCCATTTCCTGTCTGGTGCATGACGTTGGGGGCCCCTTTGTGGCGGCGCGTCCCTCCTGGGCCTCCCCCGGGTTTGGGTCCCCCACCCTGGTTTTCTCCTGGTCACCTCCTCCCTGGCACTTCCATGCACTTTTGCAATTCATCCCTACTCACCTTGCAGCAGGTAAAGTTTCTCTTTGCCACCCCCCACTATTTCTTTTCTCCTTCACTTTTTACCTCAGCCTCCTCCTTCTGTTTTCTCACTCTTTCTTAGTTCCCACTCTTCCCCTTTCCTTCACTCTATTCTCACTTACTATCTAATCTACACGTCCCCTTTAGTCTAATATACATGTCACTTATTCTTCACAGGCTCTCCATTTTTCTGGGCATTACTGCCCCGTCTATTATTTTTTCTTCATTTCACCAATCATCACCATGCTTTCCCTCTGTGACCCATCTGGGGTGGTGCTTGGGTTGTTGGTGTACCGCCCCGGGGGCCCCCTCAGCTCCGGGGCGTGTCATCATTGGCTGACCTGACTTGCGGGGCCCCGCCGCCTGTGCACAAGCATAAGCATGTAAGTTTGATGGGTTAGGTGTACTATGTGGGGAACACACTCCACATTTATCCAATATTTTTTCCTAAAGCATTTTTTCCCTTAAATATGACTGTTTTCCATATCCCTAGGTTACCCTTGGTTTTTGCTCCTGAAGAGTGGCGATTAAGTCCCGAAACGCGTAGAGCTCACATCTACCTATAGGCGTACCTCACCAACAATCATGTATGAATGTTCCATTCCCACCCATTGTTTCCTTTTCTGTAACCTGTCTATCTGACACTTCAATGTGTCACATATCCCCTACTCGTGATTTTAGCTATTAAACTGTTCATGCAATGTAATTATAAGTCCTTGTTGGAATGTATACTTTGATGAAACATAGAGTAAGAAATAGTAGCTATGTACATTTAAAATCATGTGAATATATGACAATTTTGAATATAATAAAACCTGTTTTATACCTGACTTTTTGTACCTGCCCCCGTGTGCCTCATTTAAAGTCCCGCCCTTTGCTTTTTTTTCTTTGGTATATATATTGAACCGGGATGGAGGAGGGGAGTTGAACGCCCCCTACCCAACCTCATTTAAAGTCCCAAACTTTCTGTTCTGTTTTTAAACCAATCTATAATCAATTAGGGATGGAGGCACACGGTAGGCACTAACAATCATTATCATGTTTTTTCTAATTTCATTTTTTGAACTTATTTCATTTTTATTTTAATTTAGATTTTTTCCCTCCGTCCCCCATTTATCCAGTTGACAAATTACCCCCTAATTAAAAAATTCGATGCCGCATCTTCCCATTGTCTTTGGTCAAGCTATGCATGCTGTATTGTGCCTGGCTGGTCGGGCCGGCGCCTGTTTTGGTTCTGCCTTGTTTCACGTCCCGGAGCTGCGACGCCCACTGGGTGTTTCCCCGCCCCCTCGATGTGACGCGGGGGGGAGGGGTCTCCCCCACTGCGCGTCGACGTCATGCCGCTCGTGCCGGCGGCTTGGCGTCCTCGTGGCGTGTTAAAGCCGGCCGGCGAGCTTTCCATCTCCAGCGGTCCGAGGAGCTTGTTGGGGCGCTGCCGGTGGAGTGGTTTGGTGTGTCTGGCCATCTCCGCCATTGCGCCCTCCTCGCCCCCATTTCCTGTCTGGTGCATGACGTTGGGGGCCCCTTTGTGGCGGCGCGTCCCTCCTGGGCCTCCCCCGGGTTTGGGTCCCCCACCCTGGTTTTCTCCTGGTCACCTCCTCCCTGGCACTTCCATGCACTTTTGCAATTCATCCCTACTCACCTTGCAGCAGGTAAAGTTTCTCTTTGCCACCCCCCACTATTTCTTTTCTCCCTCACTTTTTACCTCAGCCTCCTCCTTCTGTTTTCTCACTCTTTCTTAGTCCCCACTCTTCCCCTTTCCTTCACTCTATTCTCACTTACTATCTAATCTACACGTCCCCTTTAGTCTAATATACATGTCACTTATTCTTCACAGGCTCTCCATTTTTCTGGGCATTACTGCCCCGTCTATTATTTTTTCTTCATTTCACCAATCATCACCATGCTTTCCCTCTGTGACCCATCTGGGGTGGTGCTTGGGTTGTTGGTGTACCGCCCCGGGGGGCCCCCTCAGCTCCGGGGCGTGTCATCATTGGCTGACCTGACTTGCGGGGCCCCGCCGCCTGTGCGCAAGCATATGCATGTAAGTTTGATGGGTTAGGTGTACTATGTGGGGAACACACTCCACATTTATCCAATATTTTTTCCTAAAGCATTTTTTCCCTTAAATATGACTGTTTTCCATATCCCTAGGTTACCCTTGGTTTTTGCTCCTGAAGAGTGGCGATTAAGTCCCGAAACGCGTAGAGCTCACATCTACCTATAGGCGTACCTCACCAACAATCATGTATGAATGTTCCATTCCCACCCATTGTTTCCTTTTCTGTAACCTGTCTATCTGACACTTCAATGTGTCACATATCCCCTACTCGTGATTTTAGCTATTAAACTGTTCATGCAATGTAATTATAAGTCCTTGTTGGAATGTATACTTTGATGAAACATAGAGTAAGAAATAGTAGCTATGTACATTTAAAATCATGTGAATATATGACAATTTTGAATATAATAAAACCTGTTTTATACCTGACTTTTTGTACCTGCCCCCGTGTGCCTCATTTAAAGTCCCGCCCTTTGCTTTTTTTTCTTTGGTATACTTATGTATAAGTATTTATGGTTAAAACATTACCTAGGGGCAGTAGCATATGAAGTGTTGTATGCTTAGTATGTTCACTTCCTGTGGCCACAGTGAGCATATTGAGTTGAGCATGTCCATTCATTTTCATGGGGTTAAAAACCTACCGCAAAGGTATGCAAAGATACTATCAATGCAAGACAACAGTATAATAATTAATAAATAAATAAAATACATAAACTGATCAGCGATATCAATCATAAAGTGCAAAAGTGCATTCATAAGTGACTATTTGGCAGAAAAGTGCAAAAAAATATATTGTAACTGGCCAAAGGCACCGTGCCTTTGGCCAAATACGGCTCTCGCAGAAGAGCGCGCTGTGATTTGCCAAAGCATGCAGGTCAGGTGCATGCTTTGGCCAATCATCAGACGTCAATGTACTGCGATCTCGCAGTGCATTATGGGGCATTCCATGGCGCTCTAAATTTCCACAAACGACCCATATGTTCAAAATAAAAAAAGGGGGAAGAATTGTGCTAGGTGCGTGAATAATATAGAAATTATTGTAAAATTATGTTTTAAAAAAACTGTGAAGGATATCCAGCGGCTGAACACTATAACCCCGATACAAGGGCACAGAAGATATGGATAAAGAAAAAAAGTGCAATGCTTGACCCATATGTTCAGTTTGTTTGTGAGCAAACGAACACCCGATGTCCTGTGGGCTCATCCCTACACAGGTCTATCTAGTTCCTTGTCAAAAGAAGTTTATTGAGTATACAATGTTATAAAGATACATAAAGTAAGTTTACAAGGATCTATAAAGTAAGCTCATTGTTTTACAGTAGGGTTTATATAGGTAAATATCATGAAATTTCAAATATTAAACATTGGGTTCACGTAAACCTAAATTAAAGATATATGTCATTTCCTTAGTTACTTTTGTAGGTATTTAAATGATTTATACCTACTATACATATTGTTTACAGGTAGAGTGTATATAGGTCAAATAAATTCTGATAATGAGCTTTAATCGTAAGGTGGAGAAAAGGAAAGAGAAAGAAGAAAAAGGGTAGAAAGGTAGAGGTATGGTCCACAAGGATGTCCCGCTCGTCAGTTTATTATTCTTTTTAGTTCTCTTTGAAGCCTTAGAATGGGTGTCTCTGTAAGTCATTTAATCTGTTACCATGGCAACAGGACAGAGTCATTGAAGTTTGACAGGAACTGTTGTTTTATCCAAGGATGCCAAAGTTTTTCAAATTTTGGAATTTGATTTTGATCGATGGCTACCATCTTAGCATGGGACATTGTATTATTCATTCTGTGAATTGTTTCTGCTAGTACCAATGTAGGAGATTTCCATGCCTTGGCCACTGTTTGTTTTGCAGCCGTTATTAGTTGGCTCATAAGTTTGAATTGAGAGAGTGTTAACCATTCCGGTTTTAGATTAAGTAAAGTTATATATGGATCTGGTTGTATTATTTTTTTAAATATTTTAGATGCAATCACGAAGACTTCCTTCCAGAAGGTTTGGATTACTGGGCACGTCCACCATATGTGTAAATGTGTGCCTATTTCTGGGCATCCTCGAAAACAAAGAGCTGAGGTATTAGGTGAATATTTTGCCACTCTAGCGGGTACAAGGTACCAGCGAGTTAGGACTTTATAATTTGTCTCCAGTGCTAAGATGTTGGGTGAAGATGACTTAGATGTGAGCCATATGTTAGACCAGTCCGTGTCTTCTAAAGTTCGTCCCAGGTCCTCCTCCCACCTCTGAACGTAAGAGGGTCTATTAAGATTTGCTACTCCATATAATTGATTATAAAGTGATGAAATTGTACCTTTAGCAAATGGATCTTTTGTACAGATTGATTCAAAAATGGATAATTGGGATAATGGTGTATCCCCCTTTAGGAATGGTGTATAGAAGTTTTTGATTTGGAGATATCTAAATATCTCAGAGTTTGGTAGATCATATTTTTCTCTAAGCGATGGGAATGAAAGGAATGATTTAGATGCTATGAAGTCATTTAGTGTCTGAATGCCTGATGTTGTCCAAGCTTTAAAAGAATTTGGGTAGATCCATGCCGGATAAAAGGCCGGATTTCTGATAAAAGAAAGGAGAGGATTGTGTGGAGATTGTAACTGATATTTGGTTTTTAGTTTATCCCAGAGAGATAAGAAGTGTTTAGTTATGGGATTATGAATTTTAAAGCGGTCTTTAGGATCAAGCCATAATAAGTTTGATATTAATAGAGGGTCATTTTCTGAAGCCTCTATAAATACCCATAATGGGATTTCCTGTTTTGCATGGTATTTGGACAGACTGGCCAAATGTGCTGCTCTGTAGTAGTTAGTAAAATTAGGGTATCCCAGGCCTCCTTTATTTTTGGGAAGATGTAGTGTGTGTATAGGTATACGTGGTTTAGAAGAGCCCCATATAAACGAAGTTGCTCTTTTTTGTACTGTTCTCAAAAAATAGGAAGGAATTGGAATAGGGAGGACTCTGAAAAGATAAAGCAATTTGGGTAGAATAGTCATTTTGATTGCATTAATCTTCCCTATCCAGGATAAAGGAAGTTGCGACCATTGTTTTATTAGATTTGTGATCTGTCTTAATACAGGAGGATAATTGGTTGAGAATAAGTCAGAATGAGATGCTGTTAAATGAATTCCAAGATATGGGATTGATTTTTCTGCCCATGTGAATGGGAGTGCAGCCCTAGCCGGGATCAATTCCATGTTTGTGAGTGAAATATTAAGCACTAGGCATTTCTTAGGATTAATCATAAGGCCGGATAGGGCTGCAAATCCATCAAGAGCTGGTATTAAGTTAGGACCAGAGACCTGTGGTGATGATAGAAAAAGTAATATATCGTCTGCAAATATACATAATTTGTGTGTAATACCTCCTACTTCAATGCCAGTTATAGTTTGGTTTGTTCTGATGTATTGGGCCATGGGTTCAAGTATAAGGGCAAATAATAAGGGAGATAATGGGCAACCCTGTCGGGTACCTCTTTCGATATTAAAGGCATCAGATTTGTATCCAGCATATTTTATGTAGGCTTTGGGTTTATTATATAATGCTTTGATCCATGTTAAAAAGTGGGGTCCAAAACCCCATTTTTGTAATGAATATTGCATATATTGCCAGGATACTGTGTCAAATGCCCTCTTAACATCGAGAGATAGAAAACATAAAGGTATTTTCCGTTTTTTAGCAATATGTGCCAATAACACTGCCCTGCGTATATTATCGCCTGCCTGTCTATTTGGCATGAAGCCTACTTGATCTCTATGTATTAATTTTCCTATAATGCTATTGAGGCGTTTTGCTATTATTTTTGCTAATAATTTAATATCAAGGTTTAACAGAGAGATAGGCCGATAATTCACACAGGAAGTATCATCAGAAAGGGGTTTTGGGATCATACAAACAATTGCCATTAATGTTTCTTGCCGAAAAGAATGTCCATCTAGAAGTTTGTTAAAAGTTTCAGTGAGAATGGGAGAGAGTATTTCTGAGAATGTTTTATAGTATAAAGCCGAGTAGCCGTCTGGGCCTGGTCTTTTATTAAGTTTTAGGTCTTTTATGGCGTTAGCAACTTCATCTATAGTTATAGGCTCATCCAAACTGCTTTTTTGATTCTGAGATAACTCAGGTAAGGTTATTTTTGAGAAGAAGGATTCAGCCTCTGTAGGATTAAATTCATTGTTTGTCTTGTATAAAGTTGCGAGATGTGAGTGAAATTTATGGACTATTTTAACTGGATTACAAGTATAAACATTTTTTGATAATTTCAAACGTATTGGTTTGAAAGATTTGTTAGTTGAATTTAATGCCCGAGCCAAATATGTACCTGGTTTGTTTGTATTCATGTAGAAATTGTGTTTGGAGCGTTTGAGGGATTTATCAACTGACTCAGTGAGAAATAGATCGTATTCCAATCTAGATTTTTCCAGATGAGATTTTGTACTCTGAGATGGATTATCTTGGAATGATATGTAGGCTGCATTAAAATTTTTGCGTTCCCGTTTAAATAGTGCCATTTGTCTTTGTATTGTACCACGCAAGACAGGCTTATCTGCTTCCCACAGTGTTATTGGGGAGATGTCTGTTATATTATTAATTGATATGTATTCCTTTAAAGCTTGTCCAATGGCCATCTGATGTAGTGGGTGTTTGAGCATTATGTCTGGTAAGTACCACGTTGGGTCATGCGCTTTTGGTATGGCTGAGGCTATAGTAGTGTATACTGCATTATGGTCAGACCACGGAATCGGAATTATATCTTTTTCTTTCCAAGTTTATTGAAAGAAAGAAAGAAACATAGAAATGCTTTGTACATTGCAAATTTCGCAGGTGCAACTGCGTACTTTTCGTCTTTTACAAAATAAATTGCTAGTGTCAAGTTCGTATGAAGGTCTCATTACTTTTCAAACACCACGAATCTAAGGTTGTTTCTATTAAGTTAATTTTGTGTCTGTATCAAATATAGGATTACTATCTGCTCTGCACTATCCAATGCAACAGAATTCTCTTATCAGCTATTCAGAGTATTTATTGTTGATAACCTGTAGAAGCGAGATCTCTGTAGTTATCTGAAAAAATCTTACTCATGCCTAAGAGAGAAGTACATGTAATGTATTTATATACCAGTGAGAACATATGTTAAAGATTAGTCAGCGAGAGATAAGGAAGTAGATGTAAAGGAAACAGTAAGTGGAAGTGGAGTGGGAAAAAATGGAGTGTAGTGGGAAAAAATGGAGTAGAGGATACCCATAAGATATAGAGGCAAGACCCCCGCCCATGGCTCCAGCGTCCTTCCCACCTATAATTCAGGTAGGAAAATCTGCAGAGTGCTTGAAAAGCAGCCACGGCTGCCACGTTTTGTGGAATCGTTCAACCTGGCCTTTGTCTTGGGCCAGTGTGTCTTCCATCTCATGGATTTCGCTAACCTTTGACAGCCACCCCCTAACAGAGGGAGTAGACGTAGACAGCCAGTGTAGAGGAATTTGAGATTTAGCTGCATTGAGGAGATGAATCGTCAATGAACGTTTATAGCGTTTAAAAGAGGAGTTGGCCAGGTGTAGTAAACAACATGCTGGAGTTAGCTCTACTCTAGTTTCTGTAATTTTTTTAATTAAGGCCTTTACCTCATTCCAGTATGGTTTGATGTTGGAGCAGTACCACCAAATGTGTGCTAGCGTGCCCTTCTCAGAGAGACATCTCCAGCATGTGTCCGGTTTTTGTGTGTCCCATTTATGTAGTTTGTCAGGAGTACTGTACCAATGGGTCAGAAGTTTGTAATTTGTCTCTTGCAATTTTGTGCTTATGGAACATTTATGTGCTAGAATGGCCACGTACCTCCATTGTTTGTCTGAAATCTCCGTGTCAAGTTCCTCCGACCATCTCCTCCTGTGCCCGTCCGATGCATCCGCTCCCGAGCGACTCAACCACATGTATGCAATAGAGGTAGCCTTTTCAATTGGAATCCCCTCCCTACAGACTGACTCCAAGGCCGTTAGGGGTCTATATAGTGTTTGGGGTTCTTTAATGTTACTTAAATAACTTCTTATCTGGAAGTATGTCCATTGCTTCAGTTGGGGTCGGTTCATATCTGTCTTAAAAGACGACCATTCTCTGAATTTGTTTTCAGTAAAGCAGTCCCCAGCCAGTAGGGGCTCCTTCACCGGGGTCGACCTGAGGGTCGGATTATGTAGACCTGGTGTAAAATCTGGGTTGTCTGACAGGGGCGTTAAGGGACCAGGTATTGTAGTTAGTTTTCTGTGTTTGGCTATCAGATTAATGACCTTCAACGTCGTGCCAGTTATCGGGTGTGTCCGGATGACATGAGGTAGTGTTTTGAGGGAGGACCATGGTAAGTATTTAAGCGGAAGCGTTGCGAGTGTTGTCTCTAGGGTAACCCAGTCCTTCATTGAATCATGGCAATGCCAGTCAATGATTCTGGTTATATGTGAGGCCTGATAATATCTGCGGAAGTTCGGGAATTGAATTCCTCCTAGGTCTTTGGGTTTAACCAAGGTGTCTAGTTTGATTCTGGGTTTTTTATGTTGCCAGAGAAATCTTGTGACCATTGTATTAAGTTCATTGAAAAACTTCTGAGGAATCTCTATCGGTAATGAGCGGGTTAGATATAGAAATTTGGGCAATATAACCATTTTTACTATGGCCGCTCTACCGAACCAAGAGAAAAACTTCTCATTCCACTTTGTTAGATCTTTCGCACAATTTTTAAGAAAGATCACAAAATTTCTCTCAAAGGCAGTTTTTAAAGATGGTGTAAGCCAGATCCCCAAATATTTTAGTTTGGTCTTGTCCCATTTGAAAGTCGAGTTTGCCTGTGTCATCTTGAGCAGTCTGTCTGGAAGGGAGAGGTTCAAAGCCTCTGACTTTGTGTAATTGATTTTTAAGTTGGATACATATCCGTATTGTGCAAATTCATGCAATAGGCTAGGCAGGGTTGTAGTCGGTTTTGTTAAAAAAAACAATAAATCGTCCGCATAAGCGGCTATCTTGTACTCTTTATTTTTAATCTGGAAACC
Organism: Aquarana catesbeiana; assembly: GCF_042186555.1. NCBI lineage: Eukaryota > Metazoa > Chordata > Amphibia > Anura > Ranidae > Aquarana > Aquarana catesbeiana. The sequence continues at coordinate 447,502,890 of NC_133326.1, read as the reverse complement.
CTGTATTGCGGTATTCTTTTGCACTGTTTTGATAAAGGGTTCTAGTGAAAGGATAAATAATAGGGGCGATAAAGGACAGCCCTGTCTAGTCCCATTTTTGATGTATACTTTTTCTGATAGGATACCATTTATTTTTAGTTCCGCTGTCGGATTCTGATAAAGGGCTGTGATCCAATTCAACATGTTTGGTCCTAGACCCACCCCCCTACAGACCGCCAGCATAAAGTCCCATGCTACACGATCGAAGGCCTTCTCCGCATCTGTTGAGAGGAGAAAGCCTTCGATCTTCCTCTGCCCAGCAGCCTGTGTCAGCAAAAGTGCCTTAGTGACATTGTCTCTGGCTTCCCTGTTTGGCATAAAGCCCACCTGCTCCAGGCCAATTATTTTTGAAAGCAACGGCCCCATCCTCAGTGCAATGATCTTTGCGAACAACTTGACATCCAAGTTTAGCAAAGAAATGGGGCGGTAACTAGCACACTCCTCGGGGTTCTTGCCCTCTTTCGGTAAAACCGTAATGTGTGCTGAAAGGAAACCTGGAGTTACACATCTTGGCCTGGATAAGGAGTTCAGGGCATTTTTTAGGGGTTCAGCTAGAATTTCTATAAAAGATTTGTAATATGTGGCGGAATATCCGTCCGGGCCCGGGCTCTTGCCTGATTTTAGTAATTTGATGGCCTGTTTAAGTTCTTCCGATGTGATTGGGGCTTCTAGTAAATCTGTATCATCCTTGGGCAAGGTTGGGAGTCCACTATTTAGTATGTAGTCTTGTATGATTTGTGCTCTATCTCCCAACATTTGTGAATGTTTATGTTGTGGTGGCAGGTTATAAAGTTTCGTGTAGAAGGTGTGGAAGTGTTTTGCTATTGCTTCAGTTGCTACTTCCAACTTTCCCTCTTTAGATCTGATTCCAGCTATCTGATTACTAGAGTTTTGTTCTCTCAAGGCCCTCGCCAAGAACCTCCCGGCTTTGTCGCCTGACTCATAATAGAGCCGCCTCTTAAAGAAAAGCAACCGTTTGGCCTTAGTATGGAGTATCTGCTGTAACTCTTTCCTTGCCTCTAGAAGGCTCTTGGCTGAGGCCTCCGAGAGAGATTGTTTGTGTGACAGTTCCAGTGTCTCAATTTGGGTGAGTAATTTTCTAATCTGAGCGTCCCTTTCCTTTTTGCGTCTTGAGCCCATCTCTATCAAGACTCCTCGTATAGTACATTTATGTGCTTCCCACACTAGTAGTGGGTCTGCCCCAGGTGTGTTATTGTGTTTGAAAAAATCGGTAACATGTCTCGTAAGTATTGGCAAGAGCGTCTGGTCTGTCAGTAAGGACGTGTTCAATCCCCATGTCTGTTGTTGTCTGTTTGTGTTCTTCAAATCTAGTGTTATTGAAATAGGAGCATGATCCGAAATTGTTTGGGTGCCTATATGCGCAGTGGAAATTTTCGATAGATCTCTCTGAGAGACAAATAAATAATCCAACCGGGCATATCTGTTGTGCGGAACTGAGAAATGGGTGTAGTCTCTACCGTCGGGATTGAGGAAGCGCCAGGAGTCCACCAACTGGAGTCGGTGTAGGAGTGATTTAATCTTTTTCAGGATTTTGTAGGTAATGCAGGTCCTGCCGTTGGACGTATCCAAAAGTGGATTTAGAGGCACGTTAAAATCTCCTCCTAATATAATGCAGCCATTGGCAAACTCCTGTAGCCTCCCCACAATGTACTGGCAAAAAGTTATGTGAGACTTATTGGGGAAGTACACATTGGCAAGCGTCAAGGGAAGGCCATTGTATGAACCCTTCAGGAACACGAATCTGCCCTCAGGGTCACACAATTGTTTGGTTAATTTAAATGGTGTGTCTCTGCCTATTAGTATCGTGACCCCCTTCGACTTGGAGTCAGCTGTTGTGGCATGAAAAGCTCTTGGAAACTGTGGGGATGTTAATTTAGGAATGTTATTTGTCTTAAAATGGGTCTCTTGTAGAAACACAAATTGAGGTTTACCTTTTTTAAGTTCTCTCAGCAGGGTGGAGCGCTGCTCGGGGATGTTTAAGCCTCTAATGTTGTGAGAGATCACAAGGTGCCGGGTCCCCAGCGATGAGTATACCATGTTGGCTGCAGAGGAGGAGACGGTCGGAGCCCGGATCTGTAAAGACAAAACTGTTATGTGAGGCTTGGCGCTAGACTCCCGACCAGAAATAAATTTCTCTAGTGGTCCGAACAGACACCCTCCCTCCACCAAACAGACAGGTGTCCTAGAAGAAAAGAAAAAGGGGAGAGAGAAAGACGAGGTGAAAAAGAAAGAGGGGAAAGGTCAGTAGGAAGTTATTACAATGGGGCTCACTCTCCAAAGACTCTAAACCGCCCCAAATGGAGAAGTGCCCCCAGGCGTAATATGAATATCGATCAGGATTTGCGGGGTCAGTGGGAGGCGACCACGACTAGACGTAACCTAGGCTCCAAGTAGTTGGAGAACTGCGTTATCTAGATAAGAATGGTCTCCGCGAGACACACACGGTGATTCAAACTACTAAAAATGGTGATATTATATTGATCACACCCGACCAGGATGTGTAATATGGAAACTCGGGTCTATACGTGCAAACGTAAACTCACAGGAATAACTATAACAAATATGTCATCTAACTATTCTCTAGCTGGTTAACATTAACTGTCATCCATGGGTATGGCCCCCCACAAGCTACATAACTGCTTCAAATCTGCTCATATTAATTGGTTCAGGTCAGAACCGGGGAACACAAAAAAAAAAAAAAAAAAAAAAACAGTTATGCAGATCTTTGTGCTTCACAACTGAAGTCTCAACGATTCTTGTGAGGAATGTTGGTGTATCAGTGAGCCACGTCCAGGGCATATCTGCTGTCACAACTGAGATCAGTGTCCTTCCCTCAGTCAAAAGAGATGTGGCTCAGATATAGCAGTTCTCCTCCGAGATTTGTGCCAGTATCCGTATTCAGGAAATATCAGTTGTGCGGAAAGTTATGGGGTGTTGTTAGAACTTCTCCCTAAAAGGAATCTTGTGCAAGTGGGTATCCCCTTTCCCCTTTCTCTCCTTTCTTCCCCTTTGGGGAGGGCAACCCATGGGCGACATCATTTATAACATGAACTCCTGTGTATTAAAAGTTATGCTGTAAACAACAGATTTGCTAAGGATAGGACCAGAATGGCATAGGACATCTATTCACATTCCTGTGCTCTGGACGGACCAGCCAGTCTCCTCGGGGTATCAGCATAGGAGCTATTTCCTTTGTTTTGTTTATATTTCTTCGGCAATCTTTTGTCTGGGGAAGAGAGCGGGGAGGAGGGAGGGCTCCTGACCAGGGGTGGTTGTAAGATTTCTTCATACCACTCCGGTAAATCCAGTAGTTCCAGGCCTAATGATTCACAGAACTCAGGTAAGTCCGCCGGTGTGCGGAGAACAGCTTGATGGCCATTATAAGTGACTGTGAGGGCGAAGGGAAATCTCCAGGCGTATCTCAGGTCCTTTGCTCTTAGTTTCTCCAGTAGGGGTCGCAGTGCACGTCTGTGCTTCAGAGTGATCTGCGATAGATCCTGGAACAGCATGATCGTGGCGCCATTAAAAATGATTTGGTCATTTTGTCTCGCTTTCCGCATAATCTCCTCTTTGGTAGTAAAACTCTGTAGGCAGCAGATTATGTCACGGGGTGGTGTGGTGTCGGAGCCTCTGGGCCTGAGGGCTCTGTGAGCTCTAACAAAATCAATTTCAGTGTCTTCCTGCCTCTCAAGCAGGCTGTTGAAGACTCTCCGGAGTGCTGTGGTAATCTGATCTTGCTCTACTGACTCCGGTATCCCCCTGACTCTGATGTTGCATCTCCTCCCCCGATTGTCAAGGTCTTCAATGTTTCTATTCATGTTAATAAAGTGCTGCATATGAATAGATGATACCATCTCCAGCTTGTGAATTGCCTTGTCCCTCTGTCTGCCTGCATTCTCGGCCGCCACCATCTTTTCATTTATCACCATCATGCTCGTTTTCAGATCTGTTATGGCGGCTGAAAACGTAGCTTTGATGTCTGCAGCAAACACAGACATGTCTGCGAACATGAGCGGGTGGTCCGGTTTGGACTTACCCCTGCTGGTGTCTTCAGTGGCAGACATTGAGTCTTCGCTCTCTCCCTCCTCCTGTGAAGTCGGCGCCATCTTGCCTCTCGTGGTCCCGCTACGGGCCGCTGATTTGTGTCGGAAAATTTCCGCGATGTTGGCGCTGGCAGAAGTTGAATTTCGGCGTGTCCGTGGTCCAGGGGTCCAATGGAGCTTTCTGCCCGGCATTTGTGAGCTGTGGGTTGGGTGTAAGGCTTAGAATCCCCGAGTGTGCCTCAGAGCCTCCTCAATGAGCAGCCATCTCCGCCACGTGCCAAGCCACGCCCCGGAATTATATCTGATGCAATAATTTCTGGTATCATTCCTATTGTTAGAAAAATATGATCTATTCTGGTGAAGGTTTCATGAGGGTGCGAGAAATAAGTGAATTTCTTTTTCATTGGGTTACTTTCTCTCCACGAATCTACCAGATTGTATTTGGAAAGAAGTTGAGAAAAAGGTAATCTAGAGGTTATTTTGGATGGTGTAAAAGGTGATTTATCTAGAAATGGGAGGAGGACCTGGTTCGAATCCCCACACATTATCACTGTTCCTATTTTGTGTGTATTAATCACTTGTAATATATGTGAGAGGAATGGTGTAGGTTGTTTGTTAGGAGCGTAGTAGGAAATCACCGTGACTGCTGTATGCATTATATAACCCATGAGTATCAGGTATCTACCTTCTGGGTCTTTAATTTCTGATGATAAGGTGAATGGTGTGGATCGGTGAAATGCAATTAGAGTTCCCCTTTGCTTGGTACAGGCAGAAGCCGTGTAAATTTGTTGATAAAAAGGAGAAATATATTTTGGAGTAAAATCTTTGGTGAAGTGTGTTTCTTGGAGGCATACTATGTGAGCCTTCTTGTTATGGAAAGTACGGAAGGCTTTGGTCCTTTTTTGAGGGACATTTATTCCCTGAACATTCAGGGAAAGTATATTCAGTGGTGCCATGGCAACAGATCAAATAGTTTTGACTTACTTTTTGTTATGCAGAGCTGACTGCGCAGATCAACCTGTGTGGACTGAAGAGATGAAAAGATAGAAAAGAATCCAGTGAATTCTGGAGTAAAGAGTAAACAAAAAACATATGAGATTAGATGATACATTGTATAAATTATTTTTTGCAAGTAATCACAATTTACCCGTGAAAGAGAATAAATATCTCTCTCAGGGGAATAAGTGCCTTCGTCACACTCCCACATAATATGGTTGGGAGAATGAGGAGGGCTAATGGGGGTACACGGATCTTCCGCTTACAGGAGAGAAGTGCTATGTCAAAAGACATCAAAATGATGATTCATTAATTGGAGTGCAGAATATAGTTTTTGTAGAAATTATTTATTCCAGGGTGGTTGTATATGGTTAGTCTTGCCCTAGGCTAAATAATTCAGTTAGAAAGGTACTGTTAATAACTTTGGTATTGATGAAGATAGTTTGAATTATTTTGGGATTTTAACCCTTTTAGAGTAAACAATTACATATTTTATTCATATGTAACTGTTTAGATATGTTAACTCATAAAATTGAGGTTGTATTGCTTCAGATTAGAATAAACAAAAACATAATTCTAGGAACTAGTTAGGTAATAATATATTTGTTTTAAGAAAAAAAAGAGAAAGCTTCCATTACTTCTGGATTATTGAACATATTTGTCCTAAAAAGTAATAAATCTATTGTTATTACCTGATAATATATAACTGAACAAGAATTTCCTTATTTCACTTATATATTCTAAGGCTATATGAATCAGAAGTAATAAGAAATATAACTGGAATGTAACATGATCCCACACAGTGTGTGACTATCAGAATGCAGTTACATTCAGTTATAAATACAGGTTTTTTATAGAGAACCATCTCTTAGTATAATAAATGAAGAGATATCAGGAATTAGGATGTCAGTCCATTGAATCTTCTTGGTCCATGGATGATGTGGCATAACGGCCTCTTTTGTGAGAATGATGATTCCCATTTTGTTCTGGAATTTTCTGGGTGCTGCCTGAAGGTGAAGATGATGCCGTTCTTCTGCGTGTGGGAGAGTTGCTGCTTGTGGGTTCTGTCAGATTTAATTTTAAAAGGGTTTGTTGTAGTTCATCTGCTGATCTGCTTCTGTAAATTGTACCTTGGTGGTTAAATCTGACTGAAAAGGGGAAGCCCCATTGATACATAATGTTGTGGCGTTGCAGTTCCATTAGTTGGGGTTTCATGGATCGTCTTTTAGTAATAGTAAGTTGGGATAGGTCAGCAAAAATTTGATAATTGTGTCCTTGAAAATTAAGTTCCTTTTTTTCTCTTGCAGCAATTAGTATTTGTTCTTTCGTTCTGTAATAATGAAATTTTGTGATTATATCACGTGGGGGTCCATCTTTCTTTTTGGCTGTGAGGGCTCTGTGTACTCTGTCCAGTTCTAAACGTTCAATAGGGATATCTGGCTTTAGTTCTTGTAATAGAGCAGTAATAGTAGATTGCAGGTCTGTCACAGTTTCAGGTATTCCCCTTATGCGCAAGTTTCAACATCTGGCTCTATTTTCGTAATCTTCGAGCTTAGTTTGAAGTATTAAATTCTCTTCTTTTAAGTGTTCCAATTCTGTTATATTTTCTTGGGTTGAAATTTCAATTTCATCCATTTTTATTTCTAAGGCTGCGGTGCGGTTTCCCAGCTCTCTTATTTCTTTGGTTAGGCTTTTTGTTATTTGGTCTGAGGTTTGTTTTAAAGCCTTATGAAGCATCTTTTCAAATTGTAATAATATTTCTGGGGATGATGAGGAGGCTTGTGGAGAAGTTTGTGAGAGGATTTGTTCTGTATCTGACTCAAATGGAGAGTCTTGCTGTGACATTTTCTGTCTGTGAGAGCGCCCTGATGCTGTATCTTGTGAGGTGACTGGAGCTGCTTCAGCTGCAGTGAGTGCCTGTGAGCTCTTTGTGAGGTGATTTTTATTTCTGCCACGGTTTCCTCCCAGTACCATATTTCCTGCCCAATCTTTCACAGTTTGTTCCCAGGGGCAAAAAGGTTCAAATGGATACCTTTTGAGCCTGCAGGCTCCGCTTTGTCCTTCTCTTCTCTCCTCAGCGGTGTGGAGCTCTAACAATGCATGTCTGCTCCGCTAGGCTCCGCCTATCTCCCCTCTCAGGTCTATCTAGTTCAAGCAATGTGTGTGATTTTAAATTCTCTAACAGTTCCTATAGCCCTGTATACTCTGCTTCCTGAGGAACAAATCCAACACTTTTTTGAAGTTGTTGACACTCTCAGCTAGTACTACTTTCTAGGTAAGGTAGTTCCATGTTTTATTTGCTCTAACTGTAAAGAACCCTTCTGCAATCTAAGGTTAAACCTCTTTTCTTCTAACCCCAAATCATGTCTGCAAGTACTCCAGATTACTGAAGTCACCTTTAATATAGTTGTACACTGTAATCATATCCCCTCTTAAGCGCTCTCATCTCCAGAGTGAAAAACTGTAAGCTATGTAATCAATCCTCCATCCTTCCTATTACATAATGGGGGTTATTTACTAAAGGAAAAACCACTTTGCACTGAAAGTTGCACTTGGAAGTGCAGTTGCTGTAGATACGAGGGGGACATGCAAGGAAAATAAAAAACAGCATTTTAGCTTGCACATGATTGGATGATAAAATCAGCAGAGCTTCTACTCATTTCAGATCTACCCCTTAGATTTAGAGCGACTGCACTTCCAAGTGCACTTGCAGTGCAAAGTGGAGTTTTCTTTCGTAAATAACTCCCAATGTAAAGGTTAAAAAAAAAAAAAGATGTTGAATAGATTCAAACCAACCCTGTTATTAAAAATGCATGGGGTTTGGGATTCATTGCACAAGCATTTACAGGAAGTATGAAATCCTGCGTTTGCATTGCTCTGTTCAACATTGTTTTTGAAGATTTCAACTATGTTTAACCACTTCAGCCCCGGAAGAATTTACCCCCTTCCTGACCAGAGCACTTTTTGCAATATGGCACTACGTCGCTTTAACTAATAATTGTGCAGCCCTACGACGTTGCACCCAAACAAAATTGACATCCTTTTTTTTCACAAATAAAGCTTTCCTTTGGTGGTATTTGATCACCTTTTTGCTATAAAAATGCACTGATTACTGTATAAATGACACTGGCAGGGAAGGGGTTAACCACTAGGGGGCGATCAAGTGGGTTAAGTGTGTCCTAGGGAGTGATTCTAATGCCATGTACACACGGTCGGACATTGATCGCACATTCCGACAACAAAATCCATGGATTTTTTCAGACAGATGTTGGCTCAAACTTGTCTTGCATACACACGGTCACACAAAGTTGCCGGAAAATCCGATCATTCTGAACGCGGTGACGTAAAACACGTATGTCGGAACTATGAACAGGGCAGTAGCCAATAGCTTTCGTCTCTTAATTTATTCTGAGCATGCGTGGCACTTTGTGCGCCGGATTTGTGTACACACAATCGGAATTTCCGACAACGGATTTTGTTTTCGGAAAATTTTATAGCAAAGCTCTCAAACTTTGTGTGTCGGAAATTCCGATGGAATATGTGTGATGGAGCCCACACACAATTTCCAACAACAAGGTCCTATCACACATTTCCCGTCGGAAAATCTGACCGTGTGTACAGGGCATAAGGCTCCATGTACATGGGACGCTGAGGCAAATCCTCTGAATGATTTTTTTTTGACACCTTGAAACCGACGTTGAAAACGCCTGTTTAGCCGCGTTTGCATGCCGCATTTTATCGTGTTTGCGCCTAGAAGCGTTTAGTTAAGATAACATCATAAGACCTTCCCCAAGCTCAAAAAACAGTATTATTTAAATATTTCAGCCATATTGTGAGACCAGAGTGAGTAGCAGCAGCTGAGAGAGCAGCAGCGTACTTGTATTTAGCGTGTCACTTGCCACGTCGCCTGCCACACATTGCGGATTGTCACTTGCCACGTCACCTGTCACATGTTGCAGATTGTCATTTGCCATGTCACCTGCCACAAGTTGTGGATTGTCATTTGCCACGTCACCTGCCACAAGTTGTAGGTTGTCCACTTGCCACATCACCTGCCACAAGTTGTGGATTGTCCACTTGCCACGTCACCTGCCACAAGTTGCGGATTGTCATTTGCCACGTCACCTGCCACAAGTTGCAGATTGTCCACTTGCCACATCACCTTCCACATGTTGTGGATTGTCACTTGCCACGTTACCTGTCACAAGTTGTGGATAGTCCACTTGCCACATCACCTACCACAAGTTGCGGATTGTCATTTTCCACGTCACCTGCCACAAGTCGCAGATTGCCCACTTGCAACGTCACCTGCCACAAGTTGTGGATTGTTCACTTGCAACATCACCTGCCACAAGTTGTGGATTGTGTCCACTTGCCACTTCACCTACCACAAGTTGCAGATTGTCCACTTGCCACATCACCTGCCACACGTTGCGGATTGTCACTTGCCACGTCACCTGTCACAAGTTGCGGATTGTCATTTGCCATGTCACTTGTCATACGTTGGGGATTGTCACTTGCCACGTCACCTGCCACAAGTTGTGAATTGTCCACTTGCCACGTCACCTGCCACAAGTTGCTTGTTCAAATCTAAAAACATATGGGTCAAATTCCAATTATACTTTGCAATTGCAATTTTTTAAAATATTTTTTAACGGTTTTTAATCATTTGCCATAATTTTTTGAGATTTTTAATGTAAAAAAAATAGGGACCCTTTAAAAATGCTTAGAAACGAAAAAGCGTGTTTAGCTGCGTTTAGCCGCATTTGGAGTCTGAAATGTGGAAATCTTCGGCGTCTGAACTCATTTTTTTGTCTTCAAAGAAAGGCTGTTAAACGCAACTGCCTAAAAACCACTGTAAACAAAACTGTGTACATGGTCACATAAGATAACATTGAATGAGTTCAGGGGCAGTTGAAAAAAGCATCCAACTGACTCTGAACGTCCGTTTAACAGCAGCAGTGTACATGGGGCCTAACTGTGGGGCGTATGGGCTACCTAGGACATGACAGCGATCACTGCTCCCGATGACTAGGCAGAACGGGGAAATACCTTGTTTACATAGGCATCTTTCCGTTCTGCCTCTCAATGACACGATCGCGGGACACCGGCGCACATCGAGTCCGCAGGTCCCGCGGGCACGGTCACGGAGCACGTGGCGGGCGCGCGCACCCACAATGCCGCTTTTTAAAGGGGACGTACCTGTATGCCCATTTGCACAGCCATGCCATTGTGCCGACGTATAAGTTTAAAAAGTACAGGAAAAACTTATTTACATTTAAATATAGTGATGTGTGCTTTATAGCAGATTTACAAAACTATATATATATATATATATATATATATATATATATATATATATATATATAATATTTTATTCTATCTTTTCATGTGACATGTGAAGAAATAACACTTTGCTACAATGTAAAGTAGTGAGTGTACAGCTTGTATAACAGTGTAAATTTGCTGTCCCCTCAAAATAACTCAACACACAGCTATTAACCGCTTCAGTCTTTTTGCGGCAAGTCGGTTCGGCTGCGCGAATCGCCGTAGGTGTATGTCGGTTCGTGTACGAGGTTCTGTGGGCCCACGCATGCCGCCGGCCAGCAGGGGAGCCAATTAGCAGGTCTGGCGGACTCGATGTCCGCCGGCCACCCTCGATCGTTCCCCGCGGAGACAGAAAGGGGATCTGCCGAAATAAACAAGGCAGATCTCTGTTCTGACAGGGGATGACACAGGATAGATCCGTGTGTTGTCCCAGGCAGCCCACCCCCACACAAAGTTAGAAACACACTGAGGGAACACAGTTAACCCTTTGATCGCCCCTGATGTTAACCCCTTCCCTGCCAGTGTCATTGGTAAAATGTCAGTGCATATTTTTAGCACTGATCACTGTAATAATGTCACTGGTTCCCAAAAAAGTGTCAAAAATGTCAGCTAGGTGTCCAATCTGTCTGCCGCAATGTCGCAGTCCCACTAAAATAAAAATTCCATAAATCTATCCCCTATTTTGTAGACGCTATAACTTTTGCGCAAACCAAACAATATATGCTTATTGGGGTTTTTGTTTACCAAAAAAATATGTAGCAGAATACATATTGGCCTAAATTTATGAAGAAATTAGGTTTTTTAAAAAATTTTATTGGGTATGTTTTATAGCAGAAAATAAAAAATATTGTTTTTTTTTTTCCAAAATTTACTTTTTTGTTTATAGCGAAAAAAAATGAAAACCGCAGAGGTGATCAAATACCACCAAAAGAAAGCTCTATTTGTGGGAAAAAAGGACATACATTTTATTTGGGTACAGTGTCGCACAACCAAGCAATTGTCAGTTAAAGTAACGCAGTTCGGTATCACAAAAAAATGGCCTGGTCAGGAAGTGGGTAAATCCTTCCAGTCATTAAGTGGTTAAAGAGCTTTTGAACCTCCGAAAAAAAATTCCAAAAAAAAACAAACCTGCAAGACAAAGGCATAATGAGCTAGTATGCATTGCTTACTAGCTCATTATGAAGTACTTCACTTAGAACGATGCCCTCCAGTGCCACCCCTCTTATAGACTAGACCAGTGATGGCGAACCTTGGCACTCCAGATGTTTTGGAACTACATTTCCCATGATGCTCATGCATTCTGCAGTGTAGTTGAGCATCATGGGAAATGTAGTTCCAAAACATATGGGTGCCAAGGTTCTCCATCACTGGCCTAGGTCATCTTTATGTAGAGCAACAATTCCTTTTTTCGAATCCTAATGCCGCGTACACATGATCAGAAATGCCGCCAACAAAACTCCGATGAGAGGTTTTTGTCGGAAAATGCGACCGTGTGTATGCTCCATCAGTCTTTTCCTGGCGGAATTCCAGCCAGCAAAAGATTGAGAGCATGTTCTCTATTTTTCGGTCGGGAAAAGTTCCTACCCGAAAATGCGTTCCTCTGTATGCAATTCGGAGATGCAAAAAATCACGCATGCTCGGAAACAATTTGACACATGCTCGGAAGCATTGAACTTCATTTTCTCGGCTCGTCGTAGTGTTGTACGTCACCGCGTTCTTAGCGGTCGAAAGTCCAGGAATTCCGTCGAAAAAAACATCCAAGTTTTTTTCTGACGGAAATTCCGATCGTGTGTACAGGGCATAAGAGAGTTCTTTGCCATGAGGTGCCATGTTGAACTTCCAGTGACCAGTATGAGAGAGGGAGAGAGATAACACCAAATTTAACACACCTGCTCCCCATTCACACCTGAGACCATGTAACACTAACGAAACAAATGACTCCGGGGAGGGAAAATGGCTAATTTGGCCCAATTTAGATATTTTCATTTAGGGGTGTACTCAGGTTTGCTGCCAGAGGTTTAGACATTAATGGCTGTGTGTTGAGTTATTGTGAGGGGACAGCACATTTACACTGTTATACAAGCTGTACACTCACTACTTTACCCTGTAGCAAAGTGTCATTTCTTCAGTGTTATCACACTATATATACTCACTTTTGTGAGATATTGTGTATATATATATATATATATATATATATATATATATATATATATATATATACAGTGGGGACAGTGTGTTATATTGCAGCCATTTGCTAAAATCATTTAAGTTCATTTTTTTCCTCGTTAATGTACACACAGCACCCCATATTGACAGAAAATATCACATGGTCCTAAGTATTCAGACCCTTTGCTCAGTATTTGGTAGAAGCACCCTTTTGATCTATTATAGCCATGAGTCTTTTTGGGAAAGATGCAACACGTTTTTCACACCTGGATTTGGGGACCCTCTGCCATTCCTCCTTGCAGATTCTCTCCAGTTCTGTCAGGTTGGATGGTAAAAGTTGGTGGACAGCCATTTTTAGGTCTCTCCAGAGATGCTCAATTGGGTTTAAGTCAGGGCTCTGGCTGGGCCATTCAAGAACAGTCACAGAGTTGTTGTGAAGCCACTCCTTCATTATTTTTGCTGTGTGCTTAGGGTCATTGTCTTGTTGGAAGGTAAACCTACAGCCCAGTCTGAGGTCCTGAGCACTCTGGAGAAGGTTTTCGTCCAGGATATATGCTGGGCAAACTGGGAAGCCACAGTCTGCCATTCCTGTGGGTTTGAAGGAAACTGTGAAGTCAAACAAAAAAATAAAATTAGTACGTTTGCACATAACATTGCAAGCAGATTAGACACAAGGATTCTTGGCCAACATAAGTATAACATTTATTGAAATGAATAGGATATTTTATCGCGCTTATTTCTATTTCTTTTGTCATTTTGGTGCACATCTCACTGTTTAACTGCTGCTTTTTGGGTGGTTCATCGATTTAGTGGTAGCGCAGTATTTTTTCTTGTTATTTATTGAAATGAGTATTTAAAGTCAAAAGCATAAGGTCCACTTATCAGATTCACTCTGATGGCCCATTGTAAAAAAATTAGGGGGGGGGGGGGATGTTTTGGACAGGTAACCCTCTCCACTTCATTGAGAGCTGAATGCATAAATAATGTGTGTTACTTTGGCCAGCCCCTCCTTACTTACACTATTGGAAGCCCACTGGACAGGTAAGAAGTGTCATAATCCAAAAATATGAATACACACTTACAAATTTAAGCACCTTTTTACATTCTGCAATTACCTATCAAGATAATAGGAGAACAAAACTTTAAACAGTACCATTTGAATGTATTCAGGCAGGCCCTTGTACTACATGCTTTGGTCAATTCATCCATAAATATGAACACAAAAGAGGTAGGTATAGTGTGTATGGGTTTGGCAAAGTCAGCAGATAGAGTATTGGTATCGGTTGACTTAGCGGTTGGGGGGAGGGAGGGTTCCAAATGAGTTTTGGCCCCCCCAAAAAAGCCTCTTGCACTCTGCATGAATTTAAGGACAACAATAACATTTGTACACATTTTAGGGGGTGTTTAGGGTAAGCACTACAATGGAGCTGGCAAAATACATTGTTAAGTAACTAGGCTAGGTGTGTATGGGCCCAGGATAGCATGCTGGGGAGGTTAGTGAAGGCGAATATGCATGAAGGACAAAAAAGGAGCATTAAAAGCTTACAGCATGCATGAGGACAAAGTGGACATTCACAGCATATTACAATCATGGTAATTATAGAATGATGAAATAAATACAATACATTAGCAAACATTAAATACATAAAATGTGATGTTAAAGGATAAAACTTACCTTAATATAGTCCTTCTGCAGGACCTGTATGATGGCAGAACAGGTCTCTGTAATAATGATTCCCAGAGCCTGGGGGGGAGATCCCAGTCATGAACTTGATATCCTGGAGACTTCTCCCCATCGCCAAATACTGCAAGGTGGCGACGAGCCTCTGCTCGGGAGTGATGGCTTGCCACGTGTAAGTGTCCTGCTTCATAATATAAGGAGACAGCAAAGCCAACAAATGGTGAAAAACAGGGTCCGTCATCTGGAAATAATTCCTGAAATCATCAGGATTATTTTCCTGGATCTCCTGCAGCAAAGGCATGTGACAGAATTGGTCACGCTGGAGCAACCAATTCTTTGTCCATGAACCCCTCCTCGCCCTGTTCATGAACTGGACTTGGGTCAAAGCAAGAATTCCAACACCAAGCCCAATAATGGCACGAGCTCTCTGACGAGAACGTAACCACAACATGGCTAGAAAATGGTCAGCTGGTCAGATCAAACTAACAGAACACACTGAAAATCAGAAAGGACCTGAGAAGGACGATCTGAAAATCAGAAATCAGCGGACAAGAATGCACTGAAAAACAGAAGGAACGAACTGACAACACGTACTGAAGAACAGATACTGTCACGTACCTGGTGGAGATCAAGCTGGGGAGGGGGCTTCTCTTGCACCTCTTGTCCGACACCCCTGGTAGTGATGACAGGGAGTGAAGGACACAGAGTGGCACGAGGGCCGATGTAGCTGTTGGCACTGGCTGGGCCTTGGCAGGAACCAGGTGGCTGTAGAGAGCTGGCAGGCTCTGAGAACTGGAGCTCCGAATCGCTGGATCATCAGATGGAGGCGTAGCCAGGACGAAAGCCAGGAGGTCATCAACAGCCGGACAGAGCAGGTACCAAGACAGGAGGCTCAGGTAGGCAGGCAGAGGTCAAGGAAAAGGTTCAGGTATAGCCGGGTCAAGACACAGGTAACTGGAACAGATCAGGTAAGCAGGCACTAGCTGAAAGACCACTCAGCAAAGTTCATGTGTCAGTGCTCAGTTTTAATAGGCTACTTGGCGCCCAAACGTGCATGTGTGCGTGCGCATTAATGCGCACCTGCGTGAGCGCAGTGGCGTGCACCTGTGTGCGCGCATTGGTGCACGCCTGTACATGCTTGCGCATGCGTCAGTACAAGGCCTTCTTTACACTGGTGTGCCCGTACTTGTGCGCAGGTGCGCGTCTGTTAGCCGGACTTCTCTTACAGATACGAACCCACAAGCACAAACTGAAAAGCAGAAACGAACTGAAAAGCACGAGGCTAAAAAGCGCGAATCCTCTCTCACCAAACTTCTACTAACACGAGATAAACACGAGATTAGCAGAAGGAGCCCAAAGGGTGGCTTTTGAACTTCCTTTTCATAGTCCCGTCGTACGTGTTGTACATCACTGCGTTCTCACGTTCAGAATTTTGGGCCAACATTTGTGTGACCGTGTGTATGCAAGACAAGTTTGAGCCAACATCCGTCGGGAAAAAAAACATGGATTTGTTGTCGGAATGTGCAATCGTGTGTACGGGCCATTAGGCTGGCCACAATAAAAGGCCACTCTAAAATGTGCAGTTTTACTGTATTGGGGGGGTCAGGGGGGTCCGAAAACCAGTCAGTATCTGGTGTGAACACCATTTGCTTCACGCAGTGCAGCACATCTCCTTCACATAGCATTGATCAGGTTGTTGATTGTGGCCTGTGGAATGTTGGTCCATTCCTCTTCAATGGCTATGCGAAGTTGCTGGATATTGGCAGGAACTGGAACTCGCTATCATATACGATAATCCTGAGCATCCCAAACATGCTTAATGGGTGACATGTCCAGTGAGTATGCTGTCCATGCAAGAACTGGGATGTTTACAGCTTCCAAGAATTGTGTACAGATCCTTGCAACATGAGGCCGTGCATTATCATGCTGCAACATGAGGCGATGGTCATGGATGAACAGCACAACAATGGGCCTCAGTATCTTGTCACGTTATCTCTGTGCATTCAAAATGCCATCAATAAAATGCACCTGTGTTCGTTGTCCATAGCATACACCTGCCCATACCATAACCCCACGGGCCACTCGATCCACAATGTTGACATCAGCAAACCACTCACCCACACAACGCCATACACGCTGTCTGTCTGTACAGTGAAAACAGGGATTCATCCGTGAGGAGAACAACTCTCCAAAGAGCCAGACACCTTTGAATGTGAGCATTTGCCCACTCAAATCGGTTACGATGACGAATTGCAGTCAGGTCGAGACCCCGATGAGGACGACGAGCATGCAGATGAGCTTCCCTCAGACTCAGACTGTTTATGACAGTTCGTGCAGAAATTCTTTGGTTATGCAAACCGATTGTTGCAGCAGCTGTCTGGGTGGCTGGTCTCAGATGATCTTGGAGGTGAAGATACTGGATGTGGAGGTCCTGGGCTGGTGTGGTTACATGTGGTCTGCGGTTGTGAGGCCGGTTGGATGTACTGCCAAATTCTCTGAAATGCCTTTGGAGACGGCTTATGGTAGAGAAATGAACATTCAATTCAAGGGCAACAGCTCTGGTGGACATTCCTGCAGTCAGCATGCCAATTGCACGCGCCCTCAATACTTGTGACATTTGTGGCATTGTGCTGTGTGATAAAACTGCACATTTTAGAGTGGCTTTTGATTGTGACCAGCCTAAGGCACACCTGTGCAGGTCTACAATCTTGTCCCCGGTGTCCTTTGACAGCTCTTTGGTCTTGTGTATGATGGTGAGGCTTGAATGGAACGAAGAGATTCT
Organism: Aquarana catesbeiana; assembly: GCF_042186555.1. Classification (NCBI taxonomy): domain Eukaryota; kingdom Metazoa; phylum Chordata; class Amphibia; order Anura; family Ranidae; genus Aquarana; species Aquarana catesbeiana. Next base: position 447,485,834 of record NC_133326.1, on the reverse strand, counting down.
GTGGACAGGTGTCTTTTATATACATAACAAGTTGTTGTTAGGAGCACCTTCCCTCTTAAAGCGGTTTTCCGCCCCCCCCCCCTCCAAAAATTAAAAGTCAGCAGCTACACTTTTAATATTAGGACACTTACCTGTCTTGGATTCCAGTGACGTCAGCACCCCAAACAATGTTTCCATCGGCTGTCGGGTGCTGCCATCGCCATTGCCGGTACGGGAACCCTTGCGGCTTCACAGCCGGGTCCCTACTGCGCATGCGCGCTGTGCTCTCATACTGACCCGGCAGCAGGGGAAGGAGGAGGGAGGATGTGGGGGCTGAACTTGTGACGTGCCTCGCTGTAGCGAGGTCCAATGGAAATGGGGACAGGGTATCTTTCAAAAACAGGTACCCACCCCCCCCGAAAGGTGCCAAATGTGGCACTGGAGGAGGGGAGGAATCAAATAAGTGGAAGATCCACTTTTGGGTGGAACTCCGTTTTAACTTGACAGTACTAATCTATGTAACACATGAGCATATACTATAGCCAGTCCGTGGGAGCCATAATTATTGTTGGTTGGTATGGGGATCAAATACTTATTTTACTCACTGAACTACAGCTCCATTTATAACATTTGTATTGTGTTTTATCTGGATATTTGGTTGATATTCTGTCTCGATCATTTAAAATACACCTATGATAACAAATATAGGGGTAGATTTACTAAAACTGGTGCACTCAGAATCTGGTGCAGCTGTGCATGAAGGCCAATCAGCTTCTAATGTCAGCTTGTTCAGTTTTTGGCAATAAAACCTGAACAAGCTGAAATAAAATATATACATATATATATATATATATATATATATATATATATATATATATTAGAAGGCCAGTATTGTGGCCTGAATTTATGGGAGGAGCCCGGTGGTTATTCAAGCTCGCCGCTCGCCCTTGCTCTCTGTCGGTTCCAGTGCGCGATTCGTTACGTCACCAGGCTGACTCTTAAGCTCACTGCGTGTTCGTGAGTCTGTTGTTCCGAATACAGTACGCTGCAGGTGCTTATTTGTGGTTTGTCGTTCAAAGTCTTGCTCGCTGTAACAGGTAGGATTTGTTACCCCCCTTGTCGTATCACGTTTAACTAGCTTGTTTCTCGTTTTGTTCCCCATTCCTTGTTCGGTTCTGCTGTGGAGCTTACGAATTGTTCGTAGGCCTCCAGTACGCAGTGGTCACAGGCCCTTCCCTGTTTCTTCTCAGATTCACAACGGATGCATGGCACACTTACCACAGTCCGATTCGTACCTAGTCACATCAGCAGCACTGTGGTTCGCATCGGTCACATCCCACACCGATTCATACCGCTCACCCCCATACCCTACTAACGATTCATTGTCTCACTCACCGGTCCATATCACTTCATGTCACACGCATCACACTGATTCGAGCCTAAGTCGCCTTGGCGGCACTAATGCTTCGCTTCACTCGCATCCCACGCATCGATCGTAGTGGTTCCTACAAAACCCTACTTTTGTTGTTCATATCATTGTGCTGACCGATTCGATTCGTGTCAGCAGCTACATGCATCACACTCCAAACTGAACCTAGTCGCACCAGCGGCACAACGGTTCTCATCACTCGCAACCCACTCACCGATTCGTAGCGGTTCGTACCATACCATACGATTCGTTTTCATATCATTGTTCTGACCGATTCGGATCGTATCAGCAACCACATGCATCACACTCCAAACCGAACCTAGTCGCACCAGTGGCACAACGGTTCGCATCACTCGCATCCCACACACCGATTCGTAGCGGTTCGTACCATACCATATGATTCGTTTTCATATCATTGTTCTGACCGATTCAGATCATGTCAGCAACCACATGCATCACACTCCAAACCGAACCTAGCCGCACCAGTGGCACAACGGCTCGCATCCCACGCACCGATTCGTAGCGGTTCGTACCATACCATACCCTATTTGTTATTTGCATCGTTGTTCTGACCGATTCGGATTGTATCAGCAGCTACATGCATCACACTCCAAACTGAACCTAGGCGCATTGGCGGCACAACGGTTAGCATCTCGAGTATTCCACACTCAATTCGTTACACTCCCTATAATAAATCTACAATTCCTTACGTTACGGGTGAATGTCCTGTGGCTGAGCTTCTACTTCTCCACACACCCCACCCCTTCACTGGCAGTATTCCTGCTACACGGCTTCACGGCAGGGTTCCACACTGGCTTCATCACCTTATCCCTCTCCACTCACGAGTGCAAGAACCTACGGTCAGCGGCCATCGATGCTCAGGCCATAGACATCCTCTTACAGACGGAGTTAGATAAAGGGTTTATCATCGGCCCCTTCTCACAGTCACCTTTCCAGATTTGGAGAGTCTATTGGGCTTGTCAAGGGCAAGTTCACAAATAAACTCCGCTTAGTTTACGACTTGTCTGTGCCTCATTTCTCGCATATCCCTAGTTTGAACTCCCTGATCCCTTTCCGAGGAAGTTTCTCTCAAGTATTCGTCAGTTGACATGGCCTTCCAGGCCACCATTAAGATAGGCAACCACCCCTGGCTATCCAAAGCAGATATTACAGATGCCTTCAAACTCCTGCCTATCGAACCATCCCTCTGATGGTGGCATGGCATTAAGTGAAGGGATTCTCACTATTTTGCCACCAAGCTGACCTTTGGCACTAAAAGCTGTTTGACATTTTCGCCTAGTCCCTTACTCGCTCCCCACCATGTCCTTCCTGCGCAGACTGCGTGCAATTATCATTACATCACCAATTTAATATTTACTGTGAGCATATCCCTGGCAAGTGCAATGCCGCAGCAGATGCACTGTCTCGCTTCAATTTTGTCTCATTCTTCCAGCAGGTATCTAGAGCCGACCTATCATCCACTTTTATCCCACCTAGGTCTCAACTAACAGTAGATTGATGCCACATCTTGCCAATGCAACCCAACTCATCAACCACCCGCTGTCTAGCAACACACTTAAGGCTTACCACACGGCCTGGAACACCTATTTCAGGTTCCTAGCCGCATGTCCCAGAACCACAGCAGACAATGTCACTCACATCCTAGTCTTCATATCTTATTGCCATACACAGCTGGCTCTCGTTCATAACACTATCAGGCTGTACCTAGCCGGTATTCAGCATTTCCTGTCCTTACAGAATCCCGGACAGCAATCTGTTTTCACAGCCCATACAGTGAAAGCCCTACTGTGTGGAATTCAGAAGCAGCAGCCCACTACCAACGGCAAACGTTTACCCATCACAAGCACTATCTTCAGGGGCATATCTGAAATCCTCACACATTCCCCCTTTGGGCTCTTGCCCAGCCTGGTCATCCAGGCAGCCATCTACCTGACTTTCTACAACTTCCTACGACCTAGCAAGTTCACCTCTGGTAGTACCAGTAGTCAGGTACTGTACAGACACTGTACAGACACCTGCTGACTCGCTTTCCAAACCATTATGTCCTTCACCTTACGGTATCCAAGACACAACAAACCGGACCCGGAGTAGATATCAACTTCTTCAGGACCAGCAACGCCTGGTGCCCAGTAACCATCCTTGACCGTCTGCTCTCTCACCTACCCAGTCAGCCGGTCTCCAGCTCGTTACTGCCTTTTCCAGTCAACCCCCTGACTGGCAGTCAGTTTATCAAACATGTTAGGGTCCTACTGCTCAACTTAGGCTTAGACCCCGGGCAGTATTCTGGACATTCCTTTCGGATCGGCGCAGCCTCAGCCGCATGTCAGCATGGAGTACCAGACCATGTGCTCAAGAAGCTAGGCAGATGGAAGTCCGCCTGCTTTGCCAGATATATTCTAAACCCTCAAGTGGAGATGGCCCTAGCCTTCTCCAAGCTTACTCAATGAGAACCAATAAAGATATATCCCCTACCTGCTTATTTTTGGTCCCTTTTCTTGGCTTACCTACCAGACGACCAAAAGCCACACCTCATGTCTATTTATGCTGTAAGTCTTGTCATGTGTTTATATGAGCCACATCTGTCTCTGTCTTAGGACCACGACCATAAGTTAGAAGGCCAGTATGGTGGCCTGAATTTATGGGAGGACCCGGTGAGTATTTAAGCTTGCCGCTCACCCTTGCTCTCTGTCAAGTCCAGTGCGCGATACCCTCCCTCCCATTCCCCTTTTTTACATTTCTCAGCACACTTTCCTCCACAATTATTCATTACTTGTCTTGGGTATGGCCCCATTTCTTGGCTTACCTACCAGATGGCCAAAATCCACACCATCGGTCTATTACAACATAGTAAATCTTGTCGCGTGTTTATGTGATCCACATCTGTCTCGGGCTTTTACAGTTGGGGTATTGTTGCAGCCTTGCTGGGTCTCCACATACTTTTAAGCAACTTATTTTGACTTTAGTAAAGCAGACTGTACGTGTGCATTATGTGTACATGGACACAATATACCAGGTCTTATAAACAGTGCTAATCACATTCAAAGCAATTTATCAATGATCTCTCTTCAAGTTTGGTAGGACAATAACGTGCCTTATAAAATTACATAAACTATAGATTAGGTAGATGTGATTATAATATAGACAGAAAGCTAATATATGTGGCACTCACTAACCTAAGTGAAAAAGCTAACAATATATCCAAGTGCAATAATATAATGAATGAAGCATATCATAAAGTATATCACAATAATTAATAATAACGTAATAATTGGTACAGCAGTGCAAAATGCTAAGGTGCAATGTGAAATGAATAAGCAATCAAGAGCTGTGCAATAATGTGCTAAAAAGTGGAATATAAACAATGTGCATAGACAAATATATATTTATGATGGCGTAACACGCAATTAGATGTGACAAAATGTCCAAAAAAAACAGATATTCATAAAAAAGTGATAAGTGCAATCCAATAAACTGTGTAATGCGACCCACAATGTAGACAGGATGAGATCTTCTGATAATGCAACACACAGTGAAGTGCAAGTGCAAAAAAGAATAAGAAGCAAGTGTCTTTGATGTAGATGATTCATCCAATCATACTCCAGAGTGTGACAGCGGTGGTGAGAAGCTGGAGGAAATAGCTGTCACACTCCGGAGTATGATTGGATGAATCATCTACATCATAGACACTTTCTTCTTCTTCTTTTTTGCACTTGCACTTCACTGCGTGTTGCATTATCAGAAGATCTCATCCTGTCTACATTGTGGGTTCCATTACACAGTTTATTGGATTGCGCTTATCACTTTTTTATGAATATCTGTTTGCGTTTTCTTTTTGGACATTTTGTCACACGTATTTGTGTGTCACGCCATCATATATATATCTTTGTCTATGCACATTGTTTATATTCCAATTTTTAGCACATTATTGCACAGCTCTTGATTGCTTATTCATTTCACATTGCACCTTAGCATTTTGCACTACTGTACTAATTAAGTTATTATTAATATTGTGATATACTTTATGATACGCTTCATTCATTATATTATTGCACTTGGATATATTGTTAGCTTTTTCACTTAGGTTAGTGAGCGCCACATATGTTGTTTTATTATTTCTTTTAGTTATGTGAGTACACTTTTTATGTTGGCGGCTCCTTTCCAGTCCTCTGGTTGTTGTGGTTTTGCGTATTAATATTTCTTTACGTTAGAAAGCTAATATAAGTGAGACAGATATAAGGAAAAATAAGAAAAAAGAAAACAGGTAATAAGCTGACTGTACTAAAAAGCTGATACGATAAAAAAAAAGAAAAAAAGATATCAGATTAGGTGGATGCAATTAAGGGGTAATATAGACAGACAGCTACAAAATAAAATAGGTAAGCTATAAATAAGGAAAATAGAGTGTTAACAGTAATAGGGAATAGACTTGTTGTAGTAGAAAGAAATGATGTGAGGCTTTTTTGGACTTTCATGGTACTGTACAAAGGCTAGGCATAACCAAGGTAGATATATAAAATTTTATTTATTAAAAAAACCTTTAAAGCATACAAAATATCAGATGTAACTTTGTAGAGCTGATGTGCAAGATACATTTTCCAATCTTTAACTTTTAGATGTTTTGTATGCTTTAAAGATTTGTTTAATAAATGAAATTTTATATATCTACCTTGGTTATGCCTAGCCTTTGTACGGTAGCATGAAAGTCAAAAAAGCCTCAAACCATTTCTGTCTACATTTGATAGGACCCCCCCACCCCCCTTTTTTTTCTAAACTTGTTGTAGTGATAAACTGATGAAAGAGAAAAAGACAAAATATAGGTTAGGTAGACAGAAGACAAAAAGAGAGTAAGAAAGAAAAATATAGGTTAGGTAGAGGTGTTGCATTGATAATATAGGCAGCTAATACAGGTAAGACAGAAAAAGAGAAAGAGGATATTCAAAATGTGAAAAGAAACTGGTAATAAATTGACTGTTTTGATGAGAGAGCAAGCAAAAAATAAATAAAAAGAGTGAGAGATAAAAAAACTAAGAAAAAGAGAAATAAAAAAAAGAGAAGAGTAACAAAAAATAAAAAGAGAGAGAGAGACCACAAAATGAGAAAAATAAAAAGAGAGAAGAAATATAAAGAGAGAGAAAGAAAAAAAGAGAAGAGAGAAAGAAACAAAGAGAGAGAGAGAAAGAGTGCAAAAAAAAAGAAATAAAAGGGAGAAAAAAATAAGAGAGAAAGAAAAAAAGAGAAGAGAAACAGAAAAATGGAGAGGGAGAGAGTGAGAGAGAGAGAGAGAGAGAGAGAGAGAGAGAGAGAGAGAGAGAGAGAGAGAGTAGAAACAGAAAAAAAGGAGAGAGAGCACAAAAAAGAGAGAAATAAAAAAAGAAAAAAAAAGAGGGAAGAAAAAAAGAGAAGGGAAACAGAAAAATAAAGAGGGAGAGAAAGAAAGAAAGAAAGAAAGAAAGAAAGAAAGAAAGAAAGAAAGAAAGAAAGAAAGAAAGAAAGAAAGAAAGAAAGAAAGAAAGAAAGAAAGAAAGAAAGAAAGAAAGAAAGAAAGAAAGAAAGAAAGAAAGAAAGAAAGAAAAGAGAGAAAGAGTGCAAAAAAAAGAAGAAAATAAAAGGGGAGAAAAAAATAAGAGAGAAAGAAAAAAGAGAAGAGAAACAGAAAAATGGAGAGAGAGAGAGAGAGAGAGAGAGAGAGAGAGAGAGAGAGAGAGAACAAAAAAGAGAGAAAGAAAAAGAGAGAACAAAAAAAGGAAAGAAAAAAAGAGAAGAGAAACAGAAAAAATACAGAGAGAAAGAGAGAAAGCAAAAGAGAGAGAGAGAGAGAGAGAACAAAAAAGAGAGAAAGAAAAAGAGAGAACAAACAAAGGAAAGAAAAAAAAAGAGAAGAGAAACAGAAAAAATACAGAGAGGAAGAGAGAGAGCAAAAGAGAGAGAGAGAGAGAGAGAGAGAGAGAGAGAGAGAGAGAGAGAGAGAGAGAGAGAGAGAGATTGAGATAATAGAAACAGGATAAAAAGAGAGAGAGCACAAAAAAGAGAGGAAGAAAAAAAGAAAAAAAAAGAGAAGAAAAAAAGAGAAGGGAAACAGAAAAATAAAGAGGGAGAGAAAGAAAGAAAGAAAGAAAGAAAGAAAGAAAGAAAGAAAGAAAGAAAGAAAGAAAGAAAGAAAGAAAGAAAGAAAGAAAGAAAGAAAGAAAGAAAGAAAGAGAAGAGAAGAGAAGAGAAGAGAAGAGAAGAGAAGAGAAGAGAAGAGAAGAGAAGAGAAGAGAGAAAGAGTGCAAAAAAAAAAGAAATAAAAGGGGAGAAAAAAATAAGAGAGAAAGAAAAAAGAGAAGAGAAACAGAAAAATGGAGGGAGAGAGAGAGAGAGAGAGAGAGAGAGAGAGAGAGAGAGAGAGAGAGAGAGAGAGAGAGAGAACAAAAAAGAGAGAAAGAAAAAGAGAGAACAAAAAAAGGAAAGAAAAAAAGAAAAGAGAAACAGAAAAAAAAGAGAGAAAGAGAGAAAGCAAAAGAGAGAGAGAGAGAGAGAGAGAGAGAGAGAGAGAGAGAGAGAGAGAGAGGGAGAGATTGAGATAATAGAAACAGGATAAAAAGAGAGAGAGCACAAAAAAGAGAGGAAGAAAAAAAGAAAAAAAAAGAGAGAAGAAAAAAAGAGAAGGGAAACAGAAAAATAAAGAGGGAGAGGGGGAGAGAAAGAAAGAAAGAAAGAAAGAAAGAAAGAAAGAAAGAAAGAAAGAAAGAAAGAAAGAAAGAAAGAAAGAAAGAAAGAAAGAAAGAAAAGAAAGAAAAGAAAGAAAGAAAGAAAGAAAGAAAGAAAGAAAGAAAGAAAGAAAGAAAGAAAGAAAGAAAGAAAGAAAGAAAGAAAGAATAGAGAAGATAAACTGAAAAATAAAGAGAGCGAGAAAGAGAGCAAAAAAAGAGAGAAAAAAGAAAGAGAAAGAAAAAAGAGAAGAGAAAAAGAAAAATAAAGAGAGAGAGAGAGAATGACTATGTAGAGGTTGAGTAATGCAGGGAAATGGGAATATGGACAGATAGCTAATAAAGGTGATATGGAAATAAAGAATGTAACGTATAAAAAAGAAAATATAAAAAGCTAACACGTTTGATGTGAGAGAAAGAAGAAAGGAAGGAAAGAATTGAAAGAAGAAAGATTCGGTTAGGTGGATGCAGTGAGATGGTAATACTGACAGACAGGCGGACAGCTGAGAGGTGAGACAGAAGTGAGGAGAAGAGGGAATTAAAAGTAAAGAATGAGTGTCAGCAGAAGTAACAATGAAAGTTCTAGAATGCGCGCTGTTCTGACAATAACCCCTTAAAGCGCCTTTATTGGGGAACGTGCCCGTGCCTTCCAGGCTAATCACTTTGTTCAGTCTCCTCTCCTCTCCTCTGCTCTCCTCTCCCCCCTGCGCTCCTTTTAATAGACTAATGAAGCTCAAACAAGTCGGCTTATGGCGGTAGGGGCTCACGTGTCACGGATAGGGCTGCGCGCTGTGATTGGCCGGCTGTAATTCTAGGCACACTCCCGGGGGAGAATGGGAGCCGGGGACATAAATTATGTAAATGACGGAGAGTGCAGCACGGGGCAGACCTGATGCCTTGATTCATTCATGCCTCGGTCCGGGGGAGGGGGTCATTGTGTGGCGTCCTATATAAGGTGTCTGAGGCCAGTCGTGTGCCGAACTCACTCCTCACACGAGCTGATAGCAGCAAGGATCACTTCAAAGACAAGAGCTGTCGCGTGTCTCTTTCATCTGAACTTTCCAAGTCTTCACTGTAAGTATGAGTGTCCTCTTCACTTACCGCATACAACCTATTGACGTCTCTCTTCTATCTATCTGCCTGCTTTATCATCATTGGAGTTCATCTGCCTGTTTTTCCACTTATTCTCAGCTGTGTTTTCATGTTATGGTTCTACTTTGTATGTAGTTAGCTAGGACACATCAGATATATTTGTATTTTGTACATTTTCTGCTTTTATTTCTAACTCAGTTTTAGTTGTATTTGGTTACTTATTGCGCTCTTCTTCTCTTCGCAGAAATCCATCCGCCATGGACAGAGTCTACTCTGATTATGATGCCTCCAGTCAGATGTCCTTCTCTCCATCAGAGGATGAGGACTACTCCAGCCTGCAGTCCCCATCACCCTTCTCCACCGGTCACCTCACTTCTCCAACGCAAACTCCCGAGAAGTGCCAGGAACACAAGGAGGAGAAAAAGAAGAGAAGAGGCAGGAGCAGAGTGAAAAATCAAGCCGTCCTTCACACCATCAAAAAGACCAGGAGGGTCAAAGCTAATGACAGGGAGAGGAACAGGATGCACAACCTCAACTCAGCTTTGGACGAGCTCAGGGGCATCCTGCCCTGCTTCCCTGATGACACCAAGCTGACCAAGATTGAGACGCTTAGACTGGCCCATAACTACATCTGGGCGCTTTCTGAAACTCTGAGGCTAGCTGACCAGTGCAAAGACAAGACAGAGAAAGATATGGTGCACCCTGGTTACATGAGTCCTTCAGCACCATGCAGCCCTGGCAGTGATGCTGGATCCTGGCTATCAACTGTCTCTCCATCATCATCCTCCTCTTCCTTTTCTGTATGCACCTCAAACCCAAGTAGCCCAGCTATGTCTGAAGACTGTTACTATGCACATAAAGAGAACTTCTTTTCACTACACACCATCCCACAAAACTTTATGCAGCACTCCGCCTGCTATGTTCAGTACCAGTAGACTTAGTCTTCTGCCCCTCTCTTCTTGCCTTACAATGTGAACCTTCCTTTTAATTCACGTGTGCTATAGTGTATTATAGAGGCTTGACCTAAACGTTTATATGCTGCCTTAAAAGACTTGTTGTAAGGTCTTCCAAGACTCTTAAACTCACTGTGAAACCCAAATCGTTGTGAAATAAGATAACCACTTCGCCAAGGCTTTCACTATTTTTGCACTTTTTAAAAAAAAATCCACAACTTTTGTATTATTTTCCTACCAGAGCCTTTTTTTCCCAAGAAATCTCTTTAAAAATCATGTTCGTAGGTTTTTTTTTTTTTTTTTTTTTCCTGATGCACACTGGGTGAAAAGTCAATTTTACAATTTGTAAAACTCTCACGAAGAAAAATGAGCATGACAATTTGGTTTGGATACCCTGACAATACAATGAAAGGACTTGAATAGGAGACAAGGCCTTGGGCTCATACATTATTTATCATGACCTCCTCTACTGCTGTCTTCCTATAGAGTAGGTAGGACTCAATCCGGTAATATGGGAGTTCTCAGACTGGGAGCCTCACCAGAGTTTAATTTATTCAAAGAAATGTTTCATTGATATGAAAATGTATTTTTTTGTATATAAAGATTTTTTATTCTATTATGTATTGTTTTTGGTAAGTGTTTTTCCAGATGTGATAATAAATTTGCTACATTTTTATGAAATAAATTTACTTGTCTTTAATTTGTTGACAAGGTTAAACCCTACAAAAAACAAACAAACATAACATGAATAATACGAATAACAGTGTTTTGCAATTTATTTTTTTTTAAATAACATGCTTAAGTAATAACATTTTATAATAAAATAAAAAATACATAAAATAAAAATACTTGTTACATAATATTTCATAATATAGATTAAAAAAGTAGATTTTTTAAAATTAATAAAAATGAAAGCTGTGTTGCCATTTTATAATATAAATTAAAGTATATAAATTTAAAAAGTTGATACAAGTAAAACATTACAACTGTGCTGCCAGTGGTAACCAAGGTGTTAGTTAAAAATTCTAAGGTGCATTAAAAAAAAAAAAAAAAAAATAGCTGCAAGCTGATTTGTTGTCAAGGGTAACACCCATGCAATTTGCAGCAGGTTTTGTGATTTAGCCTCAGTGGGGTGTTCAGTGGTTGTACACATGGAAGTACTCTGGCTAAGAAAGAATGGTATGTCCCTATAGTGAGAAACATTAGCCTGCAACAGATTTCTAAATAAAAGGGATTAAATGGATCGATAGAGTGACAGTTGGGTAGGAGTGACAGGTGGATGCCTGAAGCACAAGCGCAGCCTGCAATGACCCTGTGCAAAGAGTAAATGAGAGTTTTTACATTAGTGTTCCCACATCCTCCGAGCAACTTTCACTTTGAAGAGCTTGTAAGCGTGTCAGCAACACTTTGTTGGCAAATGAACCACTACAAAATGTTCAAAGTGCTTTGCATTGCAATCAGTACTAATGACTATAAATATAAGCCACACTGATGTAAAAATAAAAATAACAGTATGAGGTTATTTATTGAGGTTAAGAACATTGATGTGCGGAAACATACAACAACCCATAGTAGAAGACTACATACACTCCATTGCCAGTGATGACTGACTGCAGCAAGGTGATATTTGATAGCAGCATTTTAATAAAGTGACAATCGCAAAGTGAAGTAACAGCGGCCAGTCAGATTTCTTCCATCAGCTCTGTATTATAGGTGATCATTTGTTGCTGTGAATGACTGTACTTTGCACGTTACTTTGATGTTTAGAGTAAGGCAATAAGTATCAATTAGCACAAACATTAATAAGTATATGCAGAAAGGCAGGCTGGCTGGCTTGCACGCTGACACATAATTATGTAGAAATAGATAGGGTACACCAGCATTGCATACAAAAATATACAGCATCACCAGCAACTAGATACCAGTTGATGTAACATTTTAAAGGGTCAATACACCGAAAGCTGATATTTTAATTACTGTATAAGTGGAACACCCTGAGCTGTATCACTTGTGGGCTATTTAAATTTCATTGGAAACTCCAGCTATGTCTTAGGCTGGCCATACATTATACAATTCTCCTATACAACTTTCCTTTAGATTTACAAAAACTATACACTTTCAATTTGTATGCAATCAGGCAGGTCCTTGCACTACATAGTGTAAGGCAAATCTAAAGGAAATTGAGTAAAAAAATTGTATAGTGTATGGCCAGCTTAAAGCTGGATACCAACTATACAATTTTCTGTAGATTTTTTTCCTTTCTGATTTACCAAAACCATATAATATGAGGTCAAACCTTAAAGGGGTTGTTAACCTTTGTGTTTTTTCACCTTAATGCATCATATGCATTAAGGTGAAAAAATTTCTGTCACTGACCGGCTCCCCAGCCCCCCTGTTTTACTCACCTGTGCCCCGTATTTCCCACGCCGGAGATACGCTCTTCCCCTCTGCCCGTAGTCTCGGCTCTTGATTGGATAGATTGATAGCAGCGCAGCCATTGGCTCCCGCTGCTGTCGATCAAATCTAATGACTCGGGCGCCAGGGGGCGGGGCCGAGTCCAGCATTCTACGTCTATGGGCGTAAATGCTGAAATCGGGAGCGCACCCGCAAGGTAACCCCCCCCCCCCCGGGAGAGCGCTTCTCCTAGGGGGTTTTACAATGCGGGGAGGAGCTACCAGCACCGCTGGGGGACTCCAGAAGTCGAGGATTGGGGCCAGTCTGTGCAAAATGAACTGCAAAGTGGAGGTAAGTATGACATGTTTGTTATTTAAAAAAACAAAACAAAAAAACAAAGCTTTACAATCACTTTAAGAGTTTCAATTTGTATGCAATCAGGCAGGCCCTTGCACTACATGGTTTTGGTAAATCTAAGGGAAATCAGACAACAAAAGTTGTATAGTGTGTATGGGGTCTAAATCTCTGGCTCTGATCCTGCCCACTGGACCCTCTATAGAGTGTTCCCACACCTACTGTTATATTTGATAAAATAAATACAAATTTAGCAGGAAGATCAGTGTTCCCTCTTAACCAGCAGGTAATGTGCTTTCTTAGTGCATTGCTACTTAGTGCAAAGCTAATGTGCTTTCAAAGCATAGCTGACCCCAAGAACTAGAACTGCTGAACAGTGATTTCACCCACCCAGGACATGGAGTGGGACTGCATAACACCTCCCTCTCTTCTTTACACCAATGGGAGGTGTTTTGTAGTCCACTGTGGTAGCAGGGAATAATGCTAACTGATAAGAACCCACTGGCAGAGAGTACAGAAAGTTATCAGTTCACAAGATTCATAGCTTGATGAACTACTATTTTTTTTTCGCACTTTTCAAATAGATATAACAAAACTTTATCAATGTTATATTTAACAAACCAAAAGGGAGCAAAAAGAAAAATAATGTGTTGTTGGAATTTACATGCACTATAAGTGTGCTGCAATGAAATGCCAAAAAGTGTGTGATTTTTTTTATTCTAATTTGTTAAGGCAGTTCTTTCATGAATGAGCTCTTGAGAAGTCTTAGCAAAACACGTGTCATGAAAACACTGCACAGATTCTGGTGTAAACAAGCCCTTCGTTTATTTCCCCTGCATCCTCAAAATACTGACTTTTTTTTTCCAGTTTTGGGTGGAATGATCCTTTCACTTGTGCACAAGTATTCCAAAAGTGCCCGCCATTGGTGCAAAATAAAGTATGTATCGTCTTCACGCACGTGTTTCCAGTACAGAGCCTGTGAAGACTCCGGGCTGCCGCTGTATAGACGGAGATGGGGGGGCTGTATGGGCAGAATATTTGTATAAAATTCTCAGAAATAGTAGCAGGAAATGTCCGCCTGGGGGGGAGATCATTCACACACGTTCATAAGTGATCACATAATCTATGTTTTCAGCTGTATAAGGAGTCAGGCATGTACTGGCCATCGGGACTACCGGGAGTTTCCTGATGGGCCGATGGCTCAGTGAGCCGGTCAGGCGCAGTCCAGGAACCACTCTTCTCTGACTGTGAGTGATCGTGATTTCATTCCTGTCACCAAGGAGCAGCTGCCGACACTTGCTGGAGAGAGGATTAGGCTTTCTGCTCCCTCTAGCCTGCAGGGGGAGATAGCTGGCAGATTTGCCTTCCTCTCTCCCTTTATCACTTGTCACTTATTACATGACTGGAGAGAGTAACGAGAAGCTGCCTTCAGAACTGTGAGTACACATGGGAGAGGGAGGAGAGGGGGGACACTTTGATTTGAAATGGGTGCTGATGGGAACACTCTGATGTAAAGGGGGTGCTGATGGGGACATTCTGATGTGAAGGGGGTGCTGATGGGACCACTCTGATGTAAGGGAGTGCTGATGGGGACACTCTGATGTGAAGGGGGTGCTGATGGGACCACTCTGATGTAAGGGGGTGCTGATGGGGACACACTGATGTGAAGGGGTGCTGATGGGGACACTCTGATGTAAGGGGGTGCCGATGGGGACACTCTTATGTAAGGGGGTGCTGATGGGACCACTCTGAAGTAAGTGCTGATGGGGACACTCTGATGTAAGGGGGTGCTGATAGGACCAATCTGATGTAAGGGGGTGCTGATGGGGACACTCTGATGTAAGGGAGTGCTTTTGGGGCCACTCTGATGTAAGGGGGACATTGTTGGGGATACTCTGATGTAAGGGGGATCCTGTTGGGGACACTCTGATGTAAGGGGGACGTTGTTGGGGATACTCTGATGTAAGGGGGATCCTGTTGGGGACACTCTGATGTAAGGGGGACGCTGTTGGGGACACTCTGATGTAAGGGGGACGCTGTTGGGGACACTCTGATGTAAGGGGGATGCTGTTGGGGACACTCTGATGTAAGGGGGGTGCTGATGGGGACACTCAAAATTAAAGTGGGCCAGTCTGGATGAAGTCCAGGGCCAAATTTTTGTCCCAGTCCAGCCCTGTAAGGAGTGATCACCTTCGCCTTCCATATACTGGATATTGACTGTTAATAGAGTATATGAGATACATGAGCCTCTTTTGACCCCCCATAATAGGTGGTCAATGCTCTCTGGTAAGAGCACATCCACTAATTGGTGGTGGCGTAATCACTAGGTGGAGGAACCTGTTAGTGATTGTGGCATTGAAGATACCTGTACACGTGTGTACTGTCTATGAACTATCATTATAGTGTCACGATAGTGACACCTGGACTCGCTGAACTTTATTATATTTTATTTTTCTAAGTGCAACACATTTATAAGTACAAAATAAAGTGCAGGTACTTATTGTCTTTAGGGCTCATTTACACTTGCAGTTGGGGGTGGTAAAAACACATGGTTGAACCACATTTTACCTCCCTCCAACTGCCCCCAACCCCCACTCCCCATAAGCTTCAAAGGGAGACTGGGATGTACAGAAGCTGCGGTCCTGATTCTTTGCTTCATGGCAAAAGTGAATCCTCAGTCGTGTTCAACAAGCAGTACCGCCTCCAAACACAACCCATTTAAGTGAATAGACCACAGTGCAATGTGGTTACAGTGTGGTGGTGTGGCATTTAGAGGGTTAAAACAGGCGGCGAGGCGGGCCCATATCACCTCTTCACCACCTGTCAAACGCCTCTGAAAAGAGCTCCACTGCGGATTACTTTTCATAGGCGAGGCAAGCACTGTGCCGAATGTGTAAACTAAGCCATAGCATTAAGCCTATATTGAACATCAATTTGGTTATTTTGAGCATTAGTTCAACACTTACTATACCTTACATACATCACTATCCATTTTTCACATCAGTACATATAATACGTTTTTACTTTAACACACAGCCTTGAAGAAATATTAGCACGCAGTTCAATCAGCAAAGGAAGTAATTATCCCCAAATGGAAAATGGTTTCTAAAACACAGAAGCGTATGTTCCTTTGGCTTCTCTGTATGGAGTGAATGGTAACACACCCGGGGCACGCAATACGTTGCTTATTCTTCATCCCTCATTATGTATGAGGTCTCCTAGAAGTGACTCACTTAGGCTCTATTGCTTGGAGGCTTAGGCCATTTCTATAGCTGAGGGTAAATCCTCTATTTGTGAGGGCAGCAAGGGGTACAGGCTATGGGGCTGTCGGTGCACGTGTCCAGGGATAGCTTTAGATTTCAGATCTTTAGGAGAGGCTCACCATGAAACCAACTCCACAAAAATGCACCAGCTTCCTGCTGGAAGCAAAATCCAATCCAATTTCATCCCAAAATACCAGCTGTATGCAGACAAGGGTGGCCAAAGGAAGATTAACCGTGTGCACAGCTTGGCCACAGGTTCTAAGCTTTTGGAAGATATTTAAAAAGAATGGTGTTTTTAAGCATGACACATGTCAGCGGTGCTAACAAAGCTACTGGTGGCCTGCTGAATGCAAGATGGTCACACTAGTTCTGAATTTTACTTACTTAAATATCTGCAGCCAACTCATAACAAAGATAACTATATATATATACATATATATTTTTTATTTTATTTCATTTTTTATTTATTTATTTTTTTCTCTACATATGGGAGCAGAGGGGAATGCTCCCTAGTTGTGTGTGCTTAGCATCAAGCTCCCTGAATTCTAATTATATATATATATTTAATATATATATTGCTATGTAAAAAAAAAAGTTTTTTTTCTGTAAAATAAAAAAATAAAATTCAGAAATAATATCTATAAATGGAAACGTTGAACTTCCATCAGATATAGAACATTATTTAGTCAACTGTATACACTTATTAAAGGGATACGAAAGGTTATTTTCTTTAACTAAAAAAATTTAAAATAAAAAAAAGAGAGAGGTTATACTTACCTCTTCTGTGCAACAATATTGCACAAAAAGGTCAATTTCCTCCACTTCTGGTAGTCCCTGCCCGTTCCTCTCTCCTTTAGGTGCCTCTGGTACTAAGGAGGCACCCACCAGTGCACAATCCCGTTGGGTCCTGACCTAGGCTGTGTGTCTCCATTGGCACACACAGCACTGACAAGCTATTGCCCTGCTCCCTTCTGACACAATTTTGACTGATGGCAGTTGAAACCTATGGCTCAGTTTCCCTCAGTTTCTCCTGTGAAAGCAAAAAGTGAAAGGATTGGTGCTTGAACCAGAGACTGCACTGGAGTGGTGACATGGAACAAGGTAAGTGTTTAGAGACAGGTAGGGGTAGGACAGATAGTGGGGCATTTTTTAGCTTAATGCGGCAAAATCCCAGTATTTCTATACCCTCTCACTCGATCCAGCGCAATGGCCACCTGTAGAAGCTCTCTCTTCTCTTCCTGAATTCACAGAGGCAGCAGTGGGAGCTATTGGCTCCTGGTGCTGTCAATCAAATCCCGTGCAGAGGGTGCATGGGGGTGAGGCCGAGCTGCGATATGTGTGTGTCTATGGACACCCGCACAGCTGCGTCATTAATTCACAGAGATCTATGAATAAATGAACTACAAGTCCTGTGTGACCGAGGCAGATGGATTTGAAGTTCTCAATGGAATACAAGTTCAGTGATCACTACACTCGTAATCCATTGACACTTTCTCCTACTCTCCAACTGAAAGCCTGTACCTTGGTGGGAACAGGCAGCTGGAGGAGTCTGCAGGAGCCTGGCATTTCACCCATGACTCACCAATTGTGGTTGCAATGTTTTGCAGGCAAATTTTCAAAAAAAAAAGTTTTTTTCTGCAAATATATGCAAATGTGTTTTTTGTAAAAAGTTGAGCCTTTAAAATCTAGCGTTGATGGGCTTTTTGTGATTATGGGCATTTAAATGCATTTTGCTTCCAAATAAATTGCGTTTGCTTTCGATATCAGCAGATTCATAGGTTAACCCTTTCATGACTAAGCCTTTTTTTGAAATTTGGTGTTTACAAGTTAAAATCCATATTTTTTGCTAGAAAATTACTCAGAGCCCCCAAACATTATACATGTTTTTTAGCAGAGAATCTAGAGAATAAAATGGCGATTGTTGCAATATTTTATGTCACACGGTATTTGTGCAGCAGTGTTTTAAATGCAACTTTTTGGGAAAAGGGACACTTTCATGAATTTAAAAAAAAACAAACAGTAAAGTTACCCCAATTTTTTGTATAATGTAAAAGATGATGTTACGCCGAGTAAATAGATACCAAACATGTCACGCTTTATAATTGCACGCACTCGTGGAATGGCGACAAACTACGGTACCTAAAAATCTCCATAGGCGACGCTTTAAATTTTGTTTACGGATACCAGGTTAGAGTTACAGAGGAGGTCTAGTGCTAGAATTATTGCTCTTGCTCTGACGATCGCGGCGATACCTCACATGTGTGATTTGAACACTGTTTACATATGCGGGCGCAACTTCCGTATGCTTTTTCTTTGCTGTGCGAGCTCGCGGGGATGGGGGCGCTTTAACATTTTTTTTTTCTTATTTATTTTATTTATTTTTATATTTATAAATTCTGTTTAAAAAAAAAAAAAAATGTGATCACTTTTATTGCTGTCACAAGTAATGTAAACATCCCTTGTGACAGTAATAGATGGTGACAGGTACTCTTTATGGAGGGATCGGGGGTCTAAAAGATCCCCGATCCCTCCTTTGCACTTCAAAGTATTCAGATCGCTGTTTTCGGCGATTCTGAATGCTGTATATTTTTTTAAAACCAGCGCCATTGGCAGCTGAGTAAACGGGAAGTGACGTCATGACGTTGCTTCTGTGTTTACGATTAGGAGGCTGGAACGAAGCCGATCACGGCTTCGTTCCAGGCCGATTGGTCATCCGGGAAGAGCGGCGGGAGGGGTGGACGTCCCCTCCCGCTCCTCCGGTATAATAGCCGAGCAGCTTTTAGCCGCATTGGTTGTTATACCAGGAAAGCCAATCGCCGGCACTAAAAATTATTACCAGGATGATGCCTGCAGCTGCTCTGTGACAGAACTCATAATAGAAACATAGAGGGGTGACAGCAAAAAAAAGAACAAGTGGTCCATTGAGTCTGGCCTTTTTTTTGTTTTGTTTTTTAATATTCCCCTGTGTTTAACCTGTTCCATATTCCAGGCACCTCCAGGAACATCAATCCTAATATGCACCCGTGTGTCAACAGCAAAAATATATATTGTACCTTGCACATTAAGCCTTCAATTACAGCAGAGGTTAAGGAATTAGTACAGAGCCCTGTGGTAGACCAGTAGTAACTGGTCTTTGTTCTGAATGAACCTCATTTACAATCACACTATAATATCTATCCTTTAGCCAACTGTGTATCCAGTCCATTAGTCTGATGAGCCAGTTTACTATAAAAAAAATAAAGATAATAAATGAAAGTTATTAAATAAATAAAATGTAAAGCATTAAAGCGGATTTCCACCCAAAAGTGGAACTTCCGCTTTAGGGACTCCTGATCCCCTGACATGCCACGTTTGATATGTCATTTTTTTTTGGGGGGGGGGGGGGAAGCAGGTACCTAGTTTTGACAGGTACCTAGCTCCCACTTCCGCTCGGGCTGCCTAGGCGACCCCTCCCTCCTTGCAATCTTCTGGGACACATCACATTTGTCAGAAGATTGCCCGGCTATTCAGGATGTGCAGCATGACCCGTGCATGTGCAAGCTGTCACAGCTGGGTGCCCACAGTAGTGATGCTGCAGAGAGGTGGGGGAGAAAACAAAGGCTTCGGGCGGCCGCATTGCTGGATCGTGGGACAGGTGAGTGTGTGTTTATTACAAGTCAGCAACTACACTTTTTGCTGCTGCTGACTTTTGATAAACACAGAATCGGCTGGAACTCCACTTTAATAAAACTACATATAGGGGTAAATCAACCAGCCCATATAAAACTGTAATCAGTAGCAGCCTAGTGTACTTTAAATTAGAGGCAATTAAGGTAAACTAATGGTTAATAAGGAGTTAAATAGACAATTTTAAATAATATATAATAATAAATAATAATTTCTACTTGTCAAGTTTCTTTACTAGACTAAAGCCCTATACACACTATTCGATTTTCTGCAGATTTTTGTCTTCAGATTTACCAAAACCATATAATATGAGGTCAAATCTTATGAGTTTCAATTTGTATGCAATCAGGCAGGCCCTTGTACTACATGGTTTTGGCAAATCTGAAGACAAAAATCTGCAGAAAATCTAATAGTGTGTATGGGGCTTTAATAATATATGCGGATCAAACCTTTGAACTGCAGATAAATTATCAGGGTAGATACAAAAGTAACATTACTTTGTATCTCCTTATTTCGAGTCTGAGTGCCGGTTTACACCACTGCGATTCCAGTGCCGGTTCCCGCATTGCATAGAACTCACAGGCAGTTCACACTGCCCTATGCAAACCGCTGTGGTTGTCAATAGAAAGTTAATGACACCCCCAGATCGATTCACAGATCACAGAGTGATCTGTGAATTCGGACAGGAATCGGATCACATGGTTGTGAACACCCATGCGATCCGATTCTGGTGCGGACAAAAAAAAATGGTCCTGCGCAATATTGGTCTGAATCCGATGCAAATTTAGCCCTACAATCTGTATGGCTGAATTTGCATCGCACAGACATCACATGTGATCCGCACAGCAGAGCAGTGAGAATCACATGCGATATCTGACATCGCTATAGTGTATACCGGCACTGAATAAGATGGTCCTTAAAAAAACACACACACAAAAATAAAACCAGCAGTTTCTAGAGCTACTTTAACCACTTCAGCCCCGGAAGATTTGGCTGCTCAATGACCAGAGCACTTTTTACAATTTGGCACTGCACTGCTTTAACTGGTAATTGCGCTGTCATGCAATGCTGTTAAATGAGAGGAGGTAGGTATAGCGCTGTCCTGGGGTACAATGTTACATGCCCCTATGTGATCCTCTGTATATCCTACTGTTATATTAAATAAAAAAACTAAATTTAAAGTGTCGTGTGCTTAGTGCAAATCCTAAATTGTGCAAGTGCTGGTAATGCACATAACACAAAAATATATATATATAATATAATAACAAGTGTTCTTTAAAGTTGTACCTCAGTGTTGCTCATATGCATCAATTTCAATCAAAAAGAAATATATATTTATATATGTGCTGTGTTTCACAATAATCCATATACATTTATAATGCCCTGTACACACGGTCGGATTTTCCAATGGAAAATGTGTGATAGGACCTTGTTGTCGGAAATTCCGACCGTGTGTGGGCTCCATCACACATTTTCCATAGGAATTTCCGACACACAAAGTTTGAGAGCTTGCTATAAAATTTTCCGACAACAAAATCCGTTGTCGGAAATTCCGATCGTGTGTACACAAATCCGGCGCACAAAGTGCTACGCATGCTCAGGATAAATTAAGAGACGAAAGCTATTGGCTACTTCCCCGTTTATATTCTCGACGTACGTGTTTTGCGTCACCGCGTTCAGAACGATCGGATTTTCCGACAACTTTGTGTGAACGTGTGCATGCAAGACAAGTTTGAGCCAACATCCGTCGGAAAAAATCCATGGATTTTGTTGTCGGAATGTCCGATCAATGTCCGACCGTGTGTACAGAGCATTATACATTTACTGAGAATGCATAAATAAACCTCTACTTAAAGTAACTTGTGCTCCTGAAATCTTGCCTTAGTGATGCTCATATGCATCAAGTTCATGCAAAGAGATACATATATATAAAAAACGCTGTGATCATAAATAGTCCATATGTCATTCCAAAGAAACATTAAAAAAAAAAAAAAAATGAAAAAGTGAAAAATGATGACAGGTGCTCTTCAAATGTGTGCTCTGTGCTCCTTATAGATCCCCAACAGGAAATGCACTCACCCGAACCACTAACCTCACATAGCGGTATTTCGCTTTCACAGTATCTGCTACTGTGCAGCAATCATGAGATCTTATTTCCGCATTATGTCAGCTGTATGTTTCCGTGCTTGCAGTATAAATTATATGTTCTGCCTTTAGATCTCCCTCCGTATCTCCCACCTGCAATGACACAAACGTATGACCTTCAGTGTGATAGACTGGGTAGCAACTGCTATTCCGCTCCCACCAGAAACAATAGTCAGGAAATGTTGTACCCAAACAAAATTTGCGTCCTTTTTTTCCCACAAATAAAGCTTTCTTTTGATTGTATTTGATTGCCTCTGTGATTTTTATTTTTTGCGATATAAATGGAAAAAAAATGATATTTTCTACTTATTGTTATAAAAAAAATCCAAGTTTAAAGTTTAAAAATCTCAAGTTTAGTCATACATTTAGGCCAAAATATATTCGGCCACATGTCTTTGGTCAAGAAATGTCGATAAGCGTATATTTATTGGTTTGTGCAAAAGTTATAGTGTCTACAAACTAGGGTACATTTTCTGTTTTTTTTTTTTGGTTATGACTGCCTATCTCATTTCTTGAGGTACTAAAATGACAGGGCAGTACAACCCCCCCCCCCCCCCCACCAAATGACTCCATTTTGGAAAGTAGACACCCCAAGGAATTTGCTGAGAGGCATGTTGAGCCCATTGAATATTTTATTTTTTTGTCACAAGTGATTGAAAAATTACACAAAGTTGTCACTAAATGCTATATTGCTTACACATAGCATGGTTATATGTGGAATTACACCCCAAAATACATTTAGCTGCTTCTCCTGAGTATGGGGATACCACATATGTGAGACTTTTTGGGAGTCTATCCCCGTACAGGACCCCGAAAACCAATCAGCGCCTTCAGGATTTCTAACGGCATAAATATATGATTTCACTCCTCACTACCTATCACAGTTTCGAAGGCCATGAAATGCCCAGATAGCACAAACCCCCCCTCCCCCCCAAATGACCCCATTTTGGAAAGTAGACCCCCCAAGCTATTTGCTGAGAGGCATGTTGAGTCCATGGAATATTTTATATTTTGCCACAAGTTGCAGGAAAATGACAAAATTGTCACTAAATGATATATTGCTCAAACATGCCACGGGCATATGTGGAATTACACCCCAAAATACATTCTGCTGCTTTTCCTGAGTACGGGGATACCTCATGTGTGAGACTTTTCGGAACAGAAAATCGGAACCGATGAACGAAAAGTCATATGAAAATGCTTGTACGACAAAGGCTTTTTTTTGTTGTTTATTGTTTCTGATCATGCACAGTCTTTCGTTTTTTTCTTCATTTTTCTTCATTTTTCTCTTTTTTCTTGTACGAAAATCATAAGAAAACAGTACACATTAAACGGAAATCGTTCATTCTGTTTCCATACAAGAAAAAAGTTTGGAGTTTGTCCCTTCGGGAATTTGCATAAGAAAATTCGAAATCGGCTGTCAAAAGTTGCGTACACACTATACGAAAATCGTACGAAAATTATTTGGATGAAAATGTTCCCCAAATTTTCTTATAGTGTGTATGAGCCTTTAAACTAAACATGCCAAATTATACCATAAAATGTCTACATTTTATCTACAATTACTTTTTTTTTTTTTTTTAAGGGGAAATACACTGTGTATGAGCACCACAAACCAAAAGCACTATTTCGTTTATTTTTAATATTCAAAGCAATCTCACCCATCCATTCCTGTCTCTATGCTTTATTTTGCTGAGAAAGCAATTAACACTCGCTAGCATTTCTGCCCAGGGCCGGGACAAGGGGTGGGCAGTGTGGTATCATTTGAGATGGGGGGGGGGCACCACAAGGAGATTGGGGAGAAGGGGATTTGTGTTGGAAGGGGGAATTTGGCGGAGTGTCAGGGAGTATTATTCTAGTTGGGAAAATCTTGGGGGGGAGGGAGTGCTAAGATTGATATAGGGGGGGGGTTGTGTTGGGAGGGGTGATGGGGGGGAAGAAGATTCGTGCTGGAGGAGGGGGGATTTTGGGGGTAGAGGAGTTGTGCTAGGAGGGGGGATTTCAGCAGGGGGGCAGATTTGTACTGGGAGGAGGGGGAATTTATTTTGCTGACACATAATACTCATACATCTTGGGGGGGCGCAGTTTGGCATATTTACCCTAACCACTAGATGACCTTGCCCCGGCACTGTTTCTGCCCATGGCGCAGATGAATCATGTAGCAATTACTTTCTGGAACCAATTTGCCCTTAGCTCAGACATGCAGGCAGTAGAGTGTGCTTAGCTGAGACCCTTCCTCCCCTTCTGAAGACTTCTAGGTTGTATGACATCATTTGCCTAGGCATATAAACTAGAAAGTAACTAAAGAAATGTAAAAAGCAGTTTAAAACAAGTAAATATAATATACTTTCCTATCTATTTACAAATGCTAGTAGCATTAGGATTAAAAATAGTAAATGTTGATTGAGAGAGTGAAGTTCCACTTTAACTAACACTGGTCAAAATTGGAAAAAAGGGCCCCTTTTAGTTTTGTTATTTTTTTGTCTAAGGATTGCAAAAAAATAATTTTTACACGACATTGTAAAAAGAAAGCCTTATTTGTCCTTTCATAAAACAATATCTGTATTGCTGTGTTATCTTAAGAAATGACAAAGTTATTGCAAAGTGAACAACAGCAGAAATATAAAAATTGCTCTGGTCCATAGGGGGTGGATAGAGCCACACAAGCCATAAGACTAGCTTTCATCATGTTGTCTCTGAATCTAACTCCAAGCCCTGGGATAGTTTGATTCTTCACTTGGGAGGCATGACCCCTAAGGTCTTCAAAGCATGCACTGCTTTCTACCTCAAAAGGATGAGGTCAGAGAGCAAGACAAGCTAATGTAATCATGCTTATGCCCCTTCTCTTCTTTCACAGGCTTTCTTTTTCAGATACACTATAAGTGGTAATGAACACTCCGAATTGCCTGTACCGTGCACAAAAGTGGGTTTTTGTACAATGTATACAGTACATTCAGGATATTATATACAATGTTACAGTATGCCTAAATAATATTATTTACGGATGTTCTAATTCAAAAACGAATAAAGGAAAAAGTTTACATATTATGCATGCCATTATGTAAAGCACTGGCACCAGTGTTGCCAATTGTCAGCATTTTTACTGGCAGCCAGTAAAAATGGGCACTTTTCTCCTGCCAGTAAATGCCAGTGACAAGAAAACATACCTCCCAACTTTTTGAGATGGGAATGAGAGACACCTATCAGCAAAAGTATGCAGGCATAGGACACACCCCTTGCCACGCCTGCTTAAAGAGGAATTGTACAAAAAACAAGATTGGTTAAACCCACAAGTGCTTTTTTACCACTACTATTCCTTTATATTGGCTTTTAGAATTTACAAGTGCAGCAATTTAGAAATCAGATAAAAGGCTTAGTGCTGGAAAACACTTTTTCATATATAAAAAGTGCATTTTAAAAACATCTATATAGATCAGACCAAAATGAGGGACAACTGAGGAGGAATGAGGGACAGAGGGACATTGCTCCAAATCAGGGACAGTCCCTTGAATTCAGAGAGAGTTGGGAGCTATGAGAAAAGGTGGCCAATAAAATATTTGGCTATAACGCTCGGAGGCGGCCGAGACCATCTGAGTGCCTGCTACACTGTGTTAAGGCAGTGGCAGTGGGGGGGGGGGGTGGGTTTGGCGGAGGTGGTGCCGGTGCATGTTATGTGATGTCATGGTGCAGGGGAGCCGAGCGGAGTGGCTGGAGCTTCATGTGCGGATCTGCGACATGGTAGCAAGGCAAGCTGGGAGCGGGATTATTATTGCTGTTTGGACTGGAGTGGACTGAAGGAACCACCTGGCATGGAGAGCGACTGTCACTGTGACTCAGGAGGGGACATGTCATGTCTGTGAGGTGTCATTATCATTCATGCTGCTGCACACTGCTGTCAGTGTCACTGTGAGAGTCAATTTTATGTGTGTACGCCTGCCAATTCGAATTTCTTGCCCTCCTGTCCTATCCCTGAGCTACTTACTTACTACAGTATATCCAAAATAAAATAAGAAATATGTTATTTTGCCTTAAACTCTACCTTAACCACTTGTCGACCTCCTTCCGTATATATACTGCGGCAAGGGGGCTCGGCTGCGCAAACCGATTGTCAGGTCCCTCACTTATCAGACAGGTGAGTCCGCTTAGGCAGAGGGTAGGCTCCCTTACGTATCCAATTCGGGGCCCCTGATAGAGCAGACAGGAAGCCTGCGAATACGGAGTGGTATGAGGGCCTGGTGTTTGGATCCTGGAGAAAGGTGGTCTTTCAAGCAGCAGGTAGAACTCAGGAATACTGGAACTGATGCTGAGCAGGAGCTTATCAGGCTGGTCACACACAGGCAGAGGTCGGCAACGGGCTGGCAGCAAAGGTACAAAGGGAGCAGGCAGAAGCAAGGTCAATTAAGCCGGGGTCGCTTTCAGACAGCAGTCAAGGAAGTCCAAAAGGCAAGCCGGGTCACAACGGGTCAAACTTCAGAGATACAGAACAAAGAGAGGATCACGGAACTAGACACAGAGCTGTTGATCAGGAAGCACACGAACAGGGATAGAGGCAGACTTAAATAGGGCGATTGGCGCCAAAACTCCACGCTCGTGCACGCGCCGATTCGCCAAAGCGCCCCATGCCCCCGCACGCGCCCGAGCGCGCCCCCGAACACCGGCGTGCACGCCAACACTACCAGGCACGCCTGCGGTAACGCCCATAGGCGAACGCGCGCTAGCGCGAACGCGCGTACGCACGCATGCCCGGACGCCACCCTGCACGCCACGGCCGGCCAGACCAGACACGCCAGTGCCCCCAGGAACACGCGCCCCAGCACGCACAGGAACACGTGCACCAACGCGCCCCGGCGCGCACCAGCGCCCAACCAGGTAACCTCTCTGACAGTGCCCCCTCCTCAAGGGCAGACTCTGGATGCCCAGCTGGGCCATCTTTGAGGCATGAGAAGCTTTAAATGACTGTAGGAGTTCCCTGGCGTGCAAGTTGCTCTCTGGCTCCCAAGAATTATCTTCGGGCCCATAGCCCTTCCATTTTACAAGGTATTGAACTTGGTTGCGTCTTCTTCTGCAATCTAAAATTGCCTCCACCTCGAACTCCTCTTCGCCATTAACTAAGATAGGCTTGGGTGGGCCAATACTATGGCCAGCAAAGGAGTTGGGGGTGACCGGCTTCAAGAGGGACACATGGAAGACTGGGTGTATCCTCAGGGTGTTAGGAAGATCAAGTTCATATGCCACATCGTTAATTTTTCTTTTAACCAGAAAAGGACCCAAGTATTTAGGGCCTAGTTTTCTGGACGGACAGGCCAACTTAAGGTTAGTAGTAGATAACCAGACAGAGTTGCCCGGTTCCAAAGCAAGTTCTCCACGTCTCTTCCTGTCAAATATTCTTTTGTAGTCTTCTTGAGCTTTGGTCATGGTATCCTGCAGTAATTTGTTATTATTTGAGAAAAAGTCCAAGGTTTCGGATACTGCAGGGACAGGGCACTCAGGAATAAACCCAGGCAAGAAGGATGGATGGAAACCATAGTTAGCATAGAATGGTGACTGATTGGTAGCTGAGTGCAGTGAGTTATTGTAAGAGAACTCCGCGATGGGGAGCAGGGAAGCCCAGTCATCCTGGGAGAATGCAGAAAAACAGCGGAGGTATTGTTCCAAGGTCTGATTCGTCCTCTCGGTTTGTCCATTTGACTGGGGGTGATAGGCTGAAGAAAATGATAATTCAATCTCTAGGGAGCCACAGAGGTCTTTCCAGAATCTGGAGGTAAATTGGACGCCTCTGTCGGAAACTATGTTGGTTGGTACTCCATGCAATCTGATGATTTCTTTGATAAAGATGGTAGCGGTTTCCATGGCCGAAGGGATGCCCTTCATGGGGAGAAAGTGGGCCATTTTAGACAGCCTTATCTACCACAACAAAGATGGAAGAGAAACCTTCTGATGGGGGGAGTTCAACAATAAAGTCCATTGAAATCATGGCCCACGGTCTCTCTGGGACTGGTAATGGTCTCAACAGACCCCATGCTCTTGCCCGGCTACTCTTGCTTCTGGCACAAGTATTACAGGACTCAACGTATTCCTTGCAATCCTTAGCAAGGTGAGGCCACCAGAAGGTGCGGTGGACGAGATCAGTTGTCTTCCGTGTGCTGAAGTGACCGGCCAATTTGTGATCATGGCACAAGTTTAACACCCGTACTTTTAGCTCCTCAGGGACCACAATCTTGTTTTTGTACCAGAACAGCCCATCTTTGGTACAAGCTTCAGCAGGTGATGACATTCCCATAGAGGACCGTCTGATCTGAGAGATTAGATCCTCCTGTAAGATCAGGAAATTCCCAGAAGGGAGGATGGTGTCTGGAGGCAGGGTCTTCTCTAAATCAAGGAACATTCTGGAGAGGGCGTCGTATTTGACATTCTTGGATCCGGGTCTGTAGGTAATGTGAAAAATAAATCGGGAAAAAAAAAGTGCCCATCTGGCTTGCCGGGGTTTTAGTCTCTTAGCCGTCCTTAGATATTCTAAATTTTTGTGGTCTGTGTAGACCAAAATGGGGTGAGCTGCACCCTCCAGGAGATAACGCCATTCTTCCAGAGCTGCCTTAATGGCTAGAAGTTCCCGATCTCCCACGTCATAGTTCCTCTCGGAAGAGGAGAGCTTGCGTGAAAAGAATCCCACAGGGTACAGGAGTGCTTTAGCACCTTGTCTTTGTGAGAGCACGGCTCCAACCGCGACTTCGGAAGCATCCACTTCTAAGACGAAAGGCAAAGCAGGATTGGGATGTTTGAGGATAGTGGCTGAAGTGAACAGAGCTTTGAGTTTTTCAAAGGCCACTTGCGCCTTAGGGGTCCAGCAGAACCGGATTCCCTGTTTGATGAGTTCCGTAATGGGAGTTATTATTGAAGAGAATCCTTTAATGAATTTTCTATAAAAATTGGCGAAGCCAATAAAGCGCTGTACTCCTTTTTTGTCTTCAGGTGCAGGCCAATCCAAGATAGCAGATACCTTTTGCGGGTCCATTTTGATACCATCAGGAGAGATGACCAGGCCTAGGAACTGGATGGATTGGAGCTCGAACTCGCATTTTTCGAGTTTGGCATAAAGCCCATGTTGTCTAAGTCGGGTAAGTACGTTTCGCACGTGTTTGCGATGGTCAGTCAGGGAAGCAGAGAAAACCAGGATATCGTCCAGATAAACGATGACGTATAGGTCCAGAAAGTCACGAAAGACATCGTTGACGAAGTGCTGGAATGTGGCTGGAGCGTTGCACAGGCCAAAGGGCATGACGAGGTACTCGTAGTGCCCAAATCGAGTACGAAAGGCCGTCTTCCATTCGTCCCCCTCTCTTATGCAGATCAAATTGTAGGCTCTGCGGAGGTCCAGCTTGGTGAAGACGGTAGCGGATCCTAATCTCTGAAATAGTTCGGGCACTAGAGGTAGCGGATATATGTTCTTTATAGTAATTTTATTGAGTTCCCAGTAATCGATGCAGGGACGTAAGGAGTGATCTTTCTTCTCCACGAAAAAGATGCCTGCACCTGCTGGAGATGTGGAGGGACAAATGAATCCTTTCTTTAGGTTTTCGTCAATATAGGCTTTCAAGGTGCCCAGCTCCTGCTCAGTTAAGGGAAAAATCCTCCCGAAGGGAACTTCAGTTCCGGGTAACAGTTCTATCGGGCAATCGTAGGGTCTATGTACCGGAAGAGTTTCTGCCCCCTTTTTGCTGAACACATCCAGGAAATCCCAGTAGGGTTCGGGAAGATTTTGATAAGATTTGGTTTCTGAATCTAGGCAAAGGCATTGAGATGATGTCATGGGGGTCCCCCGTAAACAGTGTTGTTTGCAATACTCAGATGAAAACTGGATCTTGCCTGTGGACCAGTTGATACTGGGATTGTGAGCCTGTAGCCAAGGCATTCCTAAGATAATTGGAAAGAGAGGAGAGGAGATGACATCCAGGCGTAAAAGTTCCTGGTGTTCCGGGCCAATGGTGGCCAGTAGAGGAACAGTTTCCTGGGTAACAGGTCCAGAGCTGAGGGTGGAGCCGCCGCTAAGAAAACAGCCAGTCCCTGGGCCTTGGGTTGGATAGGGAAATGATGATTTTCAGTAAAAGTCCGGTCAATGAATCCGCTACATGCTCCCGAATCAATAATGACCGGTACTGGGATGTTCCTTCCAGGTAGCTGTAATATAACAGAAAGTGTTAGATGGTTACCGGATCTGGGTGAAACAGGTGCACACAAAGAGGAGGGCGGCAGGCACTTACGTCTTTTGTTGGGGCATGCCCTTGCAAAGTGTCCAGACTCTCCACAGTACAGACACAGATTGAGTGTGCGTCTGCGCGTTTTCTCTTCTGGGGTCAAAGAGGGACGGAGCAGTCCTAGCTGCATGGGTTCAGGAGCTTCCTGGGTTGGAACAGACGAGACAGGAGGAGCTTGGTTCGGGGCACTAGGAGCCCTGGGCAACATCCAAGTGAGGCGTGGGTGGCCAATGGACCTCTCAGAACGTCTCTCTCTAAGGCAATCTGGATTGACAGGTTTATGAGCTCATCCAGTGTCTGAGGTACCCCTACACGTGCCAATTCGTCTTTCAGAGGGTCAGACAACCCCAGCCGGTATTGGTGACGCAAGGCCGCGTCGTTCCACTCCGTATCAGAGCTCCAACGCCTAAATTCCACAGCGTAATCTTCGGCCGCTCTGCGGCCTTGTTGTAGGGAGTGCAAGGCGGCTTCTGCCGTGGCTGTTAGCTGGGGGTCCTCGTATAACTGAGACATTGCTATGAAGAGGTCATTCAAGGAATCCAGAGATCTGGCTTTTTGCTCCAGCAGGTGATGGGCCCAGGTATGAGGCTCGCCGGTCAAAAGAGATATGACGAACCCCAC
The DNA here is from genome assembly GCF_042186555.1 of Aquarana catesbeiana. NCBI lineage: Eukaryota > Metazoa > Chordata > Amphibia > Anura > Ranidae > Aquarana > Aquarana catesbeiana. The sequence continues at coordinate 447,454,976 of NC_133326.1, read as the reverse complement.
CTTGGTGGCCTCCAAGGAAAACGTACGGGGTTGTAAGGCAAAATACAGTTCGCATGCGTTGCGGAATGCCCGGAACTTGCAACGTTCTCCGGAGAACTTTTCAGGTGTAGGCACCCTGGGCTCTGGTGGGAGCATTACTACAGAGGGAGCTGAGGCGGGGTTAGCAGGTGCTGCTCCCTGAGGAGATGCTGAGAGGGCCTGGACCTGTCCTTCCAGTCTTGTATAGCCCTCCTGTAAGCTTTTAACTGCTTGGGTGAGGCCCGCTAGGTGCCTGCAAAGTTCATCCATGGGGGAGGCCCCCTGCCCGGACTCAGTCATGGCTGCCTGATACTGTCAGGTCCCTCACTTACCAGACACGTGAGTCCGCTTGGGCAGAGGGTAGGCTCCCTTACGTATCCGATTCAGGGCCCCTGATAGAGCAGACAGGAAGCCCGCGAATACGGAGTGGTATGAGGGCCTGGTGTTTGGATCCTGGAGAAAAGTGGGCTTTCAAGCAGCAGGTAGAACTCAGGAATACTGGAACTGATGCTGAGCAGGAGCTTATCAGGCTGGTCACACACAGGCAGAGGTCGGCAACGGGCTGGCAGCAAAGGTACAAAGGGAGCAGGCAGAAGCAGGGTCAAACAAGCCGGGGTCGGGTTCAGGCAGCAGTCAAGGAAGTCCAAAAGGCAAGCCGGGTCACAACGGGTCAAACTTCAGAGATACGGAACACAGAGAGGATCTTGGAACTAGACACAGAGCTGTTGATCAGGCAGCACCGAACAGGGATAGAGGCAGACTTAAGTAGGCCGATTGGCGCCAAAACGCTGTGCTCGTGCACGCGCCGATTCGCCAGAGCACCCCGCGCCCCCGCACGTGCCCGAGCGCGCCCCCGAACACCGGCGTGCACGCCAACACTACCAGGCACGCCCGCGGTAACGGCCATAGGCGAACGCGCGCCAGCGCGAACGCGCGTACACACGCACGCCTGGACGCCACCCTGCACTCCACGGCCGGCCAGACCAGACACGCCAGTGCCCCCAGGAACACGTGCCCCAGCACGCACAGGAACACGTGCACCAACGCGCCCCGGCGCGCACCGGCGCCCAACCAGGTAACCTCTCTGACACCGATATACCTGCACGTGGGTCTGTGCATGTGGTACTGTGGGCACATGCTCGCGGGGCCATCGTGTGCGGCGGGAGCTCGCTCACGGGTTCCGGGAGACTTGATGTCCGCCGGCCACCCACAATCGCGGTAAAGAGTATAAGTGTAAACGTTCTGACAGGGGAGGAGAGAGAGATCAGCTGTTCCTAGTGATCGGGAACAGAGATCTCTTTGTACTCCCAGTCAGTCCACTCCCCCCACAGTTAGAAACACCTCCCTAGGACACACTTAACCCCTTGATCGCTCTTAGTGTTAACCCCTTCCCTGCCAGTGCCATTTATACAGTTATCAGTGTATTTTTATAGCACTAATCACTTTTTTGTGTCACTGGTCACCAAAAAGTGTCACTTAGGGTCAGATTTGTCCGCCGCAATGTCGCAGTCCCGCTAAAAATCGCTGTTTCCTGCCATTACTAGTAGAAACAATAAAAAAATAACAAGTCCCTAAATCTTTCCCCTATTTTGGAGAACGCTATAACTTTTACGCAAACCAATAAATATACTCTTACGATTTTTTTTTATTAAAAATATGTAGCAGAATACATATTGGCCTGAACTGATGAATAAATTCGATTTTTTTATATTTTATTTTTGGATATGTGTTGTAGCAGAAAGCAAAAAATATTGTTTTTTTTTTTCAAAATTGTCAGTCTTTTATTGTTTATAGAACAAAAAAAAAATGCAGAGGTGATTAAATACCACCAAAAGAAAGCTCCATTTGTGGGAAAAAAAGAACATCAAAATTTGTTTGGGTACAACATCGCACGACGGCGCAATTGTCAGTTAAAGCGACGCAGTGCCATATTGCAAAAAATAGCCTGGTCATTAAGGGGGTAAATCCTTACGGGACACATTAAGGGATTAGCTAATAAAGAAAAATCCTATCGAGGAAGAGATGGAAAATGGTAAGACTGTCCTGTTTAGGGCTCATATTACCTTGTAGCCACTCATTCCAAACAGATTACTGTTCACTGACAGATTCATTTAGTCAAAACCGTTTGCCATTCGCTTATAGGTTCTTACAGGTCCCCAGATTCGGTGAAGAATACAGGCCAAAGACTTAAAATGTGATCAACAACTTTTTCTTGGCCATAAATCAACAGCAGGAGTGGGAAAACAATGGGTTGTGAGATGCTGGTGACTTTTAGCCTATTCATTCTATTGCTACTGTAGCTGGTTCCATCCAGTAACTCCCAATTGGTGACAATCACCAGTCCTGCAGCCTTAGGGAGTGCCTCGATGGCACTACCTAAACCTGAGTGTGCTACCTAGGGATAGACCGAACTTTTGGCTCACAGTATGAAACTGTGCTATTTTGCTTCAATTGTCAGTGTAGAATATTAGTTTAGTGTCAGTCTAGGGATAGTGTGAGTGTAGTGGAGGACCATCATTCAGCTTTGCACAGTGTGCAGCTAGAGTAGGGACAGCCCAGATAGTTTCACTGTAGTGTAGTGAGACCGTGTCATTCATACATACATCAGTGTAGAGTAGGGACAGCTCAGATAGTTTCAGTGTAGTGTAGTGAGACCGTGTCAGTAGTCTTTACATTAGTGTATAGCTAGAGTAGGGACAATTCAGATAGCGTCAGTGTAGTGACGGTTGAATATCATTTATTTGATTGTGTTACTGCCAGTTTAGCGCCATTTACTTCTGTGTGCGTTACTGCCAGTATAACGCCATTTACTTCTGTGTGCCTTCTGCCAGTTTAACACCATATAGTTCTGTGTGAGTTACTGCCAGTTTAACGCCATATCGTTTTGTGTGCGTTACTGCCAGTTTAACGCCATATAGTTCTGTGTGCGTTACTGCCAGTTTAACGCCATATAGTTTTGCGTGCGTTACTGCCAGTTTAACACCATATAGTTCTGTGTGCGTTACTTCCAGTTTAATGCCATTTACTTCTGTGTGTGTTACTGCCAGTTTAACGCCATTTAGTTTTGCATGCGTTATTGCCAGTTTAACGCCATATAGTTTTGTGTGCATTACTGCCAGTTTAACGCCATATAGTTTTGTGTATGTTACTGCCAGTTTAACGCCATATAGTTTTGTGTGTGTTACTGCCAGTTTAACGCCATATAGTTCTGTGTACGTTACTGCCAGTTTAACGCCATATCGTTTTGTGTGCGCTACTGACAGTTTAATGCCATATAGTTTTGCGTGCGTTACTGCCAGTTTAACGTCAAATTGTTCTGTGTGCATTACTGGCAGTTTAACGCCATATAGTTCTGTGTGCTTTACAGCCAGTTTGACGCCATATACTTTTGTGTGCATTACTGCCAGTTTAACACCATATAGTTTTGCGTGTATTACTGCCAGTTTAACGCCATATAGTTTTGCGTGCACTACTGTTCAGGTAGCGTCAGTGTAGTGACGGTTGAACACCATCTATTTGATTGCGTTACTGCCAGTTTAACGCCATTTACTTATGTGTACACAAAAGGGGCACAAATCTATCTCTCCTCCTGCTCCTCCTTACCCACTTCAGTCTGCCCCTGTAATACTGAGTCATTACCTTTCAGCAGCCTCCACTAACAGGGATGATGGTATAGCACCGGGTGCCTCAGGTCCTAGCAGCACATCTGCCAGCAGCAGAAAAAAAAATACAGTTCCCTGCCACCCACATGCCCAGCGTCTGAATGCAAGCTTGTCAAAGTCTCTCCAACTTCTGCCTTTCAGCCTGGTGGATTCTGCCCCCTTCCATGAATTCGCTCAATGTGCTGTACAACAATGGCAGGTTCCCAGTCGCTACTACTTTTCACATAAGGCCGATCAATCTCTCTACCATCACGTGGAAGGGAATGTTCTGGCATCGTTGGGCAAGGCAGTCAACCATAAAGTCCACCTTACTGCTGACACGTGGTCCAGCAAGCATGGGCAGGGATGATATATTTCGTTCACAGCACACTGGGTAACGCTGCTTGCAACTCGAAAGGATGCAGGACAGGGCTCGGTGCTGCAGATTGTTGTGCCCCCACGTCTCCATACAGCTGGTGGTGATGATGCCAGACCTGTGAGCTCTACCCCTCCTCCTCCTCCTCCCCTGCTGAAAAGAAAATAGTAGGTATTCTGGACTACCACACTTCTATGGGTACACCAACAGGGCCCTCAGATTCCTGGAGACAACGAATGAAACGAGAAGCAGGTTGTGCATTTGTAAAATGTCTGCCTTTATTGGGTGTGTATACAGCTTATATTTGGTTCAGCTTACCAATTAAAAGAGGGGGGGGAGTGGTTAGTAAATGATATATTGGTATAAATGATATGGTTATACACGTCTGTGACCCTTAAAATACATTGATCATGAGGTTACAAGAGTGAACAGACCATCTGGTTATGAGTCATAAGTCATGCATCTGTCCCATGGCCTACAAAACAGGGAACAGGAACAGACAAACCAACCCACAATTAAATTCTTCCAGATGAAATGATTGAACACCCTCAAAGCTAGGCAGCACTGCTGTGCTCTCTTCCTGGTCATTTAAAGTCCACCTGAGCATGGACTCAAGTGGACCACAAGACCCGGACTGGAACCAAGCCTGCCACAGAGGCTGAAAAAATCCGGGCTGGATTCCAGTTCAGTCTCTTACAATAGAACAAATGCGAGGTGAGATATACCGATTATCGATGACCTCACCTCGCATACCGTCACATATCCTCCCCCTCTGCTCAAGCCCCCGCAGCTGAGCAATTGTCCTAAACATACAGTGCATGCGGAAGAGGGCATCTGCATTGTTTTGGCGCTTGCCCGGCCTATGCTCTACTGTAAATTTAAAGGGCTGCAACGCCAGGAACCACCTTGTCACGCGGCCATTTTTCTCTGTTGTCACACATCCACTTTAGGGGAGCATGGTCGGTGACCAGCTTAAATGACCTCCCCAACAAGTAATACTTCAGGGAGTCTAAGGCCCATTTAATGGCGAGACACTCCTTTTTGAAAATGGCATCGTTTTTTCGTGCTTGTTCAGTTTCCGGCTCAGGTATACAACCGGGTGTTCCTCACCATCTCTGTTCTGGGATAGTATAGCCTCTAGTCCCACCTCAGAGGTGTCCGTCTGTACTACAAACTCCTTTGTGAAGTCCGGGGTCACTAACACTGGTAGTACACAAAGGGCCTAGAATGCCTCGTCAGCTTCAGGATTCCATTTAACCATGACCGACCCTCTACCCTTTGTCAGGTCGGTCAGAGGGGCGGTAAAGTTGGGTATAAACTGTTTGTAATACCCCGTAATGCCCAGGAAGGCCTGAACTTGTTTTTTGTTTACCGGTTGGGGCCATTTTTGAATTGCCTCAACCTTATTGGTCCGAGGCTTGATCAGTCCCCAGCCAATAACGTACCCAAGGTATTTGGCCTACTCCAGGCCTATGGCACACTTTTTTGGGTTGGCCATGAGACCTGCTTTCCTAAGGGAATCTACCACCGCTTGTACTTGGGGCAGGTGCGATTCCCAATCTGGGCTGTAGATGACCACATCGTCCAAAAAAGCAGCTGCATACGGGCTCAAAGTTTTGTCCATTATTCGCTGGAATAATGCAGGGGCTTCATGCAGACCAAAAGGCATCCGCTTGTACTGAAACGAGCCCTCAGGAGTGGAAAAAGCAGTCTTCAATTCAGTTAGCGGTATTTGCCAATAGCCTTTCGTTAGGTCTAGGGTTGTTATGTAGCGAGCCTGTCCACAAGTTCGTCAACCCGAGGCATCGGGTATTCATCGAACTTAGACACACTGTTGAGTTTCCTAAAGTCGTTACAAAACCTGATAGTGCCATCAGGTTTTGGGACCAGTAATATGGGGCTCGACCACTCACTGTGGGACTCTTCTATCACGTCCAACTCTAACATATTTTTGATTTCCTTCGTGACTGCCTCTCGCCTGTCTTCTGGGATTTTATATGGCTTTACATTTACGCGAACCCCGGGTTCCGTCACAATGTCATGCTGGATCACGTTGGTCAGTCCGGGTAAGGGGGAGAAAAAGTCTCTATTTTTGTACACAAATGCCCTAACGTCACTTTGTTGTGCCACGGACAGGGATACTGTTATGGGGACGTCGGGTGTCACCAGTACCCGGTCTGTGGGAGGCGGAGATGCGGCCAGTAAAGTCTCTCTGTCCTTCCAGGGCTTTAAGAGATTCACATGATAAATGTGGTGTGATTTCCTTTTCCCTGGCTGGTAGACTTTGTAGTTTACCTCCCCCACCCTTTCAACAATCTCAAAGGGACCCTGCCACTTGGCTAGGAACTTGCTTTCCACCGTGGGCACCAGTACCAACACTCTGTCCCCGGGGCAAAAAGTACGGACTTTGGCACCCCAATCATAGACCCTTCTCTGAGTCTCCTGGGCTTGCTCCATATGTTCTCGTACCAGGGGTAGGAAAGCTGTGATTCGATCCTGCATCAAGGAGACATGCTCTATGTTGCTTCTATATGGGGTAGCCTCTCCTTACCATATTTCTTTGGCAACATCTAGTAGCCCCCTGGGATGTCTACCATACAAGAGCTCAAAGGGGGAATAGCCTGTGGATGCCTGCGGAACCTCACGCATGGCAAACATGAGATAAGGTAGCAAAAAATCCCAGTTTCTCCATTCTTTGTCGACTACCTTTTTCAGCATACTTTTCAAAGTTTTGTTAAATCTTTCGACAAGACCATTTGTTTGGGGGTGGTAGACAGAGGTACGGAGATGGGAGATTTTGTATAGCTTACACAGTTCCTTAGTAACCCTGGACATAAATGGGGTGCCCTAAACGGTTAAGACCTCTTTTGGGATCCCCACTCGACTAAACACCTGGACTAGCTCCATGGTGATAGCTTTAGCCGAGGTGTTACACAAGGGAATGGCCTCAGGATAGCACGTCGCATAGTCCAGGATTACCAAAATATGCTGGTGACCCCGGGCAGACTTCACTACCGGCACCACCAGGTCAATGCCAATTCTCTCAAATGGGACCTCGATTATTGGTAGAGGAACAAGGAGACTGCGAAAATGTGGCGACGGTGCCGGAATTTGGCACTCGGGACACGATTCATGGTACTCCCTGACATCTGCATACAACCCGGGCCAGAAAAATCTCTGGGTGATTCTCTCCTTGGTCTTTTCAATACCGGGATGTCCCCCCATTACATGACCATCCTACGGAAGGGTTTGGGAACCACTAGCTGTTCTACCACCTCCTCTCCCCATTTTACCACCTGATACAGTAAGTGGTTTTTAAGGGCCATGTAGGGGAGAGACACCCCCCAATTAGGATCCACCGGTTCCCCATCCACCATCTTAACGTTTTCTCTGGCTCTAATGAGGGTGGCATCTCTGAGTTGCTTGGTACAGAAATCCTCTCTCCTGACCTCTAAGTCGGGTACCACATTCTGGATTCTCTCATTGTCAGGGTCAGAGATGTTCTCCTGTTCATTACCCCTGGGCTGGGAGCTAGCTTTCAGGTCCTCCGGCTCCCCAGCCATGACAGGGAAAGGAAGAGGATCTCCGGCTTCCTTGATCCCACCAACAGCATCCCCTTCCTTTTGGCAAAAAGGGTCGGGTGAGTGTTCCCGTGTTTCCCCAGCAGGGGAAGCTCTAGCTACCAGCCTCCCTTTTCTCTCCCATAAATTCCAAAAATGGGGAAAATCTCTCCCCACTAAAGCTTCATGAAGCAGCGAAGGTACCACCCCCACTGAATGTGTCACACTGCCCCAGGGGGTATTAATCTAAACCACCACTGTCTAGTAGTCCCGAGTGTCCCCATGGATGCAAATTACCCCAATAGTACTGGGGTGTAGTTTTGTGGAGTTTACACAATCACCCCTGACTAGGGTCACCACACTACTGGAGTCTAGCAGGGCTGTGAGTGGCTTCCCATCCACTGAAATAACACACATTTGTTTTTCAATGCGAGTCTGACATGATGCAGTACATGCAACCTGTGCAAACAGAGACATGCGTCTTTTCATATAAGCATAATCGCATTGCATAGGTTCATCATTTATAGGACAGTTTGCAGCAATATGCCCTAATGCATGGCAACGAAAACAATGTATATGCTCTACCCTCAGTCCTCTTAACGGTCCCAAAGACCTTTCTGGCTTCTTTGGCCAGTCTCCAGGTCTAGGACCCACAGTTGCATCAGCTGTAACAACAGTCTTATCTAACTTCCCCATGCTCTTGAACCCCGGAACAGTCTTACCAGAACGACTGGCAATCTTGTACCCCTAGACACACCGAAGTGGGGCGTAGATGGGCGTAGACGGGTACACCAAGTCCTCAGTAGCAATGTACCTCTCTACTAGGTCCACCAACTGGGTTGCAGTTTTGGGGACCCCCTGTCCGGCCCACTTCCTCAGAGCAGCAGAGAGCGCACGCAGGTACCGGTCCATCACCACACGCTCCATGATCTGAGGGTCTGTCAAGGTCTCCAGCTGCAACCACTTCCTGGTGAGGTGGACCAGGTCGAACATTTGAGAACGGGCTTGCTGGTTGCTGGAGTAGGTTCACTGATGCACGCGCTGGGCCCAGACTGCCATAGTGACACCCAAGCGTGCTAGTATCTCTGACTTCAGAATCTCAAATTCCTGGGCCTTATCCGGCTCCAGATCAAAATAGGCCTTTTGAGGTTCTCCTGTTAGAAATGGGGCCAACAGACCCACCCACTGTTCTTTTGGCCATCCTTCACGGACAGCAATGCTCTCAAAAGTTGCAAGGTATGCCTCAACATCATCGGCAGGTGTCGTTTTCTGTAGGTGGTAGGAGGCACGTACCATCTTTGGTTCCATTGGCACAGGAGGTGGGGACCCCTTTTTCAATTCCACTAGAGCCTCTGTGAACTGCCGGTTCATCTCCTGCTGGGCCGCCTGTTGTGCTGCAGCGACCACCTGTTGTGCTGCAGTGGCCGCCTGTTGTGCTGCAGCGGCCTCTGCGACTTGGCGGTTGGTTTCCCACTGAGCTGCATTGGCCTATAGCAGGGCCTTTATCATTTCCTCCATCTTCAGAAATTGCCCGCTGAATCCACCACGTGTGGGGAGATTAGCTCGTGGGGATCACCTTTTCTTGAAATGAAGGTCAGCGTACATGCAGTTTCTTTAAAATCTGGCGGGTTGCCAGCTTTATTTACAGGTGGTTTGCAAAGTCATAAAAATAAACAAAACAGTAAAACAAATCTTTGCCGTCCGGCGCTAAACTAAACAGGACACTGCTCTCTATACGGTGTGGGGCTGGTCCCCGTCACCCACAAAACATGAGGTAAAGCAAACCTTCATTTTCAATCCAAACAAACAGGGCTCCCCTCTCTCAGATTCCCTTCTGAGTCTCAGGCCAGAGCACTGCTGTGCTCTCTTCCCGGTCATTTAAAGTTTACCTGAGCATGGACTCAAGTGGACCACAAGACCCAGCCCGGAACCAAGCCTGCCACAGAGGCTGGAAAAATCCAGCTCGAATTCCGGTTCAGTCTCTGACAATAGAACAAATGTGAGGTGAGATATACCGATTATCAATGACCTCACCTCGCATACCGTCACAAGGGTTACAGTGGGAAGGCGCTACCGACACCCAAAGACCAATTTTTATGCCCATGTTACTTCTATCCAAAGTCAAAATGACACCAGAATGTATCCAAAAAATCTCTAATCTTGTTCCCAGTGCACTACATTGTGGCCTCATCATACACACTGTCTCCCCAGCTGCAACTGAGCAAAATATAGGCAGCTTACAGGGAAAATGTAATTTTTTTTGGATTTATAAATGCAATTATTGCTGAAGAAGATTCTAGACATGGTACAGATCTGCCACTTTACAGGTAGACTAAGGGGACCTCTCAGGCTATATTGGAAGGAATATTTCATTTTTATGCTTTCACTTTAAAAAAAAAAAAAAAAATCACTGCTCATTTAAAAATGAAGTTTTTCACAAACTTTGTTTTTATTGATACATGTCCCCCAGGGCAGGACCTGGACCCCTATAACCATTGTATGCCCAATTACTTGCATATAAGCCTTCAAAATGGGCACTTTTGATTTTTGACATTCAGGTCCCATTGGCTTTAATGGGGTTCGTTATTCGGGTCCGAACTTTCACGGTGTTCGAAAGTTCTGGTGCGAACCGAACAGGGGTCCATTTGGCCCATCCCCAGTGCTAACCAAGTTATAGATCCACACTATATATCTCTTATCTTTACAGTAGTGGTAGCAGAGAGCTGACCCACAGACAGCTAGGATCATTTCAGAAAAGCAGTTATGTTGCTAGCAACAGTTCCCAAAAGATATACATGTCCTATCCTGTGAAGCTGCTGTGTCTCCTTCTTAATGGGCTCTGATTAGCTGCAAAGTAAGCAACACTACAAGTCTTTACAAGACATAGCAGCATGGTGAAAATAAGATCACCCACTTGAAATACTAAATGTTTATTTATGTTTAGTTATGACTTAGTTTGCATGCTTTGCAGAGGCATGGTTACTATGTTCTTAATATATGGTACATAAGTTGAACTTCTTGCAGACTGAGCTAGCACAGAGGCCATGGCCTAAGGTGGCAGAGTTGCCTAGGGTGGAACAAAGTCACCTGCACATCACGTTTCTAATTGATAGCAATACATTTCCAAGTACCGTATATAAAAAAAGTTCCAGACTGCCACCCTACCTGCATATTTTTGCATTTCTGTACTGCTTACTGGATCCGTACACCTAAAACTGATGTTCTAATACAACAAATGGGTAAACTTATTTCAGCCTTTCTGTAGCAAGCCTCAGCATGCGCTTATGATAACTAACCTTTTAAATCTCTTACTAAAGCTAGCTAGTTGACATGAGCAAAGGTTAATGGCGGCCAAAGACAGTTGGCCTAGGAGAAGAGAAATATAAATCCAATACTTTGTGCAAACATGTTAAAATGAAGATTGTGCATTTCAAAATGTTTACTTATAACCTGCATCTGTTGAGATACAGACTTAAATCAGACCCAATGTAACACTCCACCTCACCCACACACATTGCTTACCCTATTTGATCCATGCAGCATAAATGTTAGAGAGGAAGCAGAGAGTAAAACTGGAAATGGTACTCCAGCTACTGTAGGTGATTGTGTTGCTAAACCCCCAAAGAAGTACAAGAAGTTCAAAAAATCCATCTATAACAGAAATATTCATTTTAGTGATCCACTAATTGCAAATCTAAATCCTAATGACTTAAAAATATTTTTGACCCTCCGTGCCAAAACTGTGAAAGAATAAAATAAAACATGATGGTGAAAAAATACTAGTGAATGATAAAGCTGCCACCCTGTTGTGTAAACTTACACTTGGTAACAATAAAGATATTAAGTGGAGTAAATTAAAGAAAATAAATGATATATTTATGGACACTATTCTTTAGATTTTGGTTATTTAAGTGATATCAGAACTTGTGTTATATATTTTTTTTCATCTTTTAAATGCTTTTATTGTATAATTTTTTAATTTCCTTTTAGGATTATATTTGATATTCATGTTTAGGGCACATTCATTACAATCAGAACACCAGTGCCCCCTTAATATCTTTATTGTTAAATTCTAATGAGGTGTATTTTACTTTTATCAGAAAGTAATGTAAATTTATTTTCATAATAAACGATTCTACTTTGCTCCCTGCATGAAACCCATTTAAGCATACACAATTACAGGAATGGGGACAATACTGTGCTCATTAGTGTAACTGTTCATATGCACTGTTATCAGGTCAATTCTAATGCTTATGGTCGCAATGAAAAGAATGAGAGCTAAGCACATGAACACCCACCTGGTGATCACTGTTTTTTTAACAGTTATTTCCTAAAAAGGCCAGGAATTCCTTAATACTGCTTTGTCACAAAAATCTGTCTTCCTCTGCCTCACTGGGTTGGCCTTAGATAACTCAAAACACAACTCAAATAAAATTCCCATTTTAATGCCTTGCTTGTGAATATTGGACTGTACAGCTAAAGGGCTTACCTTTTTGTAGAAGAAGCCATAGCATGTCTGGAGCAGAGACGTACAGGCTCAGAGCGCACCTATGGCAGTAACAGGTGGGAAATCAATAAACTCACCTGGAACCAACTAGCAGGCATCATGGGAATTGGCCATTCGGAAACTGACAGAAGGGATGGCTTAGCTCCAGAGAGAGCTATCTGCATTGAAGCACAGACAGGAGTACTCCTTTAATGGGGCAGGGTGGTAGTGTCCCTTTGTTGAGAAGGTGAACACCACCTTGGGCACAGCGAAGATGAGCAAGGTCACTATATCTCTGCTGGTGCTGTTAAATTGGGCCATCTCTATTGAGACTGCATGAATTATATACGGTGAAAACTGTTAAACAACCAAATCTTCTGTTCTCGGATATGTAGTCATTCCACCTTGCTCTCCACAGCTTAACTCCTAGCAGTAGGGCAGCAAGGTGGAACAACTACCCATCCAAGAATCAAAGCTGTGGCTGACTAAGCCAAAGTGATAGAAATCCCTGATTTGACTGGAGTAAGGCCTAAGAGTAGGCCTCAGGTGAACCTCATCCTAATACTGAAAGCTTATAAATCGGCAAAGACAGTGAATCCTCAACCATCCGGTTGCCCACCTCTCAAAGACAATACAGTTACAGCGGTGGCCCAATCCTTCAGAAACATCAAAGCTACTACCATAAACCCTCAAACTGCTGAGTGAGTGGCCCCAACTCATCCTGAAGGATTGTATACTATACTGCAGAATAATTTTCCCCCATGGCACAAAAGGATCTGACAGGTCTTACAAGTGCCAGGGTCCACTCTGTGGCAGAGAGAATCCATGTGAAATCCACAAAACCCTAACCTGGTTTAGGAGACAAGTCATGTGTATGGTTCTGTTCCAGCTGGTTAAACAAGTTAGTCATACTCTGTGGTCTGTTCAGTTTCAAGAGTGCTGAAGGCCAACTTCCACGTATGACTTGGCACACATCTACCCCACTGGCAGTGCCTATTTATTTATATTTACCTTGTTCAGGTGCAGGTGCAGGTCACATTTCCCTACAACTTTCAGAGCTCCTGGACACTTCCAGGAAAGGCAAGTTTATCTTCTTTCCTCCTTCAATAGCTCACAGATGCCACACCTGATGAGGCAGAGGTAGCTGGGCAAGTGTAGGACCAGTGCACAGATTTTTGTCTACACAGACAAAGGTGCATTTTCATGCAGGAGTATGTAATGCACAGAATGCAGAGGGCAGGAGAGTGTAATGCACAGAATGCAGAGAGCAGGAGAGTGTAATGCACAGAATGCAGAGAGCAGGAGAGTGTAATGCACAGAATGCAGGTGATAAGAATGTAATTCACATAATGCAAGGGACCCTTTCAGCAAAAATCCCCACTCCCTCCCCTCCAAAAAATAAATAAATCCAGCACTAATTTGCATGCTACTACCCCAAAGCACAAATCCTCCCTCCCAACACAAATCATCTCCCCCTTCCTTCCCCAATCCCCCTTACCAGCACACCACATCCCCAAGATTCTTTCTCCCAGCAAAATCCCCCCCCCAGCACAAGTCCCCCCCCAGATCCCTCTTCCAGCACAGATCTTCCTAGTGTAAATCTTTTCTCCACTTCTAGCACAAATCCTCTCCCCTAAATCCCTCTCCCAAGCACATATCTTCTCACACCCCCTAAATACCCCCTCCTAACACAAATCCTCATCCCAGCACAAATACCCGAACCAGAAATCCACCCCTCACAATTTGAGAACATGGCTCCGCCCACATGCCCACCTCATTCTTTCACAGAGTTCTGTGAATGAACAAACTACAAGTACTGACAACCTTTGCGGCTGATGGCTTGTAGTTCTCAATGAATTACTAGGGTGCTGATGAGCACTCTAGGTAATTAATTGACACTTCCTGTCATTTAGTAACAATATGGGCAGTCAGCTACACAGCTGATCGCATGTCTAGTGACACTAATACAGTTATCAGCAATAGTACTTTGCACTGACACTGTACTAATGACACTGGCTGGGAAGGGGATAACAACATCTAGGGGCAATCAAGGGGCTAACCATGTGCCTAACAATGTATAATGTGTGCAACCACTTGACAACCATGCCTATTCTGACACTTTTTGTTTCTGTTTTCATCATAGGTCTGCACAGCCTATTGCATTAGGGTGTGCACCCCAATGTTCACATATGAGTGTATGTGTATATATTGATGGCGTCAGTAGAGTGGTGGACAGAGTCAGTAGGGCAGAGATTGGTGTCCGTAGGGCAGTGGATGGTGTCAATAGTTTTTTTTTTTTTTTTAATTATTTTATTTATTTATTTATTTTTACAATTTTTTTTTTTTTATTTTTTTTTATTGTTTGTTTTTTTCTGTTTTTTTAGCCCTGTTAGGGGCTTTTGGTGAAATATCAGGGGTCACACTTGGCACACCCTGTGCACACGCCTATAGTTTTCATGCAAAACTCAGTATTTATTTTTTTTGCTAGAAAGTTACCTAGAACCCCCAAACATTATATATACTATATATATATATATATATATATATATATATATATATATATATATATATATATATATATATATATATATTTTAAGCAGAGGCCACAGAGAATAAAATGTTGGTCGTTGCAATTTTTTATGTCACACGGTATGTGCGCATCTGTTTTTCAAACACAATTTTTTAGGAAAAAAATAAATTTTAATAAACTTTTTGCAAAAAGCACAATATATAACAATTTTTTGGGCAAAATATAATAGATGAGCAGAGTAAATAGATACCCAACATGTCATCCTTTAAAATTGTGCGCGCTTGTGTAATGGCCACAAACTACGATACTTCAAAATTTCCATAGACAACGCTTTAAAATTTTTTACAGGTTACCAGTTTAGCATTACAAAGGAGGTCTAGCACTAGAATTATAGCTCTCGCTATAACATTTGCAGCGATACCTCACATGTGTGGTGCGAACACCGTTTACATATATTTGCTTGCGAGACCTACGTCCGCGTTATGGGGCCACAAACATTTTTTATTACTTTTTTAACTTTTTTACTATCCCTCTCTTTTCTTTTTTTTAATCACTTACTCCTATATGGTAGAAAAACTGCGCTTGTTGCTCAGCTTTAAACAAAAATCAAAATGAAAAACTCCCACAGCTGCCCTCACAAACACATAATACCAGTGCTAAACCAAAATAAAAAGGAAAACAAATGTTGCGCTGTGCTGCTAAATTAAATGTGATCTAAGGAGTTGAGAATGGCCTATTGGTTGAAATGCATTGGGGGTGAAGCTTGTGTGGACATCATTACACCAGCTGGAGCTAGCAGTGGTGGTGGTTGTGTTTACATGCAATTTATTCTCGCACCTATGTAAGTAGGAGCACAAATACTTATTACAGTAAATCTGCGGGTTGCACTATGAAATGCTTGCTTATCTCTTACATTGTCGGAGAGGAGGTGCAAACAGTGAATCCCTGATGATGTACCTTGGAGTTCCTGAAGTGCCATTGAACAACCTGTTGCTGTGATATCCCCATGGTTCCTAGGCTGGATGGATGATTACTGATAACATGCTGATATCAGACCACCTATAATTTGGGGTCTTATCAGTTGGTAAGAGGCTGCAATTGGTGGTGATGTTGAATTCACAAGGCTGCTTGCAGTCATTTACAAGTGGAAACATATGATAAGATTTGCAATGGTGGTGGAACCTTCCTACACTTAACTACATGTTTCATTTGGACATTTGCATATAGGTGGTGGCAGGGCTTTTTGTTCAGCGGGAACGCGGGGGGAACTTGGTTCCCACGCCTCCAGCACTGAATGTATGTAATAGCATGGGGTGTGGGGTGTGCTGGAGGGTATATTGATCTTGGCTGCTGGGGGATCTATTGTCACTGGTGGGGATCTGATTTTGTGTGAGGGTCTATTGTTGCTGATGGGGAATCTATTGTTGCTGGGGGGGGGTCTTATTTTGCTGGAAGGGATCTACTGTTGAGGGAAAGGTCTATTTGTACTGGCTGCTGGAGGATCTATTGATGCTGGCTGCTGGGAGATCTGTTGTTGTTGCTGGGGGGGGTCTAATGTTGCTTGGGTGGATATTTTGTTACTGGGTGTGATATTTTGTTGTGGGTGGTTCACTGTTGCTGCAGGGAATCGATTGTTGTTGGGGTGGAGACCATCGTTGCTGGGGGAGTCTATTGTTGTGTGTTGTTCTATCAGATACCCGCTACCCATCAGAAAGCCGCTACCCAGCCCACTGCGCATGCTCAATGCGCAGCCGAAGTGACGTTGCCGTCGCGGCCATCTTGGTACACCCGCGCTCGTGCACAGTAAGCCTGGATTTAGAAGTCGGCAAGTGGACCCCCTTATACACCCACAGGAGTCTTGCTTTTCACAGTTATTTTTAAGAGTAAACTCAGCTTATATAGTTAAATGCAGTATTTAGAAGTCCGTAATACTGTTTTGATGTTTAATTTTAAAAGCATTTGACACAGTTCATAAACGCTTACTGTATAAAATAAGGTCCGTTGGCATGGACCATAGGGTGAGTACATGGATTGAAAACTGGCTACAAGGGCAAGTTTAGAGGGTGGTGATAAATGGGGAGTACTCAGAATGGTCAGGGGTGGGTAGTGGGGTCCCCTAGGGTTCTGTCCTGGGACCAATCCTATTTATTTTGTTCATAAACGACCTGAAGGATGGGGTAAACAGTTCAATCTCTGTATTTGCGGATGGTACTAAGCTAAGCAGGGCAATGACTTCTCCGCAGGATGTGGAAACCTTGCAAAAAGATCTGAACAAATTAATGGGGTGGGCAACTACATGGCAAATGAGGTTTAATGTAGAAAAATATAAAATAATGCATTTGGGTGGCAAAAATATGAATGCAATCTATACATTGGGGGAGAAAATCTTTCAGGACGCCGGATACATGGATTCCTATGGCGGGGGTGGGAGGGGGTGATACATTTTGAAGCACCTAATTAGAGCCTGAGGCTCTAATAGGCTTCAAAATAGGGTGGGCTTGGGGCGCAGAGAGTTTGTCCTGATCCCACCCAATTGTGTGACGATAGCGAATGAATTTTCGCTATTTTCACACTAACCTTACTTCCCGACAATCAGGAGGCAGGACGTCAAACCTGCTTCCTGATTGGCCAAAGCACCAGGCCACCCTATTGGATGCCTGTCACTTAGGAAGAGGAGCGAGGAGACTCACGCTGGAGCGGAGGTGCCGCCGCTCTGAGAGGCAAGTCCCCTCGGCTTTGGCATCCCCCCCTCGGGTGCCAGAGCCGCAATCCGCACACGCGGGGGGGTGCAGCCAGTGCCGCAAACTCCACAAATGGGGGGTGTTGGTGGGCACAGTGGCTGCATTTGATGGGCACAGGTGGTGGCATTGGATGGGCACAAGTGGCTGCATTTGATGGGCTAGTGGCTGCATTTTATGGACACCAGTGGCTGCATTTGATGGGCACAGGTGGCTGCATTTGATGGGCACAAGTTGCAGCATTTGATGGGCACAGGTGGCTGCATTTGATGGGCACAGGTGGCTGCATATGATGGGCACAATGGGCACAAGTGGCTGCATTTGATGGGCACAGTGAGGCTGCAATTGATGGGGGGTTTTCAGTATTTTTTTCAGTTTGTTTGCGCCCCCCAAAAAAATTTGAGCACCAGCCACCACTGGTCTGGAGGATATTAGTTATGAGGAAAGATTGCGAGCACTGAACTTATTCTCTCTGGAGAAGAGACGCTTGAGAGGGGATATGATTTCAACTTATAAATACCGTACTGGTGACCCCACAATAGGGGTAAAACCTTTTCGCGGAAGGGAGTTTACCAAGACTCATGGCCACTCATTAAAATTAGAAGAAAAGAGGTTTAACCTTTAACTACGTAGAGGGTTCTTTACAGTAAGAGTGGCAAGGATGTGGAATTCCCTTCCACAGGTGGTGGTATCAGCGGGGAGCATCAATAGTTTAAAAAAACTATTAGATAAGCACCTGAACGACCGCAACATACAGGGAAATACAATGCAATACTGACATATAATCACACAGATAGGTTGGACTTGATGTACCTACTATGTAACTACCGTATTTATCGGCGTATAACACGCACAGGCGTATAACACGCACATTCATTTTAAGAGGGAAGTTTCAGGAAAAAAACTTACATTTTAAATAAGGAACTTGGAAGCAAAATAAGGGTCAGTGCCCATCTGCAGCCTCACCATTGCCTTCAATGCAGCCTCATCAATGGCCAACTGCAGCCTCACAAGTGCCATCAATGCAGCCTCATCAGTCCACATCAATGCAGCCTCACCATTGCCATCAATGCAGCAGCCTCACCACTGCCTTCAATGCAGCAGCCTCACCACTGCCTTCAATGCAGTAGCCTCACCATTGCCATCAGTGCAGCAGCCTCACCATTGCCATCAGTGCAGTCTGATTGATGCCCATCTGCAGCCTAGAGGGGACAGGGAGGGGGGTGGGACAAGCGCCGACAGATTACATACAGTGAGAATCTCCTTTGATAGACAGAATAGTGATCCAATGGTGGCCCAAGAGATGGGACTTCCTATTATAGAGGCCGCCAAGTAAACAGGAGATTCTCACTGTACGTAATCTGACGGCGCTCGTCCCCCCCTGTCCCCTCTGAGGCAGCTAAAATTGAAGTATTGGCGTATAACACGCACATGCTATTTGCACCCGATTTTCAAGGTGAAAAAGTGAGTGTTATACGCCAATAAATACAGTATGTAATAACATACGCAGGATAGGTAGCATCACAGATAAGTCATGGATGCAAATCCTGGAAAAGTGTTGGCCTTACATATGTGTACATAAATCAATATCTATTTTACCATATTCTTCTCTTGTGGACCTAGGCATTGCTCTTCTTTCAGTGCACTGCATCGCTTTAACTGACAATTGCGTGGTCATGCAACGCTGTACCCAAACAAAATTTATGTCCTTTTTTCCCACAAATAGAGCTTTCTTTTGGTGGTATTTGATAACCTCTAAAATAACAATTTTGAAAAAAAAAACAATATTTTTTACATTTTGCTATAATAAATATCCCATTAAAAATGTATTCTTCTACATATTTTTGGTAAAAAAAAAACACAATAAGCGTATATTGATTGGTTTGTGCAAAAGTTATATCGTCTACAAAATAGGGGATACATTTATGTCATTTTTATTATTATTATTATTTTTTACTAGTAATGGCAGTGATCAGTGATTTTTAGCAGGACTGCGACATTGCAGTGGACATATCGGACACTTTTGACACTTTTTTGGGACCAGTGACATTTATACAGAGATCCGAGCTAAAAAGAGCCACTGATTACTGTATAAATGTCACTGGCAGGGAAGGGGTTAACACTAGGGGGCGATCAAGGGGTTAAGTGTTCCCTAGGGAGGTGTTTCTAACTGTGGGGGCAGTGTAGTGACTAGAGGAGGAGACAGATCGCTGTTCCTAATCACTAGGAAAAGACAATCTGTCTATCCTCCCCTGACAGAACAGGGATCTGTCTGTTTACATTGACAGATCCCCATTCTGTCTCTCTCAGGAGCGATTGCGGCTGAACATTGCAGTCGCTGGCTATGCGCATCGGCTCCAGTGTCGCGCCATGGGGTCACGCACGCCCCTTAGTAGTCTTAAAGCGGCTGACGTACCATAAAAGTGATTCGCCCAGGAGAGCCAACCTGCCGCAGTACAACTGCGGCGGCTGGTCTTTAAGTGGTTAATGAAACTGGTTTCCCTCTCTTCTCAGCTGGTCTGCCGCCTTTATCTCTCACACCCCTACTTGGTTGAATGTACACCAGATTAGAGTGACACTGTCCCGTGTATTAGGAATAGATTGAGGAAGGTAATACAGAACTATAACAACAATTTTATAATGTCTGTTTCTATACAGAATACTACTATACCAAAATTGCAAGCAGAGAATAATGCTAATGGATAACTGGGCCCAGGTTTCACCACACACCCCCTTCCAGCATAAACAGTAACAGAGTCATTGAGGGAGTTATAAAGGCAGCCTAAGGAAGAATGTTATAAACCCCCGGAGGTTTTGAAATATTTGAAAATAAACTAAAATGCATTTAAGGATACAAACGGCCTGCCAAAAAACGTAAATACCTACTGTTATGTATGTTAAGTAAACAAGTGTGTAGCATGGACTTTAAAAGGCACATACATAAAGATTGTGGTAATGATGAATATGTACTTTTTGTTATTACATATAGATAAAGCATGTAAACATGCCATATGTTGATGAAAGAATTTACAATTCAATTAAAGTAAAACCTTGGTTTGGGAGTAACTTGGTTTGGGAGCATTTTGCAAGACAAGCCAAATTTTTAAATAAATTTTGACTTGATATACAAGCGATGTCTTGATATACAAGTACCGTCATGTCACAACAGAGTATAAAAGAGAAGAGAGGCACAACATTTAGCAACTAGAAATGGTTGATGATTAAAACATGCACATCTAAGTATGCAGGCATCCGGGGTAAAGCTGTCCACCTCCATTGACATCATCCCTTCCATGCTGCGCTACATGAGCGCTTCAAGCCTCGCTTTAAGATCATTCTACTGCAGGGTAGTCTTCCTGGTCACGATTGCAGACTAACAGCAATGAGAGCTGGCGGTGTGGAGGATGGTCTATGTGGACAGCTTTACCCCAGCTGCTTGCATACTTAGATGTGCCTTTTTTAATCATCAACCATGTGAGTTGCTAAATGTTGTACCTTCATTAAATGTAACAATCTTGCTACACTTAGAGATGCCTCTCTTCTCTTTTATACACTGTAGCTCCTGATGGATTTTGCTTCTAATCCCCTCGTGGGGTCTGCCATTTGTGGATGGACATTTTATGGTTACACAACCTGGTCACATTGCTATAATCTTTTTATATGGACTATAGACTGAAGGACTTATGAATAAATGGTTGTGGAACGAATCATTTGAGTTTCCATTATTTCTTATGGGGAAATTTGCTATGATATACCAGTGCTTTGGATTACAATCATGCTTCCAGAACGAATTATGCTCGCAATCCAAGGTTTTACTGTATACAAAAATTCTTATCAGATGATGATAAGGTTCACATGAAAACTCTACATGTTTCAACCACTTCAGGAGTTTATGTGACCAGTATTATAATCAATCCCTTAAATGCAATCTGTAAGAATTATAATGAAAGTGTTATTCAATTAAAAAAAAATTAAATAACAAACAACTCATACTTACCTACTCTGTGCAATGGTTTTGCATAGAACAGCCAGAACCTCCTCTTCTGGGGTCCGCTGCCAGTGCTCCTGTCTCCTCCTCTTCTCAGTGAGCCCAGCGAGCCACTTCTTATGGGTGTCCCCCTGTGGGCTCGCTCCAAAGCCACGTTGCCTGCGTTCTTAGGACACAGAGAGTGTGTCGCCCCCTGCTCCCTTGTCACAGGATTTGACTGAACACAGCAGGAGCCAATTGCACCCGCTCCTGTGTGAGAAGAGGAAGAGAAGTGAGAGAAGACTGCAGCAGCGACCACACTGGATCACTGACAGGCTCAGTTACAGCGGCGTTCCAGTCATTTTTAAGTTTATTAAAAGTCAGCAGGTACAAAAAGTCAGCAGCTACATAAAGTGTAGCTGCTGACTTTTAATAAACAGACACTCACCTGTCCCACAGTCCAGCGATGCGGCTTTTGGGTGGAACTCCGCTTTAAGTGTTTGGGGGAGGAGGGGGGGGGGATTAATGGGGTGTTTATCTGCATTTATTTAAAGTAAAAAACACCCAAGCCTTTAAAACTGCTTTAAGGGTAAAATGAAATGGAAGTTTTATTGTCAAATCTTTTATTAAACTTTAGGCACGTTGTATACTTCAATGTTCAGCCAACTGATTTTCTTCAAGGAAATTGTCATTTATATGATTTATTATCTGTCGAGTAGGTATACATTTAATCTTTCTGCTGTGATTTCAAGAATACATGATTTCTTCTGTCAAAGTCAATACTTTTTAATGTGTCTCGGGAACATATTCATTTTTCTTGGACAGTCACAGGTCGAGCTACAGTGAAACATGCTGCATGGACCATGACGGGAAAAATTATCCATTAACAATGATCACTTCATAACGGTAACAGTCAAAGCTGAGTTGTTCCCTGGAATATTCCAGTCCACGTTACTCATAACCATGCAGAATGACCTCTTTCCATGAAAGAAATATTGTATTCTACAAAATAATATCTTGAGGCAACTTTTAAATGTTTATAAAGCCAGACTTGTATTGAATCGGGGGCTTCTGATGATAATAGGGATCAAACATAAAACCCTTAATGCTGTATTCCAAAATATCATAAATATGGGCACAATGAAAAAGTAACTTCATTTGATCACTGAATAACCTTTTTTGATGACATTGATGGAACACAAATATAAATATACAATATAGTAGATTAAAACAAAATACATAACTCTTCTTTAATGGTAAAATGTGTATGCGGTGAACCAAAGAACAATGCAAACACTGTAGCAAGGGTTCATATAGATGGATGTTCATGTGAAATGCTACACTTTCCATTCTGTGCTTTGCCTTTAGTTAAAGCGCACCTCATTAGGATTTGCTGCATCCAAAGAAACATTGTGATGCAAAGCAGGTCAAACACAGTTTCTAAACTGCCATATGCACTGGTTCATTAAAGCCAATTGGATTTTTCTGACCTGTGATTAATGTTACATAGTTACATAGTAGGTGAAGTTGAAAAAAGACACAAGTCCGTCAAGTCCAACTATACTCTCTGTATATACACCAGCCTCTCTGTATAGTATATACACCAGCCTCTCTGTACAGCATATACACCAGCCTCTCTGTATGTACACCAGCCTCTCTGTATACACCAGACTCTCTGTATATACACCAGCCTCTCTGTATACACAGCCTCTCTGTATACACCAGCCTCTCTGTATACCCAGCCTCTCTGTATATACACCAGCCTCTCTGTATACCCACTCTCTCTGTACAGTATATACCCCAGCCTATCTGTATATACACCAGCCTCTCTGTATACCCAGCCTCTCTGTACAGTATATACACCAGCCTCTCTGTATACCCAGCCTCTCTGTATATCTTTGATAGTACATGGCGATCTTTGATAGTACATGGCGAGTATCCTGTACGTAAGATCTGAGACTGGTAACCATCTCCTTGAGGAGGGAGTCCAAGTACACTACAATTCTTTCCAATGGTCCCTTAATTGCCGAGACAATTGGCCTTCCAGGTGGTTTCTCAATGCTTTTGTGCACCTTAGGGATAATGTAAAAAGTGGGTATATTAAATTCTTTTACATATAGGTGTTCAAATTCCCTTTGATTGAGTATACTTGCCTCTTTTGCTTCAGTAAGAATATTGTTTAAATTCTGTACCACCCTGGGAAGGGATCCCGATCTAATTTTCTGTACGTTGAGGAGTCTCCTAACAACCGTTTGGCCTTCATCTCATAAAATTTGTTGTCCATAAGGACGACATTTCCTCCTTTATCGTTTCTCTTGAAAACGATATTTTTGGCCTTTCCTAGCTCCGTTAATGCTACTCGCTCTTCCTTAGTCAGGTTGTCCTTACCTTTTTTTGGGTCCAGTTAATTTTGCTTAAGTCTTTATGGACCATTTCCAGAAAAGGTAGAGCCAACAATTTTTACTTAGAGGAGGCATCCTGGTAGAGCGTATTACCATATCTGCCACTCGTCTAGTGGGGCAACTCGGAGCAGTTGGGTTTTAACTCTCCTCCAGTAGAGCGTTTAAAATGTCTAGAATCTGCTGATCTTCTGGGTTTAGTTGTGCATCCCCATGGGTTGATACGTCTCTACTTTAGTATAAGGATCTAAAAAATACCTTCCTTAGGAAAAGGGCCACATCTTTATAGACTGAAAACTCGTCCATATTGGCTGTTGGTGAGAAAGACATTCCTTTCTGAAGTAAACTAATGTGATTTGGGGCAAGAGGGAAGGCTGAGAGATTAATGATTTTCATATCTGTTTCTAATGAGCCCTGAGCTGTTGTTACCTTCTCTGGCTGCGTGTAAGCGACCCTGCCCGTGTTCTTATAACTTGCTTCTTGTTCTGGTTGCTTGCCTTTTGGCCTTGTGTGGTCCTCTGAGTGAGGGGGCGGTCTTCCTGAACGACCGTCCCCTCTTGCTCTAAAAAAGTGACAGCTTTAGGGGTCCCGTCATCAACTGACTCATCTCTGGCCCTATCTTGCCTACCTCTTGATCTTGATCTCTGTCTTCTCCTGCTTGAGCCACTTCTTACCCTTCTTATGGTCAAATCAAACACCTGATCTTTTTCAAAATCAGCCAAATCCCTTCTAAATTTTGATTGTTTAGTTGTTTTTTTTTTTTGGACTTTACCTTCTCAATTTCCTTTTTGAGGATGTCATTTTGCCTGGTGAATTCCTCTAGATCTTTTAGGGGATCTAAATCCCGGGCACTAGCATCTATTTTCTCCTTTAATTCCCCTAATTGAATTTTTTCTTCTTCAACAATGAGGCCCATAACAGCGATTCCATGGTTTATGCAAAGTTCCTTGCACTTTGGAAGGAACCTTTCATTATGAAGGTGTTCAGCTGGGACCCGTGTGATCTCTCAATCCCCAGGGGATAATTCTATGGTTAATGTATGTTTCCAAAAAGGAGTCATCCCATTTTCTATTCAGATGTTTCACTAGTAATTTCTTATGTTCTTTAAACTTGTTTTTGATTTCATCCTCCAAACTGGTGGACTGGGATGAATCTTCCCGGAAAGCTGTTCTGATTTCCTGCTCAATCTCATCTCCTAAAAGGAATGCCATGATGAACAATAAAATGACATAAATTAGTTGTGGATAATGTGTAGAAAATTACTTAGTAAGATGAAGCTGTAAATTGTAAATGCAGAACCTCGTTTAAGAAAGGACCATAGATAGCCCAAAAATTACTATAACCAACTAAAGCAAAAGAAAAAGGAAAACGGGTCTGCTTAAACATAACCAATAGGTAGGGGTGATCTGTGCACACCCTAATCAAATTTACCTAAGTATAGTACTGTTGCTGTAGCCAAAGAACTGAAGCATACAAATGAATAGATCCTGGTATAAAGGATAATAAACCCGCGCAGTGGAATTAAAAATCTATTGGTGCAATTTATGGAACTGCTGCCGCCCTACAAGCAATCACCATAAATGGGGACAGCTGGATTGATTAGTGTGGTAGAAGGGTCTGGCGCTGTTCCTTTAACTAAATAATAATTCCCTGCCTATGCTGTATGTCTCTAGTTCAAGGCAAGGCATATAAGTGTAAATTCCTAAATGTACACGTATCAAGTGATAATATCCTTAGAAAATTGTGCAATTGTAAACAAGCTTTAGATATAAAAATATATATAGAAAGAAAAAGTGAGTTATAAACACATAAATATAATAGTATTTTCAAATCCCATACATAGTGTAAATAACTTAGAGTGTGTGTGGGGGAGGGGGGGGGGAGGAGGGGGTGATGGTGAGGAAGGGGGGAAGGGGGGAAGGAAAAAAGTGTGGGAGATCTCTTAGAATTACTCCTAGTAAAGTGCAAACGTGCTGTCAAAGTTCATAGAAAGTCCTTATGGTGTATAAACTTATTATCCAATTCGTTTAAACTCTTATTAGTGTAATATCTTGTGCAATATCTTGTGCAGTATCTTAGTGCTAATAACGTGATGCTTGTGATCCTTCCGTGATTTAAAATCCTTGTTCTGAAAGTGCAGCCACTCACCGGATCCCTTCACCCCTACAGGGGTACTAGGCGGTTACAGTTTTGCGCCACTGTACGGCAATCATAGAAAACTTGTCTCTTCAGCATAAAAGTTGCACACACAGGCATCAAGAGATGGACTCCCACCTCCTTCAGTCCAGAGGATTGAGGTTGATTGAGTGGAAAGCCAGCAGTAAGTGTAGCTGTATGGTTGGAACCCAGGAGAGGGAAGGAAAAATCTGGGGTGCTTCACACATTCCAGACTTGGCGTGGATCCCCACAGAGGCAGCCGGCCAGGGCTCACAAGAGCCACTAATGTTAGGCGGTCCAAGCACACATATCCCTAATTTCTGGTGTTTCTCAGCATAGGCATACACTAACAGGGAAAGCAAGATCCTCTTGGCTGTGTAGCAGTATGTCTACCAGCATCCCAAAGCGGCTACTTCTGCAACAAAAAGTCTGTCCTAGGTATGT
Source organism: Aquarana catesbeiana (assembly GCF_042186555.1). Lineage (NCBI taxonomy): Eukaryota > Metazoa > Chordata > Amphibia > Anura > Ranidae > Aquarana > Aquarana catesbeiana. Next base: position 447,428,660 of record NC_133326.1, on the reverse strand, counting down.
TTCTATAAAAATATCAAATTTTATTGAGCCCGACTTGGGGCATATTACAAAAGTTAATAAAATACACCTTAATTGTAAAGACAGCTTCACTTTATACCCACCTTAGATTCTCACAAGGGGAGATATCTCCCAGGAGGTTAAAAGTCTACAGACATTCAAGAAAAGAAAAAAGGAGAAAAAACACATATATGGGGGCACAAACATAAAAAATCATATAAGACACCTCCAACACAGATGGTCCGGACACCAACCACCGTTCACAGTGAACTTATAGTGTGATAACTCGCATTTTAATACCAGTGCATATATATGAATAGGGAATATCACCCTGATTCACATGCAGTCATGGATTACTATATAACTTCACTGTGAGCGGCCCCCGGGGGCTCTCTAAAGAGCATAATATCCAACGTATGAGTCAAAAATGAAAATTGTTGCTGCTGGAAATTGGTTATTTTCTAACTAGTGAAACCTGAATCTTGATGATAGATATAATTTCATAGATTAAAATCCTATTGTGCCAGAATGTTGTTGTTTACAGATGATAGGTATAACTTCATGATCGCTGATTGTCATTGCCTGCCAAAAATGAATAAACATACAGACCCTGGCCCGGTAAGAATGATCACTTCTTACGGTGTCCAGTGGGAGCCAGTACGGAGTATCCTAGAAAAACACTGGGGTATTTTGCTTAATGGCCCAGGTATGAAGGATATTGTGGGAACTTCACCCAACTTGGTGGCCAGGAGGGCCAGAAATCTAGGTGATGTTTTGATCCATTCGGAATTTGTAAGGGAGCCGAGTTCCGACTGGCTATCCGAATATCCCAGAAGCAAAGGAATGTACCCATGTAACCGGTGCCAAATCTGCCCATTTGTGGACAGAACAGCAACTTTCCATGATGTGCATGGACAGCAATTGTTCGAGATCCACAATCTCATTAACTGTGCAACCAGTAGAGTAATTTATATGCTCACCTGTCCGTGTCCACAGATATATATCGGCAAAACCAAGAGACCCCTCAGGGCCCAGATAGGTGAACATCTACGTGAGATCAAGGGGGAGAAAGAAAGAGACCCTGAAAGATCTCAAGAAAAACCACTGGCGAAACATTTTGCCATATACCATCAAGGGAAGCCAGATGGCCTGGAGGTGAAGGGCATTTATGCACTTAAGCTATCACCAAGAAGGGGGGACTTCAATCCAGTCCTCCTCCAGAAAGAAAAATGATGGATTTATCGATTGGGGTCCCTTGCCCCTTTGGGGCTCAACACTGAACTGAACTTACAACCCTTCTTAGAACCCTAAAAATAATCCCCGTGTATACCAGGCAGGCTTTTTCACCTGCTTGGGCTTCTTATGATCAGTCTAAAGTGCCAAATTTTAAATCCTTATCATTTTCTTAATTGGTTACCTGTATGTGCGGGAAAATATTAAAAATCTCAGCTTTTGGAACTATTGCTATATATAGGTGAGCTACCTGACTCACCATTGCCACTCAGAGGTTTCAGTGACCTCTTTTAGTATTTATGTCCTAGCATTAGATTGCATAGCTATCTGCACCCCTATAATCAATGTCTTCTATGTTCCATCTCCCCGTCCCTGTGTGTTGTCCATGGTTTAGCATTAAACATAATAAGTACATTGAATTGTTACCAGGGATGATGAAGATCACTATCTAGAAAATGACAAAATAAATGCTGCATATATACATAGTGATCATGCGCTGAGATCAAAAAAGCCTGACAGAATAAAGATGCCTTGAACCTATGAGAGACGACATTGCCTTGACATCAGGAATGACAAGTTAAATTTAATTACAAGTGGACAATTCCATTCAGGAAGCAGAAATGTGAATCATGTTATTATTTTGAAAATAGTGGGCGGCGCTGTCGGAATGGATCTGCCAATATAAGGAGACGACAGCCCCTAGCTCCGCCTAATCCAGACGAAGCTACGCTAATTAGTTAGCGAAATGAGTTGACGTCACAGAGGTCACGTGACACCAACCCACGACATGCCCTGTACTAACTACACGGGGAGATAGGAGACGCCACTTGTGCGCCAGCTGCACGAAATGGATACCGTACCTCACCAAGACCATTAGCTATACACTAGCCCTGCATCCTCAACGGTTCCGCCGAGAGTGGATGGGATCGTCCCATCACAATTGAACCGCCACAAGGACAGCTGGTGTGAAGGGCCTGTGATCTGCACTAAGATGAGACGGTACAATCAATGACAACGGCAAGCCAAGTATGGTAAAGTACTGAAGCCTTACTTCCTTCTCCCCCTGTGTTATCCGAATCATTGAAATAGAGCTGTCCGGTTCAGCTTGTGCGACCAATTTCATAATTTCAGTTCATTTAAAAGACTGCTAAGATACCCACTGATTACTTGGATAGTAATCCAGTATCAACAGTTTACTGCAGGTCACACAGCGGTTATACTACAAGTAGACTTTTTTGATCACTACCATTAATATAGTGGACTTGAATTATTGCCAGCTACTTGTCAGCAGGGACATAGATGCAATTACCGAACATATGTATATGTAAAACAACATTGAAACTCTTGTTTTAACGGCTTGCCTTTTCACTGGTATTAACCACGAAACATCTATGCCTACAATTTTAATATGCAATGGCAGGCAATGACAATTAGTGATCATGAAGTTATACCTATCATCTGTAAACAACAACATTCTGGCACAATAGGATTTTAATCTATGAAATTATATCTATCATCAAGATTCAGGTTTCACTAGTTAGAAAATAACCAATTTCCAGCAGCAACAATTTTCATTTTTGACTCATACGTTGGATATGATGCTCTTTAGAGAGCCCCCGGGGGGCCGCTCACAGTGAAGTTATATAGTAATCCATGACTGCATGTGAATCAGGGTGATATTCCCTATTTATATATATGCACTGGTATTAAAATGCGAGTTATCGCACTATAAGTTCACTGTGAACGGTGGTTGGTGTCCGGACCATCTCTGTTGGAGGTGTTTTATATGTTTTTTTATGTTGGTGTCCCCATATATGTGTTTTTTCTCCTTTTTTCTTTTCTTGAATGTCTGTAGACTTTTACCCTCCTGGGAGATATCTCCCCTTGTGAGAATCTAAGGTGGGTATAAAGTGAAGCTGTCTTTACAATTAAGGTGTATTTTATTAACTTTTGTAATATGCCCCAAATCGGGCTCAATAAAATTTGATATTTTTATAGAGACATACCTAGGACAGACTTTTTGTTGCAGAAGTAGCCGCTTTGGGATGCTGGTAGACATACCAGGATCTATTCATTTGTATGCTTCGGTTCTTTGGCTACAGCAACAGTACTATACTTAGGTAAATTTGATTAGGGTGTGCACAGATCACCCCTACCTATTGGTTATGTTTAAGCAGACCCGTTTTCCTTTTTCTTTTGCTTTAGTTGGTTGTTCTCCTGGCCTCACTTCAGCTCCCGTTTTGCAGACTACCCGGCGGCCCATGTGTTCCAACTCACACACACCTCCGCATGTTTCATGGAAATTTTGCCTGTATTATGCATCCGCCCCTGAGGATTGCCATTTACGCCATGAAAGCGTCGGCCATACACAGATGCAACATGACTCAACTCTAGGACCTACCTTGATTTTAATGTTCCCACTCGGGAGAGGATTTTCTAGAAATGCGAGGAATAAGTAGTTTTACTATATTTTATGGTTTCCTGCATCATGGATTTTATATGTTCACTATTATGTATGTTTACTAGTATGTATGTTCTTCAAATCGCATGCTCTGCTGGGTATTTTATACCAATAAACACATCTGTATCACGTGGTCCTATCCTTGAGTCCTTTCATGCACTCCTCATTTAAAGTCCCAAATCCTGCCTCTTTTCAATTAATAGGGATGGAGATTATGTTTTCATAATTCTCATTTAAAGTCCCGCAACCACTTCTGTGTTCAACGGTGCTATTTAAATAGACTGTAGGGTGACGCCGTAGCCCCGCCCCCCTGAGGAAGTTCTGATTAAACGGGGGAGGAACTACACATGACGTCAGCTAAAGGTAGTTGGATCTGTATGTGCATTATAATTAATCCAAATTAGTCTATTAATCGATTTTAAAAAATCAATTAATCGAACACAAAAATTTGAATCAGTAACAGCCCTACTCGAAATGCAGCGCACTTTCTCTTCTTCTTTAATGGGATAATAATGAAGCTGCTTTCCTGGTGATACTTATAGAGTTATTGCAAACAAATTTTCATAGGCTTTTTTTTTTCTAGTGATATCAAGAACAATATTATAATGCTTGTTATTTTTTATTTTTATTTTTTTTGGTACAAGTTACCACAACACCATTATCCCGTCGTTTTTAAGATCAAGGTTACAACTATGTTGATGTCTCTTGTTAATTTTACATTGTATTTTTTAAAATGTAACTACCTACTCCCAAACTGTCATTTGAAGTAAAACACATAGCCAAATATTATTCTCCACAAATTTTTTATTGCGACAAAAAACAAATAAAATAGAAAATGCCAATAGAACTTAACCAAAAAGTGCATTCTATGCATCCAAAAATATAGAAAATATACCAAATAAATTCATTATTAAACCAAAAAATAAAATAAAAGCCTCATGCATGTCTCCTGCTTTTTAATATAGGGGGTCAACAATGCCAAGAGTTGGTGAAAGCAGGGGTCCGTCATCCGGAGATAATTCCGAAAATCATCTGGATTATTCTCATGGAGCTCCCGCAGCAAAGGCATATGACATAATTGGTCACGACTAATAAAGCAACCAATTTTTGGTCCAAGAACTCCTCCTCCTCCTGTTCCTGGACTGGACTTGGGTCAAAGCAATAACCCAAAGACCAATAATAAATAACACGTTATCCCCTCCAATTTCGCAGCAAGGCTGGTAGACGAACGGCTGTTCAGAAACAAACTGAAAAGCGTGAAATGAAAAGCGTAAAATTAAAAGCGCAAAATTAAAAGCGCAAATTAACACAAGTTCTTGGCCAACGCCCTTTGGACAAAAGTGTGAGGTTTTGTCTGCGGAAAATCTGATCATGTGTACGAGACAGTTAACACCCACCACTGTCAGAAAATCCCATTATGTCTCTGGGACAGGAAGCAAAGGGAAATTTCCCCAAAGATACATAGAAAAAAATAACCTGACAGAGGACTACCCTTTTCCCTACCCTATTCACACCAAAAATATATATATATATACAGGCATACCCCACTTTTAAGTACACAATGGGGTTTATTTACTAAAGCTGGAAAGTGCAAAATCAGGGTCACTTCTGCATAGAAACCAATGAGCTTCTAACCCCAGCTTGTTCAATTATGCTTTGGTAATAAAACCTGGAAGCTCATTGGTTTCTATGCAGAAGTGACCCAATTTTGCACTTTCCAGCTTTAGTAAATAAACCCCATTGTGTACTTTAAAGTGGGGTATGCCTGTATATATATATATATATATATATATATATATATATATATATATATATATATATATATATATATATATATATATATATATATATGCAGCACTGCAAAGAAACCAATCAGCTTCCAGTTTTTGTTTTTTTGTCAACGCTTAATTGAACAAGCTGAAGTTAGAAGCTAATTGACTACCATGCACAGCTGCACCAGATTTTGCACTCTTCAGTTTTAGTAAAGCTATCTATATCTCCCTATCACACACATACACCAACATACCATATCTCCTATTCCGAGATAGAAAAGAGGGACACCTATTACCAAAGGTATGTTAGAAGGAAGCATGATTGGGTAAACCCACAACTGCTTTTTTTACCACTACTATCCCTTTATACTGGCTTCTTACATTTACAAAAGCAACAATTTAGAAATTGGATAAAATATGTAGCACTGTAAAACACCTTTTTAAAGATAAATAGTGCTGTTTATATACAGCTATATACTCAGGCAAAAAGGAGGGACAAATGAGGAGGAGAGAGGAACTTTGTTACAAATGAGGGACAGTCCCTCCAAATCAGGCAGGACAGTTGAGAGTTATATATACACACTAAGCTATAATAATATGATATTTACTTCCCTAAATTACTGTGCATCAAACAATTGCTTTTTTAAATAAAATTCTGTTTTCACCACATTTTCTATCTTATTACTCATATAGAAACTATTTGTTTAGCAAAGTGAAAATGTCCTTTGAAAAGTGTATGTTCATGTTATAAACTGAATGCTCACGTAGATTAGTGAATATATAGTGATGCTGTGTTCACTTATCATGTGCAAGCAAAACCCTCTTATTTCCTCCTCTAAAACCTGAAGTGATGAATATTATATTACTTTAGTAAATAAACTCCTTTCTACATGCATTGCTGCACATCATTTCTATGGACTGTCTTCCTGATGGGGACAATGGTGGACGATGCCTGTACAATGAATATGAGCACAGCCATTTGTAGTCTCAAACAGGGCCACTTGTGACAACGTGCATTGCAGGAACACTTGTCATCCCATAAGGGGAAATGCCTAAACAAGGACCTTCTTAGCTGGTTCACCCGGTGTTATTTTAAAGTCAATGTAAACCCTCACATATACCCAGTGAAGTGAGCAGCCTCAAATGATACACAGAGATTAAACAAATCTCCCTACATAAGTTTTACTTGTATATCTGCTGCCTTCAGCTTTATATATTCCTTAGAACGTGAACATCATGTTGGAGATTTTTCTTCCTGTTCAGCACTGGGTGTAGATTATTGGCATACACTGTGTGACAGCTGATTGGAGGAAAGGCACACACCCCCTCTCCACATAGGCAAAGGAAGGAAGGAATGTGTAGAGCTGTGCTGTGAATAGAACAGTTCTCTGCTAATCTATTTATAGCACCCACCCTGACACAAATTTCAGGCTGGTTTTATCTAGGCTGTCGGAGAACTTGTCAGAAGTTATCATGCTGATAACAGAAGAACAGAGCAACAAAAAGACACAGGACTCAGGGCTTTGGAGAGAGATAAGAAAACACTGCAGATATATGTGCTTAGATCAAATTTCATGAATTTCATTTGTCCTGCTGGAAGGTGAACCTCTGCCCGAGTCTCAAGTCTTTTGCAGGCTCCGACAGGTTTTCTTCTAAGATTGCCCTGTATTTGACTCCATCCATCTTTCCCATCAACTCTGACTAGCCTCCCTGTTCCTACTGAAGAAAAGCATCCCCACAACATGATGCCGCCACCACTATGTTTTAGGGTGGGAATGGTGTGTTCAGGATGATGTGCAGTGTTAGTTTCCTGCCACACAGAGTGTTTTGCTTTTAGGCCAAAAAGTTAAATTTTGGTCTCATCTGATTAAAGCATCTTCTTCCACATGTTTGCTGTGTTCCCCACATGGCTTCTTGCAAACTGCAAATGGGACTTCTTATGGCTTTCTTTTAACAATGGCTTGCTTCTTGCCACTCTTCCATAAAGGCCAGATTTGTGGAGTGCATGACTAATAGTTGTCCTGTGGACAGATTCTCCCACCTGAGCTGCGGATCTCTGCAGCTCCTCCAGAGTTACCATGGACCTCTTGGCTGCTTCTCTGATTAATGCTCTCCTTGCCAGTTTAGGTGGACGGCCATGTCTTGGTAGGTTTGCAGTTGTGTCATACTCTTTCCATTTTTAGATGATAGATTGAACAGTGCTCCATGAGATGTTCAAAGCTTGGGATATTTTTTTATTTATTTTTATTTTTACATTTATTTAACCCCCAATCCCTCCCCCCTCCCTTCCTCCTACCCCCACCTACCCTCTCTCATCATACCTTGTATTACTTGCCCATTTCTCCCTGCTTCTCCCCTTCCTCTGCTCCCATCACTTCTGCCCATCTCCTTGTCCTCTTAAATTCTGTCAAAACTTTCCACTTATTTTCAAATCCCTCCATTTCCTCTTGTACACTACATCTCAAGTATCCCATATTATATGTATCTTTTACTTTTTTTATGCCAGTTTCCCTTCGTGGGGCTTTCCAACTCTTGCCACTGTCGCAGTATTACGATTTTGGCTGTGTTCATCAGATGGGGTACCAATGTTTTCATATATTGTTTTATTGCCATTTTAACCCCATGAAATAAACACCTCCACAGTTCCTCTGGTATCTCTATATTAGTGATCTCTTTTATTGCTGCAACACCTCTTTCCAGTATTTTTTAATTTTTGGACATACCCACCATATGTGGGCCATGGTTTCCACGGCATTGCATCCTCCCCAGCAAAGTTGAGATACCCCATTTTGATATTTATGTGCTCTATCTGGTGTTATATACCAGCGTGATAAATATTTATAATTAATTTCTATGGTATTACTATCTATAGCCAAACTATGTGCCATCTTCAGTATTTTCCCTAGATGTTGTTCTTTCTCTCGTTTTCGGTTCTCTGCCAGAAGCGGTTCTAGTGACAATACGAACAATAGAGGAGACAAGGGACACCCCTGTCTCATTCCATTGTACATCTCGAAGGGTAATGATGATATCCCATTGATCTTTACCCTAGCTGTAGGATGGTTATATAGTGCTTTAATCCAGTGGATCATCTTTGGGCCTACTCCCATTACCTCCAGGGTATTCATCATAAATCTCCAGTCTACCCAATCAAACGCTTTTTCAGCGTCTATTGAAAGGAGTAGCCCTGGGGACTTACCTTCTTTAATTTTCTGCAGTAACAGTAGCGTTCTTACCCCATTATCTCTCCCTTCCCTACATGTGATAAATCTGACTTGGTCTGCATGCACAAGGTCATTCATTACAGCTTTCATCCTGCTAGCTAACACTTTAGTGAATAATTTTGTGTCTGTGTTTATTAGCTGGGGCTTTTCCCTGATCAGAGGCGTTGCTAGGGGGTGGCTATTGGGGCTATAGCCCCAAATCTGGGGCCCATAGCCCCGAGTCTCTTGTCGCAGGGTCCCTGCCTAACAAGCGGGCCATGGCCACGGCTGCGACGAGCAGGCTGGCTGCATGAGAGAGGTGGAGGAGAAGAGAGAAGCAAGTGGGCAGATGAGCAGAGATGACATCATCTCTTTCTGACCGCTCCACATCAGCGCTCTTCACAACCAGGCTTCTTCAATGTGGGAGCGAGGTGCAGAGAGATGACATCATCTCTCAAGACCCGCTACACATCAGTGCTCTTCCGCCCTCACAGCGCGGTTGGGTGGAGGTCACGTGCTTCCTGTCATTCGGTGCAGCTCCACTCTGCAGCCAGACCCCCTTGCTTCAATGTCGTTGGTGCGGCTGGGAGCAGCGAGATGACATCATCTCTCACTGCCTGCCCCGCATCACCGCTTTCCTGCTCTCACTAAATGGACCAGTGCTGCCAGCCTGCCACCAATGCAGCGACAATGCACATTTGGTGGCACTGGCTGGCGTGGCAAGTTACAATCCACATCAGTTGGCAAGGGACAATCCACATCTGGTGCCAGGTGATGTGGCAAGTGACAACCCACATCTAGTGGCAGGTGACCTGGCAAGTGACAATCTGCAAATGGTGGCAGGTGATGTTGCAATCAGCAAATGGTGGCAGGAAATGTGGCAAGTGACAATCGACAAATGGTGATAGGTGACATGGCAATCTGCAAATGGTGGCAGGTGATGTGGCAAGTGACAATCTGCAAATGGTGGCAGGTGACCTGGAAAGTGAAAATCCACATCTGGTGCCAGGTGATGGTGGCAAGTAACAAGCTGCATCTGGTGACAGGCGATGGTGGCAAGTGACACACTGCATCTGGTGACAGGCGACGGTGGCAAGTGACACACTGCATCTGGTGACAAGCAACGGTGGCAAGTGACACGCTGAATCTGGTGGCAGGAGATATTGCAGGTGACATGCCCAGGGCTCCCACTGATTGTGCATTATAGTGAGTTGAACCACTTGCTTACCACTGGTTGCCCGCGGTCCTGCAAAAAGGTGGGTGACCGCTGCTATGGGCTCTAGCCCCAGATCTTTTGCAGACCTAGCAACGCCCCTGTCCCTGATGCTGAGTATTTTAAGTCTCGACTGATCTCTTCTTCTGTTATGGGTTCTTCAATAGTGCCTGGTTTGTCTTCTAAAATTATCTTTAGTTCAGCTTCCTTTAAAAAATCTTTTTTTTTCCATCCTTTCTGTTTTAGAGTCCTGTTTTCCCTTTTGTTAATTCCCTGTAGTATTTCTGAAATACTCCTGCTATTTCGGTTGTTGTTTATACCATCTCACCAGTGCTATTTTGGATTTTCTCTATATAATTTGCTGTTTTTTTCTTTTTTAATATTTTAGCTAAATACTTTCCTGTCTTATTCCCCTATTGATACCTCTCTTTCTTAATTCTTTTTTTTTAAACAAGAGCATGTTTATTGATTGTCAGAGAAAGAAAACAACAACCGTATATATACGGAATACACCTGTTCCAATGATACAATAATTAAAGTACACTTGTACAAACAGAGGAAGAAAAAAAGAAAAAAGGAGTTTGTTAGGTATGGTTTCCATTACTTCAGAGGGTCATACTTGTGTTAATGTCCTTGGGTACATTGCGCTAAGTATCATTGTATTCTCCCCTTAGTTCCCCAACCATATCTAATTGTCATAGTGGTATTTCAATTAACATTAAGGAATAAACAACGCATTGTAAGTATTGCTTACATCAGGTAATCTCTCATTTATGTAGTTATTCAATACAGGTTTTACTGGAGTTGAGCCACCTATCCCAGATTCTGTTATACTTGGCCGGGCACCCTCTATGGCTATATAATACTTGCTTATACGGCAGTGTTTTGTTTACTTCAGCAATCCAGGCTCGAACTGTGGGAGGATTTACCCTCATCCAGTATCTGGCAATCACTTTCCTGGCACAGAACAAGGTTTCGTATAGGAAAATTGCCAAATACTTTTCAGTGTCAGCGTCCGGCAATATACCTAGTAGGCATGTTTTGGGATCAAGTTGTAGGGGTGAGCCCATGTGGTCGTGTAACAATTTGATAACCTGTGTCCAGTAGTGCTGAATGTTTGGACATTCCCATATTAAATGAACAAATGAACATGGGTTAGCTAAGCACCCTGGGCAGTTTGGGTCCTGGTCACGTGAGAATTTGACCAGCCGTGAGGGGGTAAGGTAGGCTTTGTGGATAATATATAATTGAGTCAAATGGTCTGATAGTGTCGGGGATGATTTCTTAACATTCTCCAATGCCTCCTCCCAATCCGAGTCTTCTATTGGGCCTATGTCCTCTTCCCACCTATTTTTATCTCTATCTATAATTCTGGCTACTGATCACGCCCTTACGATGCTATAGAGGTTGGATATCAGTTTAGCTGGCTCTTCGCTGTGATCACTTCAACCATTGGTAACGTTTGTGTGTTGGGGAATCCATCTGTGAATTGGGCCCGTAGAGCATGTCTTAATTGCATATAGTTAAACAGCATATGTGCGGGTAAATCAAACTCCTCTCTAAGTGCTTGGAAATGTCTCACCCCTAGAGGCGTAAGTACCTGAAATAGGTATGTGATTCCCTTAGTAGCCCACAGTGTAGCAGCTGGTATGTGCAATAGTTCTTGTAGTTGGCGGTTATGCCATAAGGGTGTATGCGAGTGGTAGAAATCAGCTCCAGTTAAATTAAGCGCAATCTCCCAAATTCTTTTATGTTGATGTAACATGTGGTTCTGAGTCATTCCTCTACCCGTACCTTCCCTGCCTCTAAATATTACTTGCAGAGGAGAATGTATATCCTTATTTGATTCTCTACATACTAGAGCTTGGTATCTATCTTTGTCAGTTTTATGTAGATGAAAAAGGTGTGAAATCTGTGCAGCTATATAGTATGTATGTAAGTCCTTGAGAGCAGTTCCTCCGGCGGTGGTGGGGTTTTTTAGGGTATTCCAAGCTAGCTTGTGTCTGTTGGATCCCCATATAAAGGAGTTAACTATCTGATCTAGGGCTTTGAAAATTTTTAGGGGGATAAGTACTGGGGAGTTCCACAGTATATAAAGAAATTTTGGGAGCAGAATCATTTTAAAAAGGTTGATTCTCCCCATCACTCCCAGTGGGAGTCTAGTCCAGGTTTGTGTACGGGATTTCAAGTATGTAAATAAGGGCTCTATATTGTTGACGATAAAATCCTTGGGATCTCTAGTAATTAATAAGCCTAGATATTTGAAAGAGGCAACTCTTAGCAATGGAAGGGAGGCTGATTGGCGCGTGGGTGATGTTAGATCTAGGGGCATAATTTGCGATTTAGACCAGTTCATACTTAATCCGGAATGTTTCCCAAATTCCTCTATGGTCGTCAGGGCCGCCTGGAGAGACGGGCCAGTATCCTCCAAATATAAAAGCATATCGTCAGCGTATAGGCTCACCGTCTCTACCAGGTTGCCAACCCTGAGACCTCTAATGCCCGGGTGCATCCTGAGGGAAATGGCCAGGGGCTCGACTGCCAGGGCATACAAGAGTGGGGAAAGTGGGCAGCCCTGACGGGTACCCCGTTCCAGCGGGAAAGAGTCTGATAGGGTTGCATTCACAAGAACGCTAGCTTCTGGTGAGAAATATAATAGTTGTACCCACTTTATAAATTTGGGCCCGAATCCAAACCCCCTAAGGCACTCCCACAGATACTCCCACTCCACGGAGTCAAATGCCTTGGCGGCGTCCAGCTCCACCACTGCTCGGTCTCCTATGTTCTCATGGGTCGCTTGGATATTCATGTATAAACGTAGTAGATTCATGGCTGTGTTCTTCCCAGGCATGAATCCCGTTTGGTCAGGGTGAATAATGGAGAGAATAATTTGATTGAGTCGAATGGCCAAAACTTTTGCTAGAATTTTGATATCTGCTTGTAGCAGTGATATTGGGCGATATGATTCCGGATATTGGGGATTCTTACCTGGCTTTGGGATCACTATGATTACTGCCCGTCGGAGGAATTCAGGTAGGGAGCCAGATTCAAAAATATAATTGTATAATTTAAGTAGTTCAGGGACCAATACCTCGGAATATTCTGCATAAAAGTCTAGGGGTATGCCATCTTGGCCTGGGGCTTTCGCTGGGGCTAGGGATGAAATCGCAGCTGCGATCTCATCTGCAGTAAGAGGGGCCTCCATGTCTGTCATCTGAGATTCTGAGATTTGGGGAAATGGTATATTGAGGAGAAATGTCTGTGTCTCTTGAACAGTGACATTTACTTTAGAGGAGTAAAGGTCGGCATAAAATGTACGGAATGCTGTTGCTACCGATATAGGGTCTGTTAAGGGTGCATTATGTGGGTCTGTCAAGGATACCACAACCGGTGGGTTAGTGTCTTGGTGGGCTAAATACGCCAGTAATTTACCCGCTCGTTCACCCATCTCGAATATCCGTTGTTTTGAGAAGAAAAGTTTTTGTTTAGCTTTCTCAAAGTGTAATTGGTTTAGTATACGGGTTTGCAGTTTGAGTACTGATACAGTGGCTGGATTGGGGTCTAGATTAAATTCTTTAGTTGCTAGTTCTACCTTTTCAGAGGCAAGGTGTAGTGCAGCTTTAGAAGAGGCCTTCAATCTATTTATACGTGAAGAAAGGATTGTACGGACAAGTATTTTAAATGTCTCCCACACCATATTTACCGAAGCGGTGTCCCTGTTACAGTTAAAAAAATATTGCCATTCCTCTTGGATATCCTCCTGGTCTTTTAAGGCAGAGAGCCAAAAGGGATGAAGGCGCCATGTATGGGATCCCGTGTGCGAGGCTAGATGTAGGGTTGCCCAACAAGGAGCGTGATCTGAGAGGGATTTGGTGTGATATCCTGCGTCTGCTAGCAGTGGGAGGAGTATTTCTGAGATTAGTATGAAATCTATGCGGACATGGTGGAATGTGTTGCCGAAAAGCAAGAGAAGGTCTGGGTGTTAGGGTGTTTAGATCTCCATGTGTCTATTAAGGAGAATTCGGACATCAATCGCCAAAATCTGGTACTGTCAGGGGTTTGGGCGCACTGAAGGGACTGTAATCTATCTCTAGTAGGGTTTAGGACTGTGTTAAAATCCCCTAGCCAAATAGCAGGGATAGCAGGGTGTTGAGACATATATAGTAACCCTTCTGTGACTATAGCGGAGTTGTAAGGTGGGGGTATGTAAAAGGCAAGAATCAGATATTGTGAGCCACTAATAGTACAGTGTAGAAAGATGAACCTGCCCTGAGGATCTGTCCGCACTGAAATTATGCCAAATGGAGTAGTTTTAGCAATGAGTATAGAAACCCCTCGGGAGTAGGAAGAGTGTGTGGCGTGATACGCCCACCCTATCCATGGGCGTTTCAGTGCAACCTGTAGCTGGCCTGTTATGTGCGTTTTGACTAATACAATTATATCCGCACGATAGGACTGCCAAAGATTGCTGTTCGCTTAATTTTGTCCCGGATTCCCCGGACGTTCCATGTTAGGAATTTTAAGTTAATCATATGTGTCATATGGGTGTGTGTAGGGGTGCGGCTGGATAGGTTTTCCCAGGGCAGGCTCAGCCCCAACACGCGCAATTTCCCATACAGTGATCCGTCTTAGTGTCAAGTAATACCATACATATTCATTACAAGTATATTCCATCATATCAGAACACATGCTCTTTAAACTTAAGTGAAACAATTCCCAATCCCCCCTCCCTGCTCTCAGCCGCCCAAACTTGGCTGGAGCATCAAACCCATAACCTGTGCAACCACTAGTAGGTACCATGGCACTTGATAGTATACACTACCTATATTGACACCGGCTAAAGCCTATTTAACTGTGCCGGTGACAATATATCACACTAGTGGTAGGGGCGAATAATTCGCTGGTTGGTAGTCCAGCAACGAGATTTTAGACGGTGCGTCTGTGGAACACTTGGTAGTAATATATGTTCCATTCTTACGCCCAATAGTGGTATGTAGTGGTAAGTAACAGATTTTCCATAAAAAATGTATTGTAAACCATAACTATTAATGCTGAACTGGTGGCCCCGTGACCTCCTCCCTCATCCCTCCTGTTACAAACATGGCTGTGACCAACTTTAGGAGTCTAAGGTACCAGGCAGAAAAGGTCCATAGGGAGAGAACAGTCTCTTCTTTCGCTGGGGTAAAGTCATTGTGAGAGATACAGGGGTATGTGTACCCCAGATCAGGGCGGATCAAAATCTTGCACTGAAGCTCAGGGGATGTATCCCGATCAGAGACTACATAGGCAATTCACTGCAGCCTTATAGGTACTGGGCATATTGTGTGTTCTGCTCCGAAGTGAACCCTATACGGGTTCTGTCACTGCAGTGTGTTTGTCAGATAGTGTTTTGCAGCTCCCAATAGAGCCAGTGGCTCCGGTCAGGGTACAGTATGTGCAGTAAATGTTTATAGATTGCATGGGGGCCTGAGGTCTTACCTAGTCCACTGTATATGGAGGCAACATCTTTAGGCAGGTCTATTTCTCTCTGCATCCCGTCGATCGATCCACTCCGAGGCAAGTGTTGGATCATCAAAGAAGTATGCTCGATCTTCCCCCACCACACGTAGGCGGGCAGGAAACAGCATGGCGTACTTGATGTGTTGTGCTCGAAGGCGTCGCTTGACCTCTGTGAATCTGGAGCGTTGTTTCTGCACCTCCGCAGAAAAGTCGGGGAATGCCGAGACAAATCCTGACTGGAACGGAATGTTGCCCTTGATTCTAGCCATGCGAAGAACTGCATCGCGGTCTCTGAAGTTCAACATCTTCGCAATAAAGGTGCGTGGAGGAGCTCCTTCAGGTGGTCGGCGGGCTGGCATGCGGTGTGAGCGTTTCACCACAAACGTGGTGGAGAAGGCCTCTCTGCCATAGGTTGAAATGAGGAGTTTTTCTAGGAAAGTAGCTGGATCAGTACCTTCTGAACCTTCAGGCAGGCCAATAAAGCGCAAGTTGGATCTGCGAGCGCGGTTCTCCAGGTCGTCATGTTTCTGCGCCAACATCTGAACTTGTCCCTTCAGATCATCCTGGGAATGCTGTAGGGGGTATAAAGTGTCCTCAGCCCGGCTAATTCAGGCCTCCATTTCAGTGACCCTTTTCCTGAGTTTAGTCATGTCCTGTCTTATTAAGGAAATGTCCACCTTTACCTCCTCCAGCTTGGTAGTGAGGGTGGATTGGCATAGGGAGATCGCCTCTAGGACGCGCGCTGTATCAGCTGCCTCATGCTCTGTGTGGGGAGCAGAGTGTGCTGTGGAGGAGGCGCCATCTTGCCCCTCGCCGTCCTCCGGTATCTGTCTAGGGACGATGAGGCTACAGTGCTCCGTTTCGGTGGAGACATGGCTCGGCGGGTGCGGCGGGTCCTTCTGACACAGATGTGGGGCACAAAGTACTGTTTGGGGTCACAGGATGCTGGTTGCAGGATCTACCACGGACGGAGCGCTGGTTACACACGTCCTATCCCATTGCCGTCCAGGCCACGCCCCCTCTTTCTTAATTCTATTAAAAATATTTTGTGTTTCCTGTTCCATTAGTTCTTTTAATTCATCTCTTTTAAAATCACAAGTTTTTAACATGAGTTAATGAAGCATTGTAAAACTATCTCACCATCCAATTGCATGTAAGTGTTAAACTACAATACCAAAAGTATGTGATTTTTTGTAATCATACATGTTTTAGTAATGTACTGATCATGTACCTTTAAATTACACCATAGATGAACGCTTCTTACTTCTGCACCCCTGAAGAAGGATTAGACTATATACCGAAACGCGTTGAAAAAAAATTCCCTGCTCCCATTGCTAGCAGGATACCCCTTTTATAGGCCTCATGGGCCTCCCACAACGTGGCTTCTGCTATTTCTCTTTCTCATTTACTCTAAAGTATTGCTCTAATTCTTTTTTTATCCTGTCCTCAGCTTTTTTATCCTGGATTAGTTCTTCATTTAATTTCCATATATTTGACTTATTTTGGACTCCAGATATCTTCATTTTCATAGTCATTGCAAAAGAAGAGGAGACTGGCTGACCTATGTTGAGGGTATGTGCCACATCCGATATTTATGACAGAAAAGAAAAGGGGGTTCCCCTAGGTGGACTTTTTAGGCACTCAATTGCATCATATATAAAAAAGGGAGTATGACAGAGTATACAAAGTATCATAGTAGTGAAGAAATTTTATTCATGAAAAAACAACAAAAAAAATTGTAGCGAAACATTGATATCTGAACATTGCGTTTATATCACCATACATAAAATATATTTCAAAGAAACCTCCTCACACCAACACGTTTCAGTATATAGTCTAATCCTTCTTCAGGGGTGCAGAAGTAAGAAGCGTTCATCTATGGTGTAATTTAAAGGTACATGATCAGTACATTACTAAAACATGTAGGATTACAGATCCTTATAGTATTGTTGTTTAACACTTACATGCAATTGGATGGTGAGATAGTTTTACAATGCTTCGTTAACTCATGTTAAAAACTTGTGATTTTGAATAGCACTGAGTAATTGAGCCGGTGGAAAATCTGTCTTGGGGTCAGAAAGTGGGCTTCAAGAAAATCTGAAAGTGTGAACTAAATATTGGTGTCCTCAGGGGGCGGGCGTTCCCCCCTGTACTCCACAGCAGCGATACGGCCAAAGGAATATGCTAAGGCAAATGGAATCCCTGGGAGTAGAAAAAAATGGAATATGCTAACAAACTTTTGTCCATGTACTAAAGATATAGTAAGATTAGTTGATTTAAATCAGATCTGGAAAGGAAGAAAATATGCCTTTTGTGTGAATTTGCACATAGATATATGTATTTATTAATCCCAAAAATATTGGTGGTAGTGTCTGTAAAAAATGAATATAGTTGCAAGGAATTAGTCTTAAATGTCTGGAGGTGCGTCCAGATATCAGTAATAGGGCGTACACACAGTCGGACTTTGTTCGGACATTCCGACAACAAAATCCTAGGATTTTTTCCGACGGATGTTGGCTCAAACTTGTTTTGTCTACACACGGTCGCACAAAGTTGTCGGAAAATCCGATCGTTCTAAACGCGGTGACGTAAAACACGTACGTCGGGACTTTAAACGGGGCAGTGGCCAATAGCTTTCATCTCTTTATTTATTCTGAGCATGCCTGGCACTTTGTCCGTCGGATTTGTGTACACACGATCGGAATTTCCGACAACGGATTTTGTTGTCGGAAAATTTTATCTCCTGCTCTCCAACTTTGTGTGTCGGAAAATCCGATGGAAAATGTCCGATGGAGCCCACACACGGTCGGAATTTCCAACAACACGCTCCGATCGGACATTTTCCATCGGAAAATCCGACCGTGTGTACGGGGCATAATAAGTAATAAGTAATTTAGTGAACTGGATGCTGTTAGAGATGTGATAATCAATTAGTATATGCAAAAGGGATAAATAAGCCCTGTGGCAAATATATTAAGTAGAATCAAGAATATATGTATATATATCATGAAAGGTATATAGGTAACAAGAAAAGACAGGTGTATTTAACCAGTGCATATACAGACACATGCTATAACTAACAAATAATGGTAAGAGGGTAAATGTTTAAAACTGCGCATCCATATGCATAGAGCAAATGTTAGATATAATATCCAAAGAAAAGACCAATCAGAAAGGTTAAGGAAAACCCCCACTGAAGGATGTATGTGGGACTTTTTACTCTAAATGGAAATATAATGAAATATGGAAAGTTGGCTATGTAAAACATATATTATCATATGGGTTAGAATTGCAAAAGATTGATGTGAGAGAGGTTAAACAGACCAGCCACACTTCCCAAAGTCCAGCTGCAATGTGCTTGACCTGGGAGTGTGCTGGCCATGAGTTTTAAAAGAGGTAAATCCCGATCAGCTGGCGCAATTGTTTGCACGCAGCTGATGATGGGGATGGTTTCCAGGGAAACCTCTAAGCTGCCTCCTGAGCTAGGTGTGCGTGGCGCCCCCCCCTCCATGCATGCACGAACGTCTGCACATCGGAGCGGCGTCACGCACACCCAGCCCACCGACACGGAATGCCACAAGCGGTGGACTGCGCATGTCTGCCGGAGTGGCAAGATGGAGACTGTGGGCAGTGATGGATTACACCCATCAGTCTCCAAGAACGCCGCCCAGAAAAACAACTGGGCGGCTTTCCGTGCCGGGCAACTCTATTGGTCGACTGCCGCACATGGAGGACAGGAGAGGCAGGAAAGCCCCATGAGTGTGTTTTTCTGTAACCTAAGTAGGATAGATACATCCATCCAAAAAAAAAAGGAAGTATACCTAGGATAATACAAAAAAGAAAGGAGGGGGAAAAAAGACAGAGCTGGACTCAATTAAACAAATGCAGGGCGTGGAAGAGAATATTAAGGCCGAAGACAGTACATTATGTCAGATTTAACAAACATATAATCAAGTAGTCATAAAATATTAACAATGACAGCATAAACCATTCATAGTCATTAACCATATATTCAACCTTGTTTTGGGCAATATTAGATGGTAGGTGGATCAGAAGAGAAATAAACCAAAGAAGAGTTTAATAACAATAATTAGTATGGATATATCAAACCAATATGTAAAAAAACATTCAGCAGAAGATGATGATAATATAGTGAGGGAGGGGGAAAGAAGAGATCTCTAAGGTCATAGTGAGAATAGTTAGACCCTAATTTTCCATTCCGCCGGATGAAAATCCTTCGAGGAATGGTTTAAAGGAAATGGCTTCGTTGAGGCCAGGGGGCGAAGTGGCCCTCAGCAAGTAAATCCACTTAAGTTCCATTTGGAGGAGGGTTTTGTTCCAGTCCCCTCCCCTGGGATTGGTATGTATTTGATCAAGGATCAAAAATTTGATCCTAGGAAACATTCCGCCATGCACTATAGATACATGGCGTCCCAGGGGAAGGTCAGGATCACAACCTTGTATGCTGACAGTATGCCTATAGGCCCTCCTCCAAAATTCTAATTTAGTCTTCCCCACGTAGAAGCAATTACGGCTGCATTGCAACATGTAAATTACTCCGGGTGTTCTGCAATTCACAGTGTTAGGGATAGAATGTTTTTCCATTGGGAAGAGTAGGGTTTCTTTGCGTGAGCATGTATTTGCAGTAATGACATGCACCGCATATAAAGGTTCCTTTATATTTGCAGTGTATTCTAGTAAATTTGTTTCTAAACTCACTGCTGACTAATGGAGGGGGCTCTCCTAAAAGTAAATAAGGGTTTTTCTGGGACAAAATGTCCTATGGATTGATCTAGGGTTAACATGTGCCAAAATTTCTCAATAATTGCTTTAACTTGATGTTGTTGTTGATTAAATGTAGTAATAATCCTCAATTTATTAGTATCCTTGCGTTTGGAAGTGTAGAGTAGAGTTTTTCTAGATTTCATCAATACCTGTTTATATGATCTTTTTAGAGAGGCATGAGAGTAGCCTCTAGCGAGGAGTCTATCACGTAGTTCAGCTGCTTCCTTGACAAAATTTTCTTCATTTGTGCAGTTGCGTTTGATTCTAAGATATTGAGAATATGGAATGGAATTGATTAGGGGTTGTGGGTGAAAGCTTGTAGCATGCAGTATTGTGTTTCCTGCAGTGCTCTTTCTATATAACTTGCTGCATAAGTTTCCCTGCTCGCCTTTGTAGATTTCTATATCCAAAAATGTTATTCGGTTTTTATCGAAAGACATGGTAAAATTTAAATTAAAATCGTTTTTGTTCATTCCTAAAAGCCACTGCTCAAGCAGATCGTGTGGGCCGTCCCAAATAATAAGAATGTCATCAATATAACGATACCATCCTAAAATGTGGTCGGTATAGATCGCCAAACTCTCCTCAGTCAAAAATATTTGTTCCCACTCCCCCAGGTACAGGTTGGCATGCGATGGGGCACAACATGTCCCCATCGCAACTCCCTGCACCTGGAGGTAGTGAGAGCCATTAAACGTAAAAACATTATGTGTAAGGATGTGCTCGAGCAGTGAAAGAATGAATTAATTATAGACAGGGTCGGTGGCAGCATTCTGTTGTAAAATATGTTTAATAACTGCCAGGCCTCTCTGATGTGGGATTAAACTATATAAAGTTTCCACATCTATTGTAACAAGAGTGGCTTCCTCAGGGACATTAAGTTTGTCTATAATCTGCAAAAGGTGGACAGTATCTCTTACATTGGATGGTAGTGATGTAACGTATAGTCTTAGAAATTCATCCACCAATTTGCTGGCATTGTCGCTAATAGAGCCAATGCCTGAAATGATGGGCCTCCCTGGCGGGTTGATGGGATTTTTGTGGATTTTTGGAAGTATATAGAATGTGGGAACTCGAGGGAAGTTGT
The DNA here is from genome assembly GCF_042186555.1 of Aquarana catesbeiana. Taxonomy (NCBI): domain Eukaryota; kingdom Metazoa; phylum Chordata; class Amphibia; order Anura; family Ranidae; genus Aquarana; species Aquarana catesbeiana. The sequence continues at coordinate 447,407,410 of NC_133326.1, read as the reverse complement.
TTCTGCTAAAGTTCCATGTTTGTTTACTAATTGTGTTGTTAAGGAAGGCAGAGTCTACCAAGGCATAGAATTCTTTGTTGTATTTGTCAATGATACTCGCTGGGATGCAGCAATACCACTCCGGATTATTGAGAATCTTTTTACATATATTTACATAATCTTCGTTATTGAGAAGGACAACGTTCCCACCTTTATCTGAAGGTTTAATAGTGATTTGCCTATTTTGAGCAAGTGAGTTTAATGCATCTTGTTCTTTCTTATTAAGATTAGAAGGGCCTTTGGTTTTTAGCTTTAATTTTTCTAAGTCATTGTTTACTAGCTTTAGAAATGCTGCAGCATTTGGGCTGTTACTGGGGGGGGGACAGAGATCAGATTTTTTCTTTAACATTGACTTTGATGGATTAGCTTTGGAATAAAAGTCCTGGGCCTCAATGGACTGTAAAATACGAGGTAAATCCACTGAGTCAATGAGATCTGCTGTGTCGCTCTCCTCAAGGAGAGAGATCAGATGGTCAAGTGCTTGATTTTCTTGAGAGGTACGGTCAGTATTACCTTGTTGTTTATGGTAAAGTTTTTTAAGAATTATTTTATGGACAAACAATTGGAGATCCTTATATATCTCAAATTTATTTGCATTCTGGCTCAGACAAGAATTCAATCCTTTCTTCCTTTCTTCCTCAGAAAGAATATGTGAGGATAGATTGATTATACTTAAATCGGTATTGGTCTGTGTTTGTATTTTTTGTTGGGGGGTTAGAGGGTTAATTGTGTATACGTGTTGAGATTGGGTAGTGTTGGTTTGACACCTGCTAGAATTCGATCTAAAAAAGATTGGTCATTCTGACCTAATTCATAGGGAGAGGAGGTTTCTGTGACATTGGGAGGGATGCCATCCTGTGATAGTGGTTTTTGTGTAGGTAGATTTGTGGATGTTTCAGGTGGTGTAGGGTTGTGCTGGAAAGATTTAGGTATATTTTCTAAGATTTGTTTCTTAGCTTTTTGTTCTTGTGCTGAAACGCCATGAAATTGACGTTTGGTGCCTAGTGTTGATTTAGGTTTAAAGTGAGTTGAAGAAGTAGTGTGAGACAATGGTTGGTTAAGGTTAGGTTGTGATCTTCCATTGGGGTTACTTTTGTAATTATATTGATTATGATTCCACTTGTAGGCTTTGCCAGCCTCAAATGAATTCTTATCTCGTATGAGTTTGTGGCGTTTTTTGATAAGAATCTCTTTGTTGAAGGTCTCCAAATGTATTTTAAGTTTTTTCTCTTTAGCTACTGTGGATTTGTGTGTCTTAAATTTTAGTAATTGTACACATAGCTTGGTAATTTCTAGATCTAAGGTCTTGGATCCTTTGGTGTATTCCCCTATCAGAGTTTCCACGAGACTGCATGAACAAGTCTGGAGTATCTTTTCCCAAGTTTGTTTGAATTCACTGTCAAGATCATCCAAAGTTGGGAAAATCTGAACATGAAGGCCCAGTGGGTTGATGTCATTGCTGATGTAATCCTGAAAGGATTTTATGTGCCAAAACATAAGAGATTTTTTCTCCAAAGCTTTGGATAATTTAAAGAAAAGAGATGAAATTTCTGACTCAATCTGTTCATTATCACCAAATTTTTAAAGGTATCCCTCATAAGGGAATCCCAAGCCTACAAAATTATTCTCAAGGTCCATGCTAATTGCCTTTGAGCTCAAGTGATTCAAAGAATACTAAAAAGTTCAAAAGTTCACTTAAATATTAATAATATATGGGTAAATTGTATTACACAACGAACATGGAAGGTATTCGAAGTGTAATATCTCTAAATATAGTAGAAGTTAAACAACTAGGTTACCAGTCAAGGTGGGGAGCGGTATTTACTACCAAACAATTATTGCAAAAGAAGAGGAGACTGACTGACCTATGTTGAGGGTATGTGCCACATCCGATATTTATGACAGAAAAGAAAAGGGGGTTCCCCTAGGTGGACTTTTTAGGCACTCAATTGCATCATATATAAAAAAGGGAGTATGACAGAGTTACAAAGTATCATAGTAGTAAAGAAATTTTATTCATGAAAAAACAACATTAAAAAATTGTAGCGAAACATTGATATCTCTGAACATTGCGTTTATATCACCATACATAAAAAAAATAAAAAAAAAAACCTCCTCATACCCAACGCGTTTCGGTATATAGTCTAATCCTTCTTCAGGGGTGCAGAAGTAAGAAGGGTTCATCTATGGTGTAATTTAAAGGTACATGATCATTACTAAAACATGTAGGATTACAAAAAAAATCACATACTTATAGTATTGTAGTTTAACACTTACATGCAATTGGATGGTGAGATAGTTTTACAATGCTTCGTTAACTCATGTTAAAAACTTGCGATTTTGAATAGCACTGAGTAATTGAGCCGGTGGAAAATCTGTCTTGGGGTCAGAAAGTGGGCTTCAAGAAAATCTGAAAGTGTGAACTAAATATTGGTGTTCTCAGGGGGCGGGGGTTCCCCCCTGTACTCCACAGCAGCGATACGGAATAGGAATATGCTGAGGCAAATGGAATCCCTGGGAGTAGAAAAAAATGGAATATGCTAACAAAATTATGTCCATGTACTAAAGATATAGTAAGATTAGTTGATTTAAATCAGATCTGGAAAGGAAGAAAATATGCCTTTTGTGTGAATCTGCACATAGATATATATATATTTATTTTACTAATTGCTTATCACATCTCTAACAGCATCCAGTTCGCTAAATTACTTTATATCTGGACGCACCTTCAGACATTTATGACTAATTCCTTGCAACTATATTCATTTTTTACAGACACTACCACCACTACCGCCCCCTGGCCTCAACAAAGCCATTTCCTTTAAACCATTCCTCGAAGGATTTTCATCCGGTGGAATGGAAAAGTAGGGTCTAACTATTCTCACTATGACCTTAGAGATCTCTTCTTTCCCCCTTCCTCACTATATTATCATCATCTTCTGCTGAATTTTTTTTTGCGTATTGGTTTGATGTATCCATACTAATTATTGTTATTAAACTCTTCATTGGTTTATTTCTCTTCTGATCCACCTACCATCTAATATTGCCCAAAACAAGGTTGAATATATGGTTAATGACTATGAATGGTTTATGCTGTCATTGTTAATATTTTATGACTACTTGTTTATATGTTTGTTAAATCTGACATAATGTACTGTCTTCGGCCCTAATGTTCTCTTCCATGCTCTGCATTTGTTTAATTGAGTCCGGCTTTGTCTTTTTTCCCCCTCCTTTCTTTTTTGTAGTATCCTAGGTATACTTCCTTTTTTTTTTTGGATGGATGTATCTATCCTACTTAGGTTACAGAAAAACACACTCATGGGGCTTTCCTGCCTCTCCTGTCCTCCATGTGCGGCAGTCGACAAATAGAGTTGCCCGACACGGAAAGCCGCCCAGTTGTTTTTCTGGGCGGGTTCCTGGAGACTGATGGGTGTAATCCATCACTGCCCACAGTCTCTATCTTGCCACTCCGGCAGACATGCGCAGTCCGCCGCTTGTGGCATTCCTTGTCGGTGGGCTGGGTGTGCGTGACGCCGCTCCGATGTGCAGACATTCGTGCATGCATGGTGGGGGCTGCGCCGCGCACACCTAGCTCAGGAGGCAGCTTAGAGGTTTCCCTGGAAACCATCCCCATCATCAGCTGCGTGCAAACAATTATGCCAGCTGATCGGGATTTACCTCTTTTAAAACGCATGGCCAGCACACTCCCAGGTCGAGCACATTGCAGCTGGACATTGGGAAGTGTGGCTGGTCTGTTTAACCTCTCTCACATCAAAGATCCTTATACATATAATCTTTTGCAATTCTAACCCATATGATAATATATGTTTTACATAGCCAACTTTCCATATTTCATTTCATTCGACATTGCTGGGGGAGCACATTGCAATGGCTTCTAGCCTTAAGGCTTCTATCTCTAAGTGATTATTTCTACAAGTGATATGCACTTCAATCTCTGCTTCAAGTTCTGCCTCACCTGATCATTCCTTCTCTGTCTCTTTACAGGTATGTGTCAGCTCAACCACATCTTCCACCGTTAAATGAAATTGGGATCTGCTTGCTGTCTCTGTGTGTGTGTCTTTGGTATTTCAGCAAAGGCAAGGGGGTAGGGACTTTAAGGACATCTGGCCTGGTGAGGCTGATAGTCCATCCCTTGGGACTTTAATTGAAATTGTGGCCTGGTAAGGTCACATATTTCCATCCCTATTGTATATCAAAAGAAGGGGCGAGAACAGGGTGGTGGGACTTTAAATGAAGCATATGATGACGATAAAGTACAAATGGTGAAGTAATTGGAAGGATTTTTAATAATTGTCATGAGGTACAGTCAAATATAGAACATGTAAAATATACAATACATAGCATTTATAGCATAATAATGTAAAACATAAAATGTTACAAGTTCATTGTCACATTGTATAATAGGCTATAACTTCCAAAATTTCACCAAGAAAGGTAAGGGTAGAAGTTGGTAATACATAGTAATCCTTGCACGGCCTATGACCACAAGATCCAAACCAGAAAGGGTAAAGAGGGTAAACATAATATCATGGGTACTAATTGGTAATCAAAACGTGTGGCAGCTCAACGCGTTTCGTGACTAGGCGGTCACTCGTCAGGAGCAAGCACATGATGAATCTGGGGGTAAGAGGGTTGGTTCAATTTAATAGGTTGTAAACATATATAAAATAGCGGGGTAAAACCCCCTATCTAAATGCCAATAGACTCACTAGGTTCGTATGGTGGCGGTGTGGTGCCGTGAAGCAAAGCCATCCGGAATGGCACTCCCACCCGGGAGCCGCGGCTGACATCTCCCCCGGAGCGCCCCCCGAGGCGACAACCATGGCAGGCAAAGGAACAAGGCAACCTGGACGAAAGAATGGGTGAAGGGGTGGGGCAATTAGTACCGGGGAAAAAAGTGTGAGGAAGAGGGTGAAAGACCCAATTGGGGAGTGAAGGTGTGAGTAAAGTGAACAGCGAAAGGGGGCTGGATGCAGAGTGGAGTGCAGCTGGGGGTGAACCAAAAGGGGGTAGTGGGTGACAGTGAGAGGAGTGAGAGTAGAGACCAGAGATAGTGGTAAAAGTGACTGTACCTGAGTATTGGGAAGGGGTGTCAGCGAGGCAGAGCCTGGACTGGCGTGTGAACAAGTGTACAGGGAGCCTTGAGTGACAGAACCTGCCCAGAAGACGCTCAAGTAGGCGCCACGGCGAGGACGCCGCCGACGTCACGCCAGCGTAACAGGATGACGGGGGGGAGGGGGGAGGAGGCAGGGCGGGCATGGACCGCTCCACCCCCCAACCGCCGCCGCCCCCCTGAACTGCTCGCAAGCGTGGCTACCACGCGCCGGGCGCCGAAGCATCAGGCATCCAGCACGGGATGCGTGACATTGACGTGCGGTGACGGCGCCACCACCCCTCCAAGCATGAGGAAGGCAGAGGGTGGGAGGAGGCCCATCAGGCCTGATGGGCCTGATGGGCCTGTTGGGCCTCCTCCCACCTACAACAGCTCACTGTCTTCCTCCCTAGACAAGCTTGCCCCCCTCACTACACGCAGAATTAGGCCCCGACTGCTACAACCCTGGCAAACAGATGACACCAGAAGTCTCAGAAAACGTAGCCGTGCTCTTGAGCGCCTGTGGCATAAGACTAAGACCCAGGAAGACTTCACACAATATAAATCCGCCCTCCTAAAATACTACTCCTGCCTTCACACTGCCAAACAGACCTACTTTATCACACTCATTAACACCTTCTCATCCAGTCCACGTCAACTTTTCTCTACCTTCAACACTCTACTCTGTCCTCCACTGCCTCCACCCACCAACTCACTCACTGCCCAGGAGATTGCCAATCACTTCAAAACTAAGATTGATACAATTCATGAGGAGATCACCAATGCGCAAAAACCTCCCCCATGCAACACCCCATGTCCCCAGATACAATCATTACTTCCCTCATTCAACCCTGCTACTATTACTGAGGTTGCTAAACTTTTATCTAACACTCATATAACCACCTGCCCCCTGGATCCTGTTCCCTCGCAAATGCTACGCTCACCCTCTGACTCGATTCTACACTCTCTAACTCACATTTTCAACCTCTCCCTCTCTTGTGGCATCTTTCCAAACTCTCTAAAACATGCGCTAGTCACCCCCATACCTAAAAAGCCCTCACTGGACCCCACCAATCTCAACAACTTACATCCCATCTCCTTACTCTCCTTCTCCTCCAAACTTCTTGAAAGACTGGTCTACAACCGACTAAGTGACCATCTGACCATGAATAAACTTCTTGATCCCCTTCAGTCCGGTTTTCGCCCTCAACACTCCACGGAAACTGCTCTCCTTAAACTCTCATATGACCTACTAATGGCTAAAGCCAATGGACACTATTCTGTACTACTTCTCCTGGATCTCTCTGCTGCCTTTGACACAGTGGACCACCCCCTCCTCCTCAAAAAACTCCACTCCTTTGGTCTCCTTGACTGTACTCTTCGCTGGTTCTCATCCTACCTATCCTACGCTCCTTCAGTGTCACTTACAACTCTACTTCCTCCTCTCCTCTTCCTTTCTCCGTTGGGGTCCCCCAAGGTTCTGTTCTTGGACCTCTCCTTTTCTCAATCTACACCACCTCCTTGGGTCAGTTGATTGCCTCCCACGGCTTTAAATATCATCTCTACACTGATGACACCCAAATCTATCTCTCCACCCCCCAGCTCTCTCCATCTGTCTCCTCACGCATTACCAACTTACTAGCAGACATATCAGCCTGGATGTCACATCACTTCCTCAAACTCAACCTATCCAAAACCGAGCTCAGGTACCACTTCCCCTGATTTCCCTGTCAATATCAACAGCTCAACTATCAACCCATCTCCCCACGCCAAGGTCCTGGATGTAATCCTAACCTTTCGACCCCACATTCTATCACTATCCAAAACTTGCCACCTCAATCTTCGCAACATCTCCAAGATACGCCCCTTCCTAACCAATGTCACCACAAAGCTTCTAATCCATTCCCTGGTCATCTCCTGCCTCGACTACTGCAACTCCCTCCTCATTGGTTTACCTCTAAATAGGCTATCCCCACTTCAGTCCATCATGAACGCTGCTGCCAGGCTCATCCACCTCACAAACCGCTCAGCGTCTGCTACACCCCTCTGCCAATCCCTCCATTGGCTGCCACTCAGTCACCAAATTAAATTCAAGATACTAACTATAACTTACAAAGCCATCCACAACCTGGCCCCCAGCTACATCTCTAACCTAGTCACAAAATACCAACCTAATCGTTCTCTTCGCTCCTCCCAAGACCTCCTGCTCTCAAACTCCCTTGTCACCTCATCCCATGCTCGCCTTCAGGACTTCTCCAGAGCCTCCCCCATCCTCTGGAATGCTCTACCCCAATCTGTCCAATTTTCCCCTACTTTACCCACTTTCAGACGATCCCTGAAAACTCATCTCTTCAGAGAAGCCTATCTGGCCCCCACCTAACAACTGTACATTTATCTTCTCAATCAGCACATCACCCACAGTTATTACCTCTTGTATCTCTTGACCTTCCCTCTTAGATTGTAAGCTCTAAGGAGCAGGGCCATCTGATTCTTACTGTATCAAAGTGTATTGTATTTGTACTGTCTACCCTCAAGTTGTAAAGCGCTATGTAAACTGTTGGCGCTATATAAATCCTGTATAATAATTATAATAATAATAATAACATAACATAAATAAACATTTACCCTCTTACCAAAATTTGTTAGTTATAGCATGTGTCTGTATATGCACTGGTTAAATACACCTCTCTTTTCTTGTTACCTATATACCTTTCATGATATATATACATATATTCTATATTCTACTTAATATAATTGCCACAAGGCTTATTTATCCCGTTTGCATATACTAATTGCTTATCACATCTCTAACAACATCCAGCTTGCTAAATTACATATCTGGACGCACCTTCAGACATTTAGGACTAATTCCTTGCAACTATGTTCATTTTTTACAGAAATTACCACCAATATTTTTGGGATTAATAAATACATATATCTATGTGCAAATTCACACAAAAGACATATTTTCTTCCTTTCCAGATTTGATTTAAATCAACTAATCTTACTATATCTTTAGTACATGGACATAAGTTTGTTAGCATATTCCATTTTTTTCTACTCCCAGGGATTCCATTTGCCTCAGCATATTCCTTTGGCCGTATCGCTGCTGTGGAGTACAGGGGGGAACCCCCGCCCCCCGAGAACACCAATATTTAGTTCACGCTTTCAGATTTTCTTGAAGCCCACTTTCTGACCCCAAGACATTCAGTGCTATTCAAAATCGCAAGTTTTTAACATGAGTTAACGAAGCATTGTAAAACTATCTCACCATCCAATTGCATGTAAGTGTTAAACTACAATACTATAAGTATGTGATTTTTTGTAATCCTACATGTTTTAGTAATGTACTGATCATGTACCTTTAAATTAGATAGATGAACCCTTCTTACTTCTTCACCCCTGAAGAAGGATTAGACTATATACCGAAACGCGTTGGAAGTAAGGAGGTTTCTTTCAAATATATTTTATGTATGGTGATATAAACGCAATGAGATATCAATGTTTTGCTACAATTTTTTAATGTTGTTTTTTTCATAAATAAAATTTCTTTACTACTATGATACTTTGTATACTCTGTCATACTCCCTTTTTTATATATGATGCAATTGAGTGCCTAAAAAGTCCACCTAGGGGAACCCCCTTTTCTTCTTATCATTGTCACTGGGGCATGGTCTGCTAAAGTTGTTACTTCGATATTTGTACTAATCACTGACTCTAATACCCTACGTTCGATCATCATATAATCTATACTTGAGTACGTCCCGTGCACAGGGGGGTGGAATGTATAATCTCATGTTTTAGAGTGTTGTACTCTCCATATGTCCATCATTTGATTCTGGTATAGCTTCTTTTTTATCAGCTTCAGTTGTACATTTCCAGTCCCCTGTATTCGGGACGTACTATCTATCTTAGGTTCCATACAAAAGTTGAAATCTCCAGCCATAATCACTCTTCCCTTCTTGAACTCCATTAATTTCTCCGTAGCTACTTTTAAATAGTTTATTGGGTTTTTGTCGGGGCAATAGATAGTTGCCAAGGTGCAATCCATGTCGCGCAGCCTTCCCCTTAGGAACAGGTAGGGACCTTCAGGGTCTACCATCCTTTCCTCTAAGGAAAACCTCACTCCTCTGGCAAACACGATGGCTACTCCCTTTGCCCTTTTTGTTGTAGAGTCTCCATAAAACCATATTGGGAAATCTTTTGAATTTTATTTTATATTTGTTTCATGGGAGATATGTGTCTCCTGTAGGAAGACTACCTCTGCAGCATATCGTTTGATCTTTTTTAGTATTTTATGTCTCTTTACAGGTATATTTAGCCCATGCACATTATAAGTTAGAAAATTGAATGATGTCATCTTTGCTCCTTGTACTCCTCTCTCCTATTTCTTCCCTCTCCATTCGGCCCTACCACTGGGTCAGGTTGATTAGACCTGTTTACGAGGGATATTTGCCTCGATGGGTATACCGTGAGCAAAGAGGAGTCACCAGGTCCCCGGGAGATTTTTTTCCCTTTGTTGAATATAGAGAGGTTCTTTTACCCTTCCCCCTCCTCCCCCCTTCCTTTTGGGGTATTTTTGTGGACCCATGACCAATAGATTGAAGGCTATTCCTCCTTCGATTCTCTCTCCTTGAGGTTGAGCCCTGTCTCTGCAGCCCAGTTAGAACCGTTGCCCCTTCTACTCAAGGGTAAAAAACCTATAGCCTGCTCTACTCCCCATGTGTCTTTGCAGCTCAGTTAGAGCCATTGCCCCTTCTACTTAAGGGTAAACCCTTACTCCCCCCCCCCCCCGTCCAGTCCCCCCTCCTAGTTAATCTTTTTCCATCTATGTTTTTTTTTCGTTGATGCTTTCTTCTTTGGGACCAAGTACCATTGATGTTTATTGTTTTTTCCTGTGCTTCCAACCAACCTGGGATCTCTGGAGTTGGCATGTCTGACTTTTTGCAAAATCTTTCCGTTTCTTCTGGGAAACCTAATGTTGCTGAGCAACCCTCCTTTCGCTCTTCCCGACATGCTGGGAACCCCTAAGAGTACTGGATGCTAGGAGTTTTCATTTGTTCCAATAGAGATTTAAGTACTCTTCTCCTTGCCAAAGTTTTTGATGACAGCTCTGGAAATATCTGTAATGCAGTTTCTTCATATTTTATAGGGTGTTTGGCTTTCAGACATTTCCATATCTGTTCTTTATCCTTGTAATTGTGAAATCTCGCAATCACATCTCTCGGAATTTCTCTAGCCATATCTACAGGATCCTATGTATTCTTTCAAACTTTATTTTTCAGTTATTGATCTTCCCAGCAATGGGCCAAATACTTTATCCATTTTATCCTGTTGGTCCTTTTCTTGTGTTTCTGGTAGACCCAAAATTCTTAAGTTTTTCCTTCTGTTGCGGTTTTCCTTGTCCTCAACTTTGTACAGCATGTTCCGTCTGTACCCTTTTCATCTGTTCCTTAAGTTCTTTTATTTCTACTGCTTGTGTATCCATTTTTTTCCTCTGTCTCTTCGACCCGTTTTAATATTTGGCTCAGATCTCCATGTAAGGTTGCCATTTCTCCTTTTAAGGATTGCTCCAGTCTTGAGAACATATCTGAAATTTTGCTTTTATTTGGAAGTTGGCTTTTTATTCTTTGTTCTTCATTCTCTTCCTCATGCTCTTCATTTCCATACATTGAGCTATTTGCTCCCACAGTTTGTCTATTTTGCCCATTTTTGATACTTCCATCTGTTTGTTTACTCTTGCTCCCAACTGTTTATCAGGACTATCCTTGCTCTCTTCTTGTGTAATATATTTCTTAATTGTACCTGGGCGTGGCGCTTACTTTGGGGGGGGTTTACCCCAGCCCCTCTAACTGGTTTGCCTCTCATTGTGTTCTAACGTTGCAGACACTATATATGTATTGTCCACTGTATCAAGTTTACCGCTCCCCAGTCCTCTAATCAATTTTATGATGTGGTATATATTTACCCCGGGAGTGCTCTCTTTATTTCTCCAGTAGGGATTTTCTTGGACACCAATCAGACCAGGGCCGCTAAAAAGAGTGCTATTTTCAATTGCTTTCAGTTGGTAGCAAGGGGAAGCATGCCTCTGAGCCTAGGCTCAAGATCTGGTTATTTATGCAGCAAAGTTTCTTCTATCTTCTCCTTCCTTCTTTTTACTGGATTCTAATGATTTCAAAGTCACAGGAGTTCATCGCACACCATTTACCACAAATCAGTACCACAGTTCATAGTTCCACACAGTCCCCAAGCCCCCCCCCTTTTTTTTCCTTTTAGATATAGAGGGTATGAAGGGGAATCCAAGGGGGTACAAAGGGGTTATCAGACAAATCAATCCACTCGGCTTATGGTAACCTCTGTACAAGCCTCATTAGCCTCCTTAGAGGTATAATATGGAGGAAGCATGTACAAAAGAAAAACAAGCTTGACTCACCCCTTTGTAGTTGTAATGAACGAAGAGCTTGCTGATAGATTCAGACTGTTCTTTCAAAAGGACATTCCTCTTGCTCTCATCCGCCTGGGTAGCTTGGGGGGGCTGGGGGCCGGTGACTGGTTTCCGGAGGTTGAGGGCTGGGGGGCAGCTGACCAGCTTACTACCAATGCTATTGAGCACCCCCCAGTTTGAGCCAGTAGTTGTCTGATCCTCCTTTACTGCCATTTGGGAGCCATTCCATCCTCTCATCTTTCCCAGCATCTCTGTGTCTCACCTCCAGCTCTGCCACTGCCTCTGGCTCTCCCGGCGCACTCCACGCTGCCTTTTCACTACCACCCTCTGTACAAACCATGTACGCCGCTCTCACCGTCCTGCCAACCCCACTCCCGTTGTCCGCTGCTCGCGGCCTGTATCACGCTGTTGGGTCCTGGGGGCCACAGGCGGAGGTAAGAGGGGATATACTTTGTGGGGGGGAGTGCAGGGGATGAGGGGGGGAGACGAGAGGAACGCAGGCAAACTAGCATGTCAGCCGCATACAGGAGGGAGCTTTACAGACTCAGCATCGACTCCAGACTGGAGCCATCTTCAGGCTCCTCCCTCCCTTCACTCCTTGGGATATTTGTTTTATAACCTAACCCTGCTTCAAAGTTCTCCACAACTTTATCCCTGACCTGTCTGGTGTATTCCTTGGCCTTCATGATGCTGTTTGTTCACTAAGGTTCTCTACCAAACCTCTGAGGGCTTCACAGAACAGGTGTAGTTATACTGAGATTAAATTACACACAGGTGGATTATATTTAATAATTAGGTGACTTCTTAAGGCAATTGGTTCCACTAGATTTTAGTTAGGGGTATCAGAGTAAAGGGGGCCAAATACAAATGCACGCTACACTTTTCAGATATTTATTTGTAAAAAATTTGGAAAACCATTTATCATTTTCCTTCCACTTCACAATTATGTGTCACTTTGTTTTGGTCTATCACATAAAATCCCAACAAAACAAATTTAGGTTTTTGGTTGTAAGATGACAAAATGTGGAAAATTTCAAGGGGTGTGAATACTTTTTCAAGGCACTGTATGTTTGCTGTTTTACCTGCCAAAATATTTGTATCTTTTCAGGCCTCCCCCTTTAATTTATACACATATTATATATATATATATATATATATATATATATATATATATATATATATACATATACAGTGTGGACGGAAAGTATTCAGACCCCCTTAAATTTTTCACTCTTTGTTATATTGCAGCCATTTGCTAAAATCATTTAAGTTATTTTTTTTTCCTCATTAATGTACACACAGCATCCCATATTGACAGAAAAACACAGAATTGTTGACATTTTTGCAGATTTATTAAAAAAGAAAAACTGAAATATCACATGGTCCTAAGTATTCAGACCCTTTGCTGTGACACTCATATATTTAACTCGGGTGCTGTCCATTTCTTCTGATCATCCTTGAGATGGTTCTACACCTTCATTTGAGTCCAGCTGTGTTTGATTATACTGATTGGACTTGATTGGGAAAGCCACACACCTGTCTATATAAGACTTTACAGCTCACAGTGCATGTCAGAGCAAATGAGAATCATGAGGTCAAAGGAACTGCCTGAGGAGCTCAGAGACAGAATTGTGGCAAGGCACAGATCTGGCCAAGGTTACAAAAACATTTCTGCTGCACTTAAGGTTCCTAAGAGCACAGTGGCCTCCATAATCCTTAAATGGAAGATGTTTGGGACGACCAGAACCCTTCCTAGAGCTGGCCATGCGGCCAAACTGAGCTATCAGGGGAGAAGAGCCTTGGTGAGAGAGGTAAAAAAGAACCCAAAGATCACTGTGGCTGAGCTCCAGAGATGCAGTCGGGAGATGGGAGAAAGTTGAAGAAAGTCAACCATCACTGCAGCCCTCCACCAGTCAGGGCTTTATGACAGAGTGGCCCGACGGAAGCCTCTCCTCAGTGCAAGACACATGAAAGCCCGCATGGAGTTTGCTAAAAAAACACCTGAAGGACTCCAAGATGGTGAGAAATAAGATTCTCTGGTCTGATGAGACCAAGATAGAACTTTTTGGCCTTAATTCTAAGCGGTATGTGTGGAGAAAACAGTCCCAACAGTGTAGCATGGTGGTGGCAGCATCATGGTGTGGGGGTGTTTTTCAGCTGCAGGGACAGGACGACTGGTTGCAATCGAGGGAAAGATGAATGCGGCCAAGTACAGGGATATCCTGGAGGAAAACCTTCTCCAGAGTGCTCAGGACCTCAGACTGGGCCGAAGGTTTACCTTCCAACAAGACAATGTCCCTAAGCACACAGCTAAATTAACGAAGGAATGGCTTCACAACAACTCCGTGACTGTTCTTGAATGGCCCAGCCAGAGCCCTGACTTAAATCCAATTGAGCATCTCTGGAGAGACCTAAAAATGGCTGTCCACCAACATTTACCATCCAACCTGACAGAACTGGAGAGGATCTGCAAGGAGGAATGGCAGAGAATCTCCAAATCCAGGTGTGAAAAACTTGTTGCATCTTTCCCCAAAAGACTCATGGCTGTATTAGATCAAAAGGTTGCTTCTACTATATATTGAGCAAAGGGTCTGAATACTTAGGACCATGTGATATTTCAGTTGATATTTCAGTTTTTCTTTTTAAATAAATCTGCAAAAATGTCAACAATTCTGTGTTTTTCTGTCAATCTGGGGTGCTGTGTGTACATTAATGAGGAAAAAAAATGAACTTAAATGATTTTAGCAAATGGCTGCAATATAACAAAGAGTGAAAGCTATTAAGTATCAAAGGATTTGTTATTCTGTCCTATCAGTCCTGAAATGTACACAGCCATGCAAGAAAGCACAGCTGTGATAGTGACTTATCTATATCTTTGTTGCAGTATGTATGTAATACAATTTGGTCTCCTCCCTGCTCCCAACCTAGTAACTGGACAAAAGAGGGGCATTAACTGGTTCCCGACCAGCCACTGTAGTTATTCTGTGGCAGGATGGCTCCCTGGGCGAGCCGTCGTAGCTGTACATCGGCTCTTTAAGACGCTGTAGGAGGCGCATGAGCACTACCGCAGCGTGTCCCCGGAGCCGATGCGAGTGCCCGGCAGGTGCGATGACCACTGGGCACCTGCGATCACTCATGACAGAGCAAGAACCAAGATCTATGTGTGTAAACACACAAATCCCTGTTCTGTCAGGGGAGAGGAGACAGATTTTGTGTTTCTACTACGTATGAACACCGATTGGTCTCCTCCCCTAGTCACCCCCACAGTTAGAACACACCTAGGGAACACGATTAATCCCTTGATCGCCCCCTAGTGTTAACCCCTTCCCTGCCAGTGACATTTATACAGTAATCAATGCATTTTTATAGCACTGATCGCTGTATAATTGTCACTGGTCCCAAAAATGTGTCAAAAGTGTCTGATTTGTGCGCTGCAATATCGCGGTCCTGATAAAAATCGCCGATCGCCGCCATTACTAGTAAAAAAAATAATAATAAAAATGCCATAAATCTATCCCCAATTATGTAGACGCTATAACTTTTGCGCAAACCAATCAATATACGCTTATTGAGAATTTTTTTTACCAAAAATATGTAGAAGAATACATATCAGCCTAAACTGAGGAATTTTTTTTTTTAATTAGGATATTTATTATAGCATAAAGTAAAAGATATTGTTTTTTTTTTCAAAATTGTCGCTCTTCTTTTGTTTATAGTGCAAAAAATAAAAACCACTGAGGTGATCAAATACCACCAAAAGAAAGCTCTATTTGTGGGGAAAAAAGGACGTAAATTTTGTTTGGGTACAGCGTCGCACGACCGCGCAATTGTCAGTTAAAGCGACGCAATGCCGTATCGCAAAAAATGGCCTGGTCAGGAAGGGGGTAAATTGTTCCGGGGCTGAAGTGGTTAATGTATCCCTCTGCTTACTCTGCTCACGCTGCTTGCTTCTTCATTCAGTAAGTTCCTTGTCAAATATGCATGTAGCACCCCTTGTACCGACTACATGCATGGTTCTTAGTGCTGTTCTTCCTTCTCCCAGTTTGAGTGCTGCTGTAAAAGCAATTATGAGATGCTAATGCCAAGTTAAATTCATGGGCTAGCACAAAGGGATTGTTGTTACTGATAAAGAGACCATACACCATTAACCTGTTTCCAAATATTAATTTGTTTGGCAAATTGTAAACATTGGCCAAGGTGTTATTTAGGGGTAACCTGATAACATAATAATAATAATAATACATTTTAATAAAATATGAAGCCATCCTGGCTGTAATACATCAACACGAAATTACACAATGTCCATTCAGACAATGTTGGACTACTACTCCCCCACTAAATAACACCATGACTTCATAAGAACTATAGGGAGGGTGGGTGGAAGTCCCGGTCCGGTCTTGAAGGTCCGTTATAACGGCCAGAATTCCCCTTTTATAAGCTCCGGTAGTGTGGAATTTGGCTACCCACCAATTTTGCCCAATCCGCTACTTGCTGCTGTGTATGGCAACCTTTCAATCTGTTGCCAGTTGCTGTGCAGGGAAATCACTGTCTGTAGTCAATGGCAACCTGCAGAGAAATAACAGGGAGAGACATCCATGCAGCCCCCTCTGAGCTACCCCAGGTGGGTCCAGCATATTGCTATGGACCTTACAGGTGCTTATACTTGCTGCATTAAAAAGTATTTTTTTTTTAACACAACATCTACAATGTGTTTTCGTACAGCTCCTGCTGTATGTCCTTCCCACTGCCAACACAGTGCTACATTTATGGTTGGCACTAACCTTGGTGTTGTGTCTCCACCATATTTGCCATTAGAAAATACAGCCTTCAATTTTACTGCAGCTACAATGGTGAGCGCACAGCAAGGGCGTCATCACAGGTTGCGTTTTGTGAATAGAAATAGGCTGAAGACACAAAACTGGTGTTGTTGTCAGTTATTGATGAAGCACTGCATTGGCAGGGGCATACAATAGAAGATGTACAGAATACACTGCTATATAAGCTAATGCTTAAAAACGCATTGCTCAGGTAAGAACATACTAACATATCTAAACATAATAAACCTGTGGTGCCCAGAGTTCAACTTTAAGTCAGATAAAGCCAGATAGCTAGCATTTTCTCTCTCTACTGGCTACCCTTAAAGCGGAGTTCCACCCACTTTTGAGAGGTGGTGTTAAACGAAAGACAACCTCTCCACCCCTCGCTTTTGGATATTGAAAATGATTTATTTTTTTTCTTTAGTACCTTTTTTGGAAGTACAAGTGTACTTCCGATTCAGCCGAGCCACAGCCCAGGACGTCACGTCCTCTTCTTTGACGAGCACCCCCGTTGTCTTCTGGGACCTGTGTGTGTCTCAGAAGACAAGCTGGCCATTCACACAGCGCAGCGGGACTCGCGCATGTGCAGTCGGAAACCAGCATTGAAGGCTCAATTGCCGATGAACGGATCAGCCTCGGGGGGCCGACATCACAAGCTCCCTTGACAGGTAATTGTCCTTATTAAAAGTCAGCAAAAAAAAATGTTTGCGCCTGGAACACCGCTTTAAGCTGATCATTTTACATTTAAATTCAATTAAGCTTTAAAAGAGTCTAGATTCCCTCTTTAAAGCAGAGGAGAACTGGTATGATGTGGGCCCTAGAAGAAAAGGAGACACCATTGGTTTCATTTTTACTTGTTTCATTACTTGGGCAGACAAAGGTGGGCAGTCTTGTTTATGTTGAATATGTTTAACCTTGCTGGGTCTTAATGATTTCTTTTGCATTCAAGTGAATGGGTTGGGGTATAAAGGATTCTTTTAACACTTCAAAAGCATCCGGAGGTAGGAACTTTTTGTCACCTCTTCCCTACTCAGCAGGAGGTCCCTGTCCCTGATGCTAAATAGGCAGATGCAATAAATTGTCTTTACATATTGGGCCCAGCATAAAAATAGCTGCCCAGTCTTGGGTGGAGCTCATTCAATCCAGTTCACTCAGGGAATGTTGCTCAGAACTAGGACCAGGCTTCTGCTTGCAGCCCCTGTAGTCCTCAAGAAAAGAACAGGAACCAATATACCAACTCACCAACTATGATAATCATGGGAAAAGTTTGTTTCAAGAAACAAATGTTCACACTGCCAACAACATAGAACACTGCGTCTCTCTCTCTTTCCCAGAGAAGGAGATTAATATTCCATGTAAAATAGTGTAAACCCTCTTTTTATGCTAAAAAAAAAGCCACAACATTAAATCGTACCCCCTGTTCTGATAGCATGACCATGGGTGGATCAACATCTACTCAAAGGGAAACAGTGTAATATTTAGTCATCTTCTAAGGACTTGCACTGGCACTTACCTCCTTCCTTCCAATTTGGCTGATAAGTGAATGCTGTTTTTACCAAGTCATGCATAGTCAGATCCATCCATGCAATGGCAAGCAGGAGCTGTCCAGGAGCAGTGGAGTTGATTTACTAAAACTGGAGAGTGCAAAATCTGGAGCAGCTCTGCATAGAAACCAATCAGCTCCCAGTTCTTGTTTTTGTTTGTCAAAGCTTAAAGTGTTACTAAACCCAGGACCCTGCATTCACTGTATCTGGTCTCCCACAGTACACAGAACATGGAAATGCAATCATTTTAGTAAATATAAACTGCTAAATACCTTCTCTCGTCAGCAATATATAGCAGTCTTGTGACTTAGATCAGTGCCTGGTTAAAACTTGTAGGAGGAGTTTTCATACTGCACTGGCTGTCCTACGAGGTTACAGGACCCCTGGCCCTCTGTCTGGACAGTGCTGATAGACCCTGTGCTGATCACATGCACTCTCCCAAGAAAATAAAACTCTCTAGCAAAACACCAAACTGAGCATGTGCAGCCTGACTCCATTTACTCTGTCTTATCCATACATGTTTTGGGGCCAATGCAAGAAGGGGAGGATCTGTGCATACCTGATCAAACAGCCTTTTTACACAATGCAGAGGATTAACCCCTAAGGTTCCACAGTGAGTATAACAAGCATGCTCTAATGTGTATATAGATTAATTGTACTGTTGTGGGTTTAGTAACACTTTAATTGCACAAGCTGAAGTTAGAAGCTGATTGGCTACCATGCACAATTGCACCAGATTTTGCACTCTCCGTTTTCAGCAAATCAACCCCACTGTTCCTGGACAGCTCCTGCTTGCCATTGCATAGATGGATCGGACCATGGTAGATGGTAACATCAGTTTATCCTGAGACCAGGTGCTGCAATGCTGAGTCCAGCTTTCATCTCCTCAGCTACACAGCTGATGCGGTTTGAGGATATGATTGGACATATTCTAATTCTCTTTTTGCCATAACATAGAACACTTGTTGCCCATTCTCTGCTGTAAAATTACAGTAGTATAGTTACCAACATTTCAAAACAATTTCCAGGGACACCTTTTTTGTTGTGTGTCCATCAAGCCATTGTACGTGGAAGGGCATTCTTTAAAAGGGTGCCATATTTTAATTAAGCTGAAGTTGTCAGGGGTAAAAAAAAAATCAAAAGTGTCTTTATCAGAGTACCATATTTATTGGTGTATAGCATGCACTTTTTCCCCCTTAAAATCAGGGGAAAAGCGTGTGTGTGTGTTATACGCCAAATGGCTGCCTCGGAGGGGGAGGAGGGAATGAGCGCCACTGAAATAGACAGAGCCGAATCTCCTGTGTAATCGGCTCTGCTCGCATTTACGCCCAGTCCCGCCTCCTAGGACTGACGTCCCGCCATTGGACCGGTCTTATGTCCATCATAAGAGCCGGGCCAAGGGGCGGGACTGGGCGGGACTGCCAGCCAAGCTGAGTACACAGGAGATCCGGCTCTGTTTATTTCAGCAATAACAAGGATGCAGATGCGCAATGATCATGCTGCAAAGAGGGGCAAGACTGCAGATGAGCACTGATTATGCTGCAATGATGGGCAAGGCTGCAGATGAGCACTGATCATGCTGCAATGATTGGCAAGGCTGCAGATGAGCACTGATTATGCTGCAATGATGGGCAAGGCTGCAGGTGAGCACTGATCATGCTGCAATGATGGGCAAGGCTGCAGATGAGCACTGATCATGCTGCAATGATTGGCAAGGCTGCAGATGAGCACTGATCATGCTGCAATGATTGGCAAGGCTGCAGATGAGCACTGATCATGCTGCAATGATTGGCAAGGCTGCAGATGAGCACTGATCATGCTGCAATGATGGGCAAAAAAAAAAATAAATTCCTGAAAAAAAATAACTTCCCTCTTAATTTGAAGGTGAGCAGATGAGCACTGATCATGCTGCAATGATTGGCAAGGCTGCAGATGAGCACTGATCATGTTGCAATGATTGGCAAGGCTGCAGATGAGCACTGATCATGCTGCAATGATTGGCAAGGCTGCAGATGAGCACTGATCATGCTGCAATGATGGGCAAGGCTGCAGATGAGCACTGATCATGCTGCAATGATGGGCAAGGCTGCAGATGAGCACTGATCATGCTGCAATGATGGGCAAGGCTGCAGATGGGCACTGACCATTATTTTGCTTCAAAGTAGTTTATTTAAAAAAAATAAATTCCTGAAAAAAAATAACTTCCCTCTTAATTTGAAGGTGTGTGCTATAAGCCTGTGCGTGTTATACACCAATAAATACGGTGATTTTAATGTTTTGGCATTACTGGGACACTGCAAATGTTAGAAAAAGATAATTAAAAACAATACAACTTGAAGCTAAAATGGACACTATCCACTGTAAGCTGTACAAGATACCTACAGTATACAAAAAAAAAAAAAACACATCAATTATTTCCATAATCATAAAAAATATTTTGTAAATATGGGTGTGCATTTCTTTATCAGCATGTTGAAAAGGTAACGTATTTCCTCTAAAGTAAACCCTAAAGGAAATGTGGTGTCTACGTTTATAGAGTGAATTTATTGGGATTTTTATTCATTATTAATTTAGAACCATTGACCATGAAGCATTTTATCCAGGAAAGCCTAAGCTTTGAAATGTAAAATTATACACTGTAATTTTTTCCCCGTATGTTCCCATACGTTGCCATCATATGTATCAGAACCAACATATATTTGTTGATCCTGTAATCAGAAAAATTAGGTAAGATATTTTTGTGAAAATATTAGCAATGGCTTTATTAAAAGTGTAATGAATCAAAATAGATCTAAAGGCCAAACTTTTTTTCATGTTGGGTAGAGTAAGGGAAGGGTTATAACCCCTGCCATGTTTTTTGCTATCTGTGCCCCATTGGAGAGATTTCTCTTCACTTTCTGTCTTATAGCTAATACAGGTAGTGAGAGAAATTCCTCCAAAGTGAGTGGAATCCTTTGTCACCAGAACTAGCGTCCCCATTGGAAGATTTCTCCTCTATTCCTGTTCTGGGGACTACAAAAATTGTGAGAATTTCTTTCACTTTGAGGCTGAGTTCACAGTACTGCAAATTGAATGCAGGTTTTCCTGCATCCAATTAGCATGTCAGGAAATTGGCATGAACGGCTTTAATACCGATCTAAAATCATTGAAAATATGTCAATCACCCCCTCCTACCACACTTGACTGTCCATGTAAACTCTGCCCTGCCCATCTCCACCATAATCTTGCAATAGCTCTTGTGCCCCAGGTGTTTATAGATTTCTCTTAGCTGTCAGGAGCCCCTCAACAAATGAGGGTCCAGATCGGAAAGTCCATTCATCCCTATAGAAATTGATATGCTAATTACTGTGAAAGGGACTAGGAGAGGGTTTTTCTGTAGATTGGTTAATTTTAAGATATGATAGGCTAATTAGCTAGACTTCAGAGCACCAAAAGATCTGGTCGGTAATTTAATTTACAGTATCTCACAAAAGTGAGCACACCCCTCACATTTTTGTAAATATTTTATTATATCTTTTCATGTGGCAACACTGAAAAAATGACACTTTGCTACAATGTAAAGTAGTGAGTGTACAGCTTGTATCCTCAAAATAACTCAACACACAGCCATTAACCACTTAAGGACCGAGCCTCTTTCTGAGATTTGTTGTTTACAAGTTAAAAAGTTTTTTTTTTGCTAGAAAATTACTTAGAACCCCCAAACATTAACATCTTAGAGAATAAAATGGTGGTCATTGCAATACTTTCTGTCACACCGTATTTGCGCAGTGGTCTTACAAATGCGCTTTTTTGGAAAAAAATACACTTTTTTTAATTAAAAAATAAGACAACAGTAAAGTTAGCCCAATTTTTTTTTTATATTGTGAAAGATAATGTCACGCCAAGTAAATTGATACTCAACATGTCATGCTTCAAAATTGCGCCTGCTCCTGGAATGGCGACAAGCTTTTATCCTTAAAAATCTCCATAGTGGAAGTTTAGAAAATTCTACAGGTTGCTTGTTTTGAGTTACAGAGGGGTCTAGGGCTAGAATTATTGCTCTCGCTCTACCGATCACGGTGATACCTCACATGTGGTTTGAACACCGTTTACATATGTGGGTGCTGCTCACATATTTGTTCGCTTCTGCACGCAAGCTCGGCGGGACAGGGGGCAATTAAAATTTATTTTATTTTTTTTCTTATTTATTTTACCTTTTATTTTTTATTTTTACACTGTTCTTTTATACAAAAAATGGTGTCACTTTTATTCCAATTACAAGGAATTTAAACATCCCTTGTAATAGAAAAAAAGCATGACAGGACCTCTTAAATATGAGATCTGGGGTCAAAAAGACCTCAGATCTCATATTTACACTAAAATGCAATAATAAAAAATAAAAAAAATTAAATGTCATTTAAAAAATAAATAAAAAAATAAATGTTGCTTTAAAAGCTATGGGTGGAACTGACATTTTGATGCTGCTTCCGCCCTGCAATAGTATGGAGACGGGTGGGGGCCATCTTCCCCTCACTCATCTCCATACCAAGCCAGGGAGAGGACCCGATCGCCTCCGCCAGTACCTATGGCTCTGGTAAGCGGCGGAGGACATCGGAGAGCGGCAGGAGGTGGAGGGGTCCTCTCCCGCTGCCGATAAAAGTGATCTTGCGGCGTATCTGCCGCAGAGTCCACTATTATTGGAAACCGGACCGCTCACCGAAGAAGAGGAAACCGGGGTTATGGCAGCTAGCTGCTGCCATAACAAAGATATCCCTCTTCAAAGTGCTGACATATATCGGTGTGAGCTGGTCTGGAAGTGGTTCCGCTGGCAACAAAAGTGAGTACACCCCTAAGTGAAAATGTTAAAATTGGGCCCAAAGTGTCAATATTTTGTGTGGCCACCATTATTTTCCAGCACTGCCTTAACCCTCTTGGGCATGGAGTTCACCAGAGCTTCACATGTTAGCATTGGAGTCCTCTTCTAATATTCCATGACATCACAGAGCTGGTGGATGTTAGAGACCTTGCGCTACTCCACCTTCCATTTGAGGATGCCCCACAGATGCTCAATAGGGTTTTGGTTTGGAGACATGCTTGGCAGTCCATCACCTTTACCCTCAGCTTCTTTAGCAAGGCAGTGGTCGTCTTGGAGGTGTGTTTGGGGTCGTTATCATGTTGGAATACTGCCCTGCGGCCCAGTCTCCGAAGGGAGGGGGATCATGCTCTGTTTCAGTATGTCACAGTACATGTTGGGATTCATGGTCCCCACAATGAACTGTAGCTGCCCAGTGCTGGCAGCACTCATGCAGCCCCAGACCATGACACTCCCACCACCATGTTTGACTGTGGGCTCACCTGGTTGCCACTGCACACGCTTGACACCATCTGAACCAAAAAAGTTTATCTTAGTCTCATCAGACCACAGGACATGGTTCCCGTAATCCTTGTCCTTAGTCTGCTTGTCCTCAGCAAACTGTTTGTGAGCTTTCTTGTGCCATGCAGACCAATTTGATGCAATGCGTGGCATATGGTCTTGGCAATTTTCTTATAGCCTAGGCCATCTTGTAGATGTATGTAGAGCAACAATTCTTTTTTTCAGATCCTCAGAAAGTTCTTTGCCATGAGTTGCCATGTTGAACTTCCAGTGACCAGTATGAGAGTGAGAGCGGTAACACCAAATTTAACACACCTGCTCCCCATTCACACCTGAGACCTTGTAAAATTAACTAGTCACATGAAACAGAGGAGGGAAAATGACTAATCGGGCCCAATTTGGATATTTTCACTTAGGGGTATACTCACTATTGTTGCCAGCAGTTTAGATATTAATGTCTGTGTGTTGAGTAATTTTTAGGGGACAGCAAATTTACACTGTTATACAAGCTGTACACTCACTACTTTACATTGTAGCAAAGTGTCATTTCTTCAGTGTTGTCATATGAAAAGATATAATAAAATATTTACAAAAATGTGAGGGGTGTACTCACTTTTGTGAGATACTGTACATATGTATTCACAGCCTTTGCCATGACGCTCAAAATTTAGCTCAGGTGCATCCTATTTCCACTGATCATCCTTGAAATGTTTCTACAACTTGATGGGAATTTACCTGTGGTAAATTCAGTTGCTTGGACATGATTTGGAAAGGCACACACCTGTCTATATAAGGTCCCACAGTTAACAAGACATGCCAGAGCATAAACCGATACAGGATTGTTTCGAGGCACAGATCTGGGGAATGGTACAGATAAATGTCTGCAGCAATGAGCATCCACCATCCATAAATGGAAGAAGTTTGGAACTACCAGGACTCTTCCTAGCACGGGCCGCCTGGCCAAAGTGAGCGATCGGGGAAGAAGGGCTTTAACCAGGGAGGTAACCAAGAACCCAATGGTCACTCTGACAGAGCTCCAGAGTTTCTCTGTGGAGAGAGGAGAACCTTCCAGAAGATCAACCATCTCTGCAGCACTCCACCAATCAGACCTGTATGGTAGAGTGGCCAAACGGAAGCCACTCCTCAATAAAAGGCATATGACAGCCCACCTGGAGTTTGCCAAAAGGCATCTGGTACCTGTTACTAAATTCTCTGGTCTGATGAAACAAAGATTGAACTTTTTGGCCTGAATGGCAAGCGTCATGTCTGGAGGAAACAGTCACTGCTCATCACCTGGCCAATAAAATCTCTACAGCAAAGCATGGTGGTGGCAGCGTCATGCTGTGGGGATGTTTTACAGCAGCAGGAACTGGAAAGCTAGTCAGGATTGAGTGAAATATGAATGCAGCAATGTACAGAGACATCCTTATGAAAACGTGCTCCAGGGTGCTCTGGAGCTCAGACTGGGGCGAAGGTTCATCTTCCAACAGGACAACGACCCTAAGCACACAGCCAAGATAACAAAAGAGACAACTCTGTGAATGTCCTTGAGTGGCCCAGCCAGAGCCCAGACTTGAACCCGATTGAACATCTCCGGAGAGATCTGAAAATGGCTGTGCACCGACGCTCCCCATCCAACCTGATGGAGCTTTAGAGGTCCTGCAAAAAAGAATGGGAGAAACTGCCCAAAAATATGTGTGCCAAGCTTGTAGCATCATACTCAAAAAGACTTGAGGCTGTAATCTGTGCCAAAGGTGCTTTAACAAAGTATTGAGCAAATGTGAATACTTACTGTATGTACATGTAATTTTTTTCGTTTTTTATTTTTATAAAATTCGCAAACATTTCAACAAACTTTTTTCATGTTGTCATTGTTTGTAGAGTTTTGAGGAAGATAATGGATTCAATCCATTCCGGAATAAGGCTGTAACATAACAAAATGTGGAAAAAGTAAAGCGCTGTGAATATTTTTCGGATGCACTGTATCTTTTTATATATTTATGGTCGTGGCCCTAAGACCGATACAAATGTGGATCACATAAACGCGCAACAAGACTCACAATATGAATAGACCTGAGGTGTGGCTTTTGGTCGTCTGGTAGGTATGGCAAGAAAAGGGGCCAAAAATAACCAGGTAGGGAAGTATCTTTATTGCCTCTAACCTCATTGAGTGAGCCTGGAGAAAGGGCCATCTTGAGGGTTTGGTAAAGCAGGCAGACTTTCACCTGCCTAGCTTCTTGGTCACATGGTCTGGTACTCCGTGCTGAGATGTGGCTGAGGCTGCACCGATCCAAAGGAATGTCCAGAATACCGCCTGGGGTCTAGGCCTAAGTTGACCAGTAGGACCCCAACATGTTTAATAAACTGGCTGCCACTCAGGGGGTGGACCGGAAAATGCAGTAACGGACTGGAGACTGGCTGGCTGGGTAGGTGAAAGAGCAGATGGTCAAAAGATCGTTGCTGGGCACCAGGCGTTGCTGGTTTGAAAGAAGTTGATATCCACTCGGGGTCCAGTTTGTTGCGTTTTGGAGACTGTAAGATGAAGGACATAGTGGCTTGGATACCGGCCAGGTATAGCCTGATAGTGATATGAACGAGAGCCAGCTGATATGAGTAAGAGCCAGCTGTGTGTGGCAATAAGATATAAAGGCTAGGACATGAGTGACGTCATCTGCTGTGGTTCCGGAACAAGTGGCAAGGAACCTATGGCAGGTATTTCAGGCCGTGCAATAAGCCTTTAGTGTGTTGCTAAACAGTGAGTGGTTGATGAGCCGGGTTGCATTGGCAAGGTGTGGTTTCAATCCATTGTTAGTTGAGACCAAGGTGGGATAGGAGTGGATGATGGGTCGGCTCTGGGTTCCTGCTGGATGAATGAGACAAAATTGAATCAGGACAGTGCATTGGCTGCGGCATTGCACTTGCCAGGGGTATGCTCACAATAACTGTTAAATTTGGTGATGTAGTGATAATTGCAGCAGCCTGCACAGGAAGGACATGATGGGGAGCGACTTGGATCTACCCTTATTAATTATGTCAGCTGTTGTCTGTGGTGAAGAGCTCTGTCTGACTTGTCCACGTGTGGCCCCAGACTTGGGCTGCTGCCATGATGGGGTACAGCTCGAACAATGACGAAGATCGAGGGAAACCAGGAATCAGGCAGATTTCCGGGGGCCAAGGTATGGCGAACCAGTGATGGCCAAAAATTGCAGCAAAGCTGGTGGAGGCTGCAGCATCTGTGACTACCTGGGGCAACTGAGCTGATACTGAGGGAAAAATATTGATATGCCGTTCCAGTTGAAGAGGAACTCGTCCCACATAGCCAAGTCTGCTATTGCTGTTGGGTCTAGTCTGAGGACTTGGTCGGGTCCTGCACTCGGGCGAGAAAGACTAAGAGCCGTGAGATGAACAACCGCCCCTGAGGAATAGTTCTCATAGCGAAATTGAGCATCCCTATCAAGGACTGCAGCTGTCTTTTAGTACACTCCTGTGACCGGGTAAACTCCTGAATGACCGACCTAACACAAGCTAATTTGTCAGAAGGCAGGCTAGGCTGCATAGCGTGCGTATCCAGGACGATGCCTGAGAAACTTATGAAATGTGTTGGCCTTCCACTATGTGTTCATTGAGATTGTTGAAGGCCTCTCTTAGCTTGTCTAGATCTACCGGGGGGTATCTCCAGGTGTTTGATGAGCAGAAAATCGTCCGGATAATGGATAACCCTGTGACACTGGGCCTGGTGTGACAGGTTCAAGTGAGGGACTGAGCGAAAACGTCAGCTTTGTGAGCGAAGTGGTGACAAAAAGTTCCGTGTCTGTGAGGCTCCAGTCAGAGCTGATCTGAAACTGGGCAAGCCTCGCTGCTGCTTTGGCTGAAAACGACCGATGGTAGTCGTAGAAGGCAAAACCTCCATATTTGTAAGCAAGATCTGTCACTGCATGATGGTATAAGTTCAGCTCCTCCCTCCTGCTGAGGGTGGCTGAACAAAGTATGTCTCTG
Organism: Aquarana catesbeiana; assembly: GCF_042186555.1. NCBI lineage: Eukaryota > Metazoa > Chordata > Amphibia > Anura > Ranidae > Aquarana > Aquarana catesbeiana. The sequence goes on along the minus strand of NC_133326.1, from coordinate 447,380,103 downwards.
AACATCCCGAAGGCCAAGGCGAACTCAGTGGCTGACAGCTTACGACTGAGGCTTGGGTCTCTCAACTTGACAACCACTGAGACATCCCCCCAGGCGTATGATTTGTTGTCAGCTAAGTCATGGACTGAGATGAGCAGGGATGCCAATTGACGTCTTTGCCCTCCAATATATCCTCCCCGACGCTGGTCGGGACAAGATGAGTGGGGAGGATGATAGGTGCAGGGGCTGGTGTACCTGCAGAAGGAGAAGCTGACATCGGGACCATGACCAGGTCGGGGAGTGCAAACTTTCAAAGGTGGGACTCTGGTCTGGACGTCTGAACTGTTGCGGCTAAGAGGGAGACCAAAGAGTGCAGCTGGGCCCCGTGGATGGATTGTAGGGATGCCTGTTGGGCCCAGCTGCCCCTGAAGGTGGGAAGAGGAGCCTGAAAAGCTCTGCCTTCCTGGATGTAGCGGGAAAGGGAATATCCCTGCGACTCAGCTCAGCTATGAGTTTGGGGATGTTCCGTCCCCTGAGGGACTGCAGGCAGCCGCGCTCTGAGCCCGCTTGGGGGGGTAACGGAGGGGCGGGTGTGAAGTCCTCGCTGCCAGCCTGTGACATAGCTCCGGCCAGAAGACAAAAGGGGGTGGGGTGCTCATATTTAAGAGGAGTCATAGCCATAGGATAGAGAGCGGAGGGGTAAAGAGAAAACTCAGAGAGGAGGAAAAAAGGAAGAAGTACAGAAAAAAGGAATGATAGGCATAGACAGGAGCTGACTGTTGTGCAGAACTTATGTTGAGTGGAAATTTAGAAAACTCAGAAGAGTGCCTGGCGACCGAGGTGGGCCAGGAGGTGACTGGACAGATAACCGATAGCTCGGGTGCCTGTCTGTGGTGAGCACAAACCTGAAGACCAGAACCCCTGGCGTACTGGGGCGAGAAGTAGAAGTCTGGTACGGCCTATGTAGGAATGTTGCGGTCTGTAGGAGGTGATGTGTGCTCGGCCTGCTAACACTTGCACTGCCAGCAAGCCTACTGTTAAGCAACCTTGTCTGCGACCTTGTCTTCGAAAACAGAGTGTCATGTATAGAACATATGGGACAGAACTAACGCCTGGAGATCACGTCCAATGATGTATGTGAAGTAATGGTATAGTGAAAGGGTGCTGCAGAATGATGTGATAGAGAAGCCCATGAATTAGGCCCTGACTGACGCTCTAGTAGTGAGGTCCTGGTTAGGATCGAAACTCGATCGACCGGGAACACCTGCAGTAGGGGTGACATGAGTGCAACAAGATTCTTTACTCTTTTTCTTTCTTTTATTTATTTATTTATTTATTTTTTATGTGTCCCCCTTGTATCCGACTGGCCCTGGTGAAGATGCAAACGTAGCGTTTTTTGTTTTTTTTTATAACCTGGGAAATAACGTCCAACCTGGTACGGGATAGAACCTGAACTCGACTGACCTGAGGGAGAAAAGACAGACGAAAACGATGAGTGGCTCGTATGAATGCCACTGGAGACAAGTGACCGATTAGGTGCCACTAAAAAAATGAAGTGGGCTGTATGAGCACCACTGAGTGTGCTTGCAGCGATTGCAAGGAGTATATGTTGAGATGCATGTTTGCAGCAATTGCAAATGGGTATATGCTGAGATTCGTGTATTTGTAGCAATTGCAAGGAGTTTGTACTGAGATGCATGTTTTGCAGAGATTGGAAAATGGGTATATGCTGAGATGCATGGTTTTTGCAGCAAATGCAAGGGGTTATTATGAGATGCGTGTCTTGCAGCGATTGCAAGGAGTTATGATAAGATGCATGTCTTGCAGCGATTGCAAGGAGTTATGATGAGATGCATGTCTTGCAGCGATTGCAAGAAGTTATGATGAGATGCGTGTCTTGCAGCAATTGCAAGGAGTTATGATGAGATGCGTGTCTTGCAGCGATTGCAAGAGGTTATAATGAGATGCGTGTCTTGCAGCGATTGCAAGAGATTATGATGAGATGCGTGTCTTGCAGCGATTGCAAGAGATTATGATGAGATGCGTGTCTTGCAGTGATTGCAAGGAGTTATGATGCGATGCGTGTCTTGCAGCGATTGCATGGAGTTATGATGCGATGCGTGTCTTCCAGCGATTGCAAGGAGTTACGATGCGATGCATGTCTTGCAGCGATTGCAAGGAGTTATGATGAGATGCGTGTCTTGCAGCGATTGCAAGGAGTTATGTTGAGATGCGTGTCTTGCAGCGATTGCAAGGAGTTATGATGAGATGCGTGTCTTCCAGCGATTGCAAGGAGTTATGATGAGATGCGTGTCTTGCAGTGATTGCAAGGAGTTATGATGAGATGCGTATCTTGCAGCGATTGCAAGAAAAGGTCACCTACTGATAGGCGAAAAAGAAAAAGGATAGTAGAAATTGTATATGTAGGAACGAACTGCAAAGTAGCATACGTAACGAAGCTTAGATTTGTGATAGGGACTGTTACGAATTGGTGTGTGGGATACTGGTGATGCGAATCGTTGTGCCGCCGATGCGACTAGGTTTGAATCGGATTGTGATGTGTACAAATGTAAATGTGACACGAATCGGTTAGTAGAAATGACATAAGTAAAGAATCGTGGGTTTATATAGGAACCGCTATGAATTGGTGTGCGGGATACCCGTGATGTGAACCTTTGTGCCGCCGGAGTGACTAGGTTTGGAATGGACTTCAATGCATGTAGCTGCCACTGCGATCCGAATCGGTCAGTAGAAATAATATGAATAACGAATTGTAGGGAATGGTAAGAACCGCTACGAATCAATGTTTGGGACATGACCGATGCGAACCGTTGTGCCGCCTAAGCGACTAGGTTCGAATTGGAGTGATGCGTATGGCATGAAAGTGATATGAATCGGTGAGTAGCATGACATAACAACGAATCCTTTGTAGGGTACGAGAGCGAGTGGTATGAATCAGTGCGGGATGTATCTGATGAAAACCGTTGTGCCGCTGACGCGACTAGGTACGAATCAGACTGTGGTAGGTAATGCAATGTATCTGATATGAATCGGTAGTAGGGTAAAAGAAATTGGTTGAAAAGTATGAAGTGAATCCGTTATGAATCGGTTGCAGAGTGTATGCTACCCCTTACTCTAAAACCAAAACCATACCAACCACCCAGCCCCCCATGCTAATCAGGTGCAGAGAAGGCACCAGGTGGGTCTAATTGCCACCTCAATCAGCCACAGAACCTGTGAAACCAATACATGCTCATCTCCAAATGGATGAGATAGCAACCCCATAGACTGTGAATCCTATGAGCAACGAAGCCTGTAACAAGTGAAATCGGACAACGACTAACAGTGGCTTGGAGGCTTGGATCTACAAATGAAACGTATGTTTGTGGGTGGGATGACAAGCAAGGCTGAGGGAACATGTGAATGTATTACACCTGTGCCGAATGATGACAGGACATAACCGACCACAACTCAGAGGCAGCTAAGAGCGAAAGGCATGCAGGATAGGAAACATAACAAATCGCAACATTGTGTATGAACGAAAAAGTTCGAACCCTACCTGCAACAGCAAATGAGAACCGCAGACGAAGACCACGCACGGAGAAGCTGCAAGACATGTGTAACGAACGGACTCATGAACATGAGGTGAGCTGGGAAGAGTCAGCCCAGTGACGTGTAGTATCGTGCACTGGAACTGACAAAGAGGAAGGGGAAGTGGTCAGCTTAAATACCCACACATATATATACCCATATATATATATATATACACACATATATATATATATACACACACATATTAAATAGTATTATCACACTTTTGTCCATGCTTCTGCTGGTTTTAATTAGCAACTTGCTGTACATGACACACCAGAATAATGGACTGGTTCCCACAGTTTGCTCACTCATACAGTCATTCTGGTTGGCTCAAGGTTTCATGTGCCAAGCAACCATCTCTCGCTAATTTGTATGCAGAACAAAAACATGAATACCCTCTGCCATCTAGTCTCCCTTTTCAAAACATTCACACCTAATACATGCAAGTTATATCTTCACAGCCAAGAAGATGAAATACCTTGTCTGTTACCACTTTCACTAAGGCTTAATTCTCAAGCACCCTACCATCTTTTTTTAGGGTCTTCACAATGGCTTTTTGTTTAATGCTAATCTTTAGTATATTTCATTTTACCATTAACATTGCCTTGAGACAGCAGTCTACCTCAATAAGTGTAAAGTACATGACATGCAATACTATAATTATAGTGTCTGGGAACTCTAGTGACCCATTAAAATTGATTTGTATAGTAAGCAGAAATTCTAAGGACAGAGGCAGGTGAGACATAAACGCCAGCCTGCTGAGTTCATTCATTGCCAGTCTATGAAGTACAAAAAAGCATAATCCTAGCTGGAAAATCAATACAGAAGTGCAAATGCACCACTGGCTAAATGTGGAAAAAACTCAAAAAACATTACTTTTTACGTTTTTTTTTTTTTAAGAAGAAAATATAGAAAGACGTTTACAAAATCCATTTATTTTTTATTGCAGAAGGCATTTCTGATGATTTCAATTTAGATTTAAACAGTTTAAATAATACAAGTATAAAACCTGTTGATGTGTGTAGAATGCTAGTTTTCACCCGATTCCTAAATGTTAGCCAACATATTAATTATTTAACATTGAAAAGTTTTTCTATTAAAAAAAGCCAAATAAATAAATCCTACATTTGAAAAAATAAAATGACTGCCCTGTTTATGTAGAACATTTGCTTCACCAGTAATAGGGCTCCCCCAAAATAACTTCAATCTGGATGCATTTAGATGCTTGACCATCTCTGGTCTTGGCCCCTTAGTTTTTACTTTCTGCTCAACCACTAACATTGTAGGTAGATTTCCTCAGCAAAGTACCAATTCAACAGACAAAATCTGTAAAGTAAGAAATAGTTGGGTGGGTACATTCAGGCATAGATGTACAAAAGACAGAGGATAAAGCTGGCAATAAATAATGTGACATACAGTAAGTAACAGACAGTTGTTTGACCTGGATTCAGACAGATGGAATCAAGAAAATAGACTGGCATAAAATAGCAAAAGGGTGATCATAACTAACAATCATTATCAAATACCACAACAGACCATTAGTAATGCTTTACTAAAGCTTTATCATATAGAATAGATAGCACCGGGGATGGTCAGATTCTAGCTAGGACAACAAATACATGAACTGAGTTGTGATCTTCTTCAGACCTATAGTAATGGGGTGAGAGGATACTGAGATTTCCAACAACAGATTTCGAATATTGAGTAAAACAGTTGCAGTTATTATTTTTTCTCTTAAAACTATGAACTGTGCTGGATGAAGGATAATGACTGCAACCTGTATGTAAAATTATAGTTATATTTTCCATCCAAATAGGAAAGCTGAAATCCATGAAGTTCCTCTGTTGATCTTAGAATTAGGTGTCATATCAGGGAATACATTAAAATCCCAATAAGGAGCAGCAGCAGCATGGGCAATAGAGGAGGAAGAGGAAACAACTTGATGAACCATCAAAGTACTAAATCTTCTCTTTGTGATTGCAAAGATTGGTATATAATAGGGGCATACAATATTTCCCTGTTGGCTTTTTGGGTACTTTCTTTTAAACTTGTTAATTGAATTATCTTTTATATTTCTAATTGTTTAGGTTTCCACATGTCCTGCATTTGTAACAAGCCATGTCTGCCTCTCCACCTAAAAGTTCTCTGTGCAACCTTTTCTATGTTTAGAGTCTATATTTTGCAGTTTAGTTTGCAGAGGAACGCAGGGTTTTCTCTGGAATTCCTACATGATAATCATAGATGTTTGTGACATTGAAAAATATGGTATGGTCATTAGAAAGCACTGACTATTTCATATGAAGGAGCAATTAATAAAAGAGTCAAAATGCATTATGGCAAAAGAATATAGAGGAGTGAAAGTACAAACAAAATAGTTGACTATCTAGGAGCCAAATGTGTATGGCAAATCATGATCATATTTTATACTATCATATAATAAATAAATTCTATTCTATTTTATTTATTTCGTACATAATATTATACATATTTTATATTCTTGGATTGCATATTAGTGGTTGTGTTAGAAGTTGCTGGGTCTATTATATTTAATAATATTTGATGCATATGGCTTAGCACAGTTTTAGTGAACAATATGAAGAACAAAAAGAGAAAGACTGAGGTATGTTACAGAAATGTAGAGAAATGATCTATCAAAAAGCAATGCAATCTCTACCTATAACCCAAGCTCCCAAAGACGTCGCTTTATGATGGTGAAACATGTTGGGCGTTAACTTTTAGTGATGTCACATCCAGTTCCTGTTGGTTGACTCCAGCTGCTATCTTGGAAATGGCAGAGTATATGTTTAAAGCTACACACATTGTTTTTATGCTGTGAGTGCAATTTTTTAAAATAAATTGTACTTTCACTATTTGGAGCCCTTCTTTCTTCCTTAATGTATGCCACTTGCTGAAAGAATCCTGGAGAATTGTACTCAGAAGAAAACAGAGGGGGAAACCATCTGAAGAGAAGCAAAACAGCATCTACTCAGGAGTAGGGATGAGCTTCGAGTTCGAGTCGAACTCATGTTCGACTGGAACATTGGCTGTTCGCAAGTTCGCCGAACAGCGAACAATTTGGGGTGTTCGCGGCAAATTCGAATGCCGCGGAACACCCTTTAAAAGTCTATGGGAGAAATCAAAAGTGCTAATTTTAAAGGCTTATATGCAAGTTATTGTCATAAAAAGTGTTTGGGGACCCGGGTCCTGCCCCAGGGGACATGGATCAATGCAAAAAAAAGTTTTAAAAACGGCCGTTTTTTCAGGAGCAGTGATTTTAATAAAGCTTAAAGTCAAACAATAAAAGTGTAATATCCCTTTAAATTTCGTAGCTGGGGGGTGTCTATAGTATGCCTGTAAAGGGGCGCATGTTTCCCGTGTTTAGAACAGTCTGACAGCAAAATTACATTTCGAAGGAAAAACCCATTTAAACTACTCGCATGTATTGCATTGCCGACAATACACATAGAAGTTCATTGATAAAAACGGCATGGGAATTCCCCACAGGGGAACCCTGAACCAAAATTAAAAAAAAAAAATGACCTGGGAGTCCCCCTAAATTCCATACCAGGCCCTTCAGGTCTGGTATGGATATTAAGGGGAACCCCGGGCAAATTTTTTAAAAAAAATGACGTGGGGTTCTCTCTAAATTCCATACCAGACCCTTCAGGTCTGGTATGGATTTTAAGGGGAACCCCGCGCCAAAAAAAAAACGGCGTGGGGTCCCCCCGAAAATCCATACCAGACCCTTATCCGAGCACGCAACCTGACAGGTCGCAGGAAAAGAGGGGGGGATGAGAGTGCGCCCCCCCCCCTCCTGAACCGTACCAGGCCACATGCCCTCAACATTGGGAGGGTGCTTTTGGGGTAGCCCCCCAAAACACCTTGTCCCCATGTTGATGAGGACAAGGGCCTCATCCCCATAACGCTGGCCGGTGGTTGTGGGGGTCTGCGTGCGGGGGGCTTATCGGAATCTGGAAGCCCCCTTTAACAAGGGGACCCCCAGATCCCGGCCCCCCCCCTGTGTGAAATTGTAAGGGGGTACTTACCCCTACCATTTCACTAAAAAACTGTCAAAAATTTTAAAAATGACAAGAGACGGTTTTTGACAATTCCTTTATTTAAATGCTTCTTCTTTCTTCTATCTTCCTTCATCTTCTTCTTCTTCTGGTTCTTCTGGTTCTTCCTCCGGCATTCTCGTCCAGCATTTCCTCCGCGGTGTCTTCTATCTTCTTCTCCTCGGGCCGCTCCGCACCCATGGCATGGGGGGAGGCTCCCGCTCTTCTCTTCATCTTCTTCTTCATCTTCTTCTCTTCTTCCTTCTTCTCCTCTTCTCTTTTTCTCTTCTTCATTTTCTTCTCCGGGCCGCTCCACACCCATGCTGGCATGGAGGGAGGCTCCCGCTGTGTGACAGCGTCTCCTCGTCTGACGGTTCTTAAATAATGGGGGCGGGGCCACCCGGTGACCCCGCCCCCTCTGACGCACGGCAGATGATGGGACTTCCCTGTGGCATTCCCCATGACGTCACAGGGAAGTCCCGTCAAGTCACCGTGCGTCAGAGGGGCGGGTCAGCGGGTGGCCCCGCCCCCCGTTATTTAAGAACCGTCAGAAGAGGAGACGCCGTCACACAGCGGGAGCCTCCCTCCATGCCAGCATGGGTGCGGAGCGGCCCGGAGAAGAAAATAAAGAAGAGAAGAAGATGAAGAGAAGAGCGGGAGCCTCCCCCATGCCATGGGTGCGGAGCGGCCCGAGGAGAAGAAGATAGAAGATGCCGTGGAGGAGATGCTGGACGAGAACGCTGGAGGAAGAACCAGAAGAGCCAGAAGAACCAGAAGAAGAAGATGAAGGAAGATAGAAGAAAGAAGAAGCATTTAAATAAAGGAATTGTCAAAAACTGTCTCTTGTCATTTTTAACATTTTTGACAGTTTTTTAGTGAAATGGTAGGGGTAAGTACCCCCTTACCATTTCACACAGGGGGGGGCGGGATCTGGGGGTCCCCTTGTTAAAGGGGGCTTCCAGATTCCGATAAGCCCCCCGCCCGCAGACCCCCACAACCACCGGCCAGGGTTGTGGGGATGAGGCCCTTGTCCTCATCAACATGGGGACAAGGTGTTTTGGGGGGCTACCCCAAAGCACCCTCCCAATGTTGAGGGCATGTGGCCTGGTACTTTTCAGGAGGGGGGGCAGCACTCTCGTCCCCCCCTCTTTTCCTGCGGCCTGCCAGGTTGCGTGCTCAGATAAGGGTCTGGCGTGGATTTTTGGGGGGGGCCACGCCTTTTTTTTGGCGCGGGGTTCCCCTTAAAATCCATACCAGACCTGAAGGGTCTGGTATGGAATTTAGGGGGAACCCCACGTCATTTTTTTTACATTTTTGGCCGGGGTTCCCCTTAATATCCATACCAGACCTGAAGGGCCTGGTATGGAATTTAGGGGGACCCCCCACGTCATTTTTTTTTTTTTAATTTTGGTTCGGGGTTCCCCTGTGGGGAATTCCCATGCCGTTTTTATCAATGAACTTCTATGTGTATTGTAGGCAATGCAATAGCCACGAGTAGTTTTAAATGGGTTTTTTCCTTCGAAATGTCATTTTGCTGTCAGACTGTTCTAAACACAGGAAACATGCGCCCCTTTACAGGCATACTATAGACAACCCCCAGCTACGAAATTTAAAGGGATATTACACTTTTATTGTTTGACTTTAAGCATTATTAAAATCACTGCTCCTGAAAAAATGGCCGTTTTTAAAACTTTTTTTTGCATTGATCCATGTCCCCTGGGGCAGGACCCAGGTCCCCAAACACTTTTTATGACAATAACTTGCATATAAGCCTTTAAAATTAGCACTTTTGATTATTCATGTTCGTGTCCCATAGACTTTAACGGTGTTCGCGTGTTCGAACAAACTTTTTTCCTGTTCGCATGTTCTGGTGCGAACCGAACAGGTGGGTGTTCAGCTCATCCCTACTCAGGAGTGGATGTTACAGAGAGCATACTGACTCACTTAGTAAAACAAGTGGTCAATATAATCCAGTGAGTGTGTTGTATTATTCCTATCCTCAGGATTCTTCCTTTGTCTGGAACATACCCCAGGTGGGAACACCGCCTTTATCAGCAATTTTTTACACAGAACCTTATATGGAATGTTATAAACACTAAACACAAACACGTGTGGACTAGTCAACTATTCTGTCATTTTTGGTGTTTTTTGATCAGCTATATATTGTTTTTGTTTATGTATACTATTAGCAAG